>NC_089254.1:92098997-92421736 GCF_963930625.1 Muntiacus reevesi | reverse complement strand
ACTTTTTTGACTCTACAAATTTTACTTAAATATCATATTCCTCTGTCACAAGCTACATTGTGAAAAATAGCAAAAACTATTTGGTGAAGAAGAGAAAATTAATCTTTTAGGCAACTATCTTCTCGGGACTTCACTAAAAATGAGTTAAAATCGGCATTTTAAATTAAATCTACATGACATGTTTGGAATAGAGGGCCAATGAACAATACCCACCCCCTCTTACAAAATAACAGGTTACTATCATTGGATATGACTGAGTGACTGAACTGAACTGAACTGATCATTTGCATAGTATCTTGGGGAATTAGAAGAGAAGTGTCTCAAGTTCACTATAAGATATCTACAGAGATACAGTGGGTTAGAAATACTTATAAAAATTATAAAACTTATAAAAATTAAAGCTTAAGGGCAACAATAATTAAAGAACATGCCCATGTGTCCAATGTAATGACAAAATCTCAGAGTAGGCTATTTAGACTTGGCAAGGAAAGAGAATAAGAGGAAAACACTCAGACACTTGGCATAATAACATACAGATTAACATATGAAATATGAGTTCTGATTTGCAGAATACTTTGGTAGAATTAACTTCCTGGTTCCTTACAATCGCCCGTGAGGTAAGTAAAGCAAGCTTTTGTTATATCCATTCTACAGCTGAGACAACTCATACCAACAGAGGTGGAGTAACTTGCCCAGAGGCAACTAGAGTAAGTGCAGAAGCCAGGATTCAACCTGAAGTTTTAATTAACATCCAGATTTGGCTAAACAAATTATCATTTTATCTCTTAATCCTCTTTCTCCTGTTTTGCAAATTCAGTAGTCCCAGAAGTTAGTACGATTTTTTCTTAAATCGTATCTTAGCAATAAACGAAGTCTTTAATTAGCACCTATTATTTTTACAAAGAGCCCAAGGAAAAAGGGTATTTTAAAGTTTATGTTCTACATAAACCAAAAACAATAAAAAGAGGAAAGGAGGGATTTATATTTTAGTGGATAGGACTGCAGTTTGAGAAAGAAGAAAACGTTCTGGAGTTGGATAGCATTGATGTGATTAATGTGAATGTACTTAATATTATTTAACTGTACACTTAAAAGTGCTTAAAACAGCAAATATGAGTTATGCATATTTTATCACAATAATGAAAATAATAAAACATTTTAAAAACCACATTTAAAGTCTGAACTGTAAGAAAAGTAAATAAGTATATGAAATCTACTACTGTTTTTCATTATCTGTGTTAAATATATTGCTCCTCTAAGTGTGACCCACGCTTTAGCTGAAATCTGAAGCAGACAGAAAGAACTAAATCTCATTTCCCATTTGACTTCCCAGCGAGATTCACTGTGCAATGACTATCAAGCACGTTTTATGAAGTCAAATGAAATCTAAGAGAGAAAAAGAATACTTAGTCTTACTAAAGGCTTATGTCTTTCACAAAATTA
The DNA here is from genome assembly GCF_963930625.1 of Muntiacus reevesi. NCBI lineage: Eukaryota > Metazoa > Chordata > Mammalia > Artiodactyla > Cervidae > Muntiacus > Muntiacus reevesi. Next base: position 92,420,293 of record NC_089254.1, on the reverse strand, counting down.
ACATGAAGTGACTCAAGCTCACCGTTAACGACCCATATCTGTTAATGTGAGCTAATTCATACAAAATGGTGAGAGGGGAGGCAATAAAGTACATAATTCTATATCATTTAATATTTAATACTGGTATTTTTGCACAGTTCTTCCAAAATGCTTTGGATTGTAAGCTCCATGAGACAAAGACTGGTCTTATTCTTTGCTATATGTTCAGAATTTAGCAAGTAAAATAAATAGACTACAAGGATATGTTGTATAGCACAGGGAATATAGTCAATATTTTATAATAACTATAAATGGAGTATAATCTTTTAAAATTGTGAATCACTATGTTGTATACCTGAAACATATATCATAAACTACAATATTTTTTTAATTTTAATAAATAAATTAAAAAATTAAGAAAAGAAGAAAGAGAAGGGGAAAAGAGAGGGGAAAGAAGGAAAATTAACGGCTTATGAACACATCTAAGCAAGTATCCAAGAAAACTTGGGATCTGCCAAATCTGAAATACTCGATAGTTCACCAAGTTGACTTGACTATATAAAAAAGCTATCTTTTTTCCCTAGAGCCATGCTCAAAAGATACGACAGCACCATTAACAACATCTTACCAATCTATCATTTGTTTGGAAGGAAGAATATAAACGTAGAACATTTCAGTAAAGGGTCATCATATGCAAATAACCATAAAACTTTGTACTTGGAAATCCTGCTTCCCTTATTAGATTTCTCTCCAGGCAGAGAATATAACTTCAAATCCATTTAACAAGATTCCCATTATTGTCATCAATAATTGTTACCCTGGTCCGATCATTTCATTTGCAGTATATAGGTAATAAGAAAGAAGGTTACTAAAAAGATGATTTATCTGCCTTTAAGATCTGTGGAGCGTGTTTTTGCTTTTTTTTCCCCCCCAATTTCTCTTTTTTTGTGGTTGTTAGAAATAGTAGCACTATTGGAATAATAGAAAATCAAAGGCACAGTGTTATTTGGTCAAAAGCCTACATCATCTATTTCTTTAACCTAAACCTAAGAAAAGTAATCAAAATAGTCAATGATTACTCATTTATATGCTATTACATTTAATTTATAGAGGTCAATTACTTTATATCTTCCTCTGGGAGGTTTCCAGATTAAAATTTAATTAATCTTATTCCTTTGACCATGAGACTAAGTATTTCAGACCTAGAAAAGGAAATTTTGCTTTTTTTTTTTTAAAACAATCTTCTACAGTAAGGAGAGAGCTTATCTCCTGAATTCATGAGACAATTTAGAAAAGGAGAATCATGAAAGCTGATTTTGACTGCTTCAATTCTTTAAAAAAAATTTTTAAATAAAAGACCTGAGTATGCAACTCAGCAAAAGAAGGCTTATTAAGTAATATACAAGAATCTACCTCTAACTAAAAACAAAATTACATAAGGAAAGTTTTCACAAATCTTACTGCACTCCAAGGGCCCAAGAAGATACCCTGTAAGTAAGAACCCTCTTCCAATCACGCCAGATAATATCATTTCACTGGGAAGCCAGATGAGTCCTCTTCACAGCTCCCTAATATGCAGTGAACTGACAGCAATGTCTCCTTCAACCTAAATATTTATCTCGAAGTATCTTTCATGTATTTCTTCTTCATTCCTTCATACAACAGGTTGCAAGATTTGTCAAGCCCAAATCCAATGATTAGTAATGAACAAGCAAACAGTCATGCTTTAACAATTACACAATATAGTCATGCAACTAAGATTTGTTTTTAATAGCATAGTATATATTTACTCAACAGAGAGTAAAAAAGCCACCTGTCAATCATTCCGACATTTCTTCTTATAGCCTGCCCCAAGTTTGTAGTCAGAAATGAAGTTTTTGGCATTTGTTGTCTGCAACTTTTCTTGAAACTAACTCTAAGGAAAAATCAAGGGAGAAACTTCATCAATGATCGACATTACCTGAGGATCTATAAACCCTGAAGATCCTCAGGTAATGTCGATCATTGATGAAGTTTCTCCCTTGATTTTTCCTTAGAGTTAGTTTCAAGAAAAGTTGCAGACAACAAATTCTTGTCATCCAAACACTTGACGGACTGTTCTGTGGAAGAGGGATTAGACTATTTTCCTTAGAAAAACCCAGACTGGAACTGGCATGGGCAGGTAAGGCTTTTTAGGAGACAAAGTGTTTGCACAAAAAACAGACAACAACAACAAAAAAAACCTCAAGCCCCCAAAAACAAAGTAAAAAATGCTTTGTAAAAGTCAGTTTCACAGAATGATGAAGTAAGTTTCCTCAAAAGGTGGAAAGTTTGTATTACTAAAAGTCTAAACATTGGAACAGACCACATTCAAGATAAACAGTTACTATAGAGAAGATCGTGTCTCAGAAGATCCTGAGCTTTCTTAGTAAAATGGCCTGTACATAAAAGTCATTCTTATCATTGTTATAAGCTAACTAATAAGAGTGTTAAGAGCCCAAAAGGATTTCACAGAATAGATAGATTTTACATCATGTTATAGGGGGACATAATGTAAGTTACAAATAGCTAGAAGGCAATGAAATAAGGAAAGTTTGCATCTAATAATATCAAGACAAACTGTCAGCAAATACAACCATTTTTTTCCCCCTAAAGGAAAGACAGAAAACCCAGCTCAAATCTGACAAAGGAAGGTATTCTTTGGTTGATTCAATACAGTCAAAAATTATTGAGACAGTCTACAACTTCCAATGTTATCTGCCATTCTGAAATAAAAAGCTGTCTTCAATAAACACTCTGTGACAGCATCAGTGGAAAGTCTCAATAAAACTTTCCCCAGTACAAGCTGTGGCAGAAACAAGCCTTTCAAGACAACTCACTAGCAAATCATCATTTTAGGGAAAGAGCAATGATGCTTCTTACTGCTGCAGCTTCACAAAGGTGCTAAGCAAAGGTTTAGCTCTCCATGTCACCTTCCCTTTCTCCACCTGAGGTACCACCATCAATTTTTAACATAACATCTTAAGGTCTAATGAAAAAGTTATAAGTATTGACTGGAGCTGCAGCTCCTCCTCACTCAGAGATGCTCTGTTGATTAACAAGAAAAGTAGCATTTGGGGGCAAAGGAAGAATCGGATACTTATGTGCTTTTGTCAAGTTAATAAACTGCCAAGTGGCAATTATTTAAAGGAACTGCAACCAAGATTGTCAAGTAAGAGACAATTCACCTATAATTAACTTAAGGCATTTAAGTAATGTTTAATCCTTTCGTTGTAAATAATTGAAGAGGAGGTATGTACAAGAGAAAGTGATAAACTTTCATTGAGATAACAATCTCTTGATGATTTTTCCTTGCACAAACTTAAGGATACATTGTTTCCATGGGGGGGGGGAAATAACTTTAATCTGACAAAGTGTAAATGCATAAATTTAATATGACTATCTCATCTAATTCTCAAGAAAGCTTATTTGTCTAAATTTACGGGTGCAGAAATGGAGCCTTGAAGAGTTTAAGTTACTGAGCAAAAGTCAAAAGCTAGTCATGGCAGAGATGGTATTTAAAAACAAGTCTATATTATACCATTCTTCATGCTTATAATCAGTCTACTCCAGTACCATGCTCCTGATTATAGGGAATCTAAAATACCATATGGGAATTAAAGCAAACAACTGGAATCAAGTGTAAAGTGGAAGGAATGCTGGGAGATCCATGACACGGGTTGAAGAATGGGTGAGAAGAGAGAAATGGAGAAAAGGCAAGTGGGAAGTATTTATGAAGAGAAGGGTATCAGAATTAGCCCCCAATGGACTGCCAAGATTTCCATAGGCATAGAGGGACAGAATGGCATTCCACACATAAAGGAATTTGAACAGAATGAGTAAATAAGGAGATGTAAACACTGCAGAGCTTCCTGGAGACTTGAAAAATGTTGTGCAGTTCGGCTCATAGTCATATTAAAATATAAATTCCCAGTCTTGGACTTGACTTATGCAGGCAAAGGGGAGTCACCAAAGGCTTCTGAACAGAGGGATGGTACATTACAACTCAACAGCAGTCAGTATGGAGTAGTGTGTGGCCATAATTCTTGACTCCACGAATAAACATGGGCCTACTATACCCCAAGAGCATTTGATTAGTCTTGATGGCTCTCTCTTGGACACGCTTTTATTTGGTTGCTAGGACATCACTTTCTGGGTTGCTCATATCCATCCTACGATCTACTCTACTGTGTCCTCATCTGTTTCAGCTTCCATTTAGGGTTTCCCTGGTGGCTCAGTGGTAAAGAAGCCGCCTGCAGTGCAGAGGCACAGAAGCTGCGTGTTCAATCCTGTCGGGAAGATCCCTGGAGGAGGGGCATGGCACCCCGCTCCAGCATTCTTGCCTGGAGAATCCCACGGACACAGGAGCCTGGTGGGCTGCAGTCCAGAGTGTCGCAGAGTAACATGACTGAACTGACTTAGCACAGCGCACGTCTGTTTTCTCTCTACACAGTGGAGTATGTCAGGGATACTGCTGTTGGGCATGGAGGGTCCCTCCATGCCTCGAAACCCGTCAGTAACTTCCTCTTTTATTCAGTGTCAAAGCCTTGGGGAAGGCCTGCTATACGACCAGCTCCCATCCCCAGGGCCCACCACTTCTCTGCCCCCATCGCCTCTCTCTCTCCGCCTCATTTTGCTCCAATCATATGGGTCATCACAGTGCCCTCCTCCTGGCACAGACACTCCGGTCTCAGGCACTCCGCACCCGCTGTTCCCTCGGTCTTCACATCTGTCTCCAAGCATCTGCAGGACTCACCGCCTCCCCTCCCGTGGCCTCTGCTCAGACAGCGCCTTCACAGAGATCCCTTCCAACCAGCCCACTGGGCCACTCTGTCTGTCCTGACGGCATGCGTCGCCAGCTGACCTATTATATCTATATTTTATGATTCACCACTAAAAGATATACTATTATTAATATCTATGCTTTGCCATTACAGTGTGTAAGCCCCCAAATTTTGTCTATTTTGCTCTCTGACGTATCCCCAGAGCCTGGAACAATGCCAGGTACACAGTAGGTACTCAATAAATATTTCTTGAGTAAATGAGTGAGTGAATGAATAAATGGGAACACCCGGTAGAAGAGGCTCCAGAAGAATTCAGATTTAAGAGGGTCTTCTTTGAAATCTGCCTCATTGGCCTATCTTCCAGATGTGGGTTTAAAATTTTGTCTTTAATACATAATGTCACTTACATGTGGAACCTAAAACATGATACAGATGAACTTATTTACAAAGCAAAAAGGAGATTCACAGACATAGGAAAGAAACTTATGGCTACTAAAGGGGAAGAGGTGGGGGAAGGTTAAATTAAGAGTTTGGGGTTAGCAGATGCAAACTTCTATATGAAAAATAGATAAAACAACATGGTCATACTATACAGCACAGGGAACTATATTTGATATCCTGTAATAAATAAACCACAATGGAAAAGAACATGAATATACATGGGTATATATAGTGGTTTAGTCCTAAAGGAAATCAGTCCTGAAAATTCACTGGAAGGACTGATGCTGAAGCTGAAACTCCAATACTTTGGCCACCTGATGTGAAGAACTGACTCATTGGAAAAGCCCCTGATGCTGGGAAAGACTGAAGGCAGGAGGAGAAGGGAACAAGGGAGGATGAGAAGATTGGATGGCATCACTGACTCGATGGACACGAGTTTGAACAAACTCCGGAAGATGATGATGAACAGGGAAGCCTGGTGTGCTGCAGTCCATGGGGTCGCAAAGAGTCAGACATGAGTGAGCGACTGAACTGATTACTGAGTCACGAAGTCATGTATGACTCTTATTACCTAATGGACTGTAACCCACCAGACTCCTCTGTTCATGGGATTTTCCAGGCAAGAGTACTGGAGTGAGTTGCCATTTCATTCTCCATAGGTGTGCATGCATGTGTGTCTGTGTGTGTGTGTGTGTATACACACACATCTATATATATGCATGCACATACACATATGAACATGGAATATATACAGGTATCTATCTATATAGGTATATATATGCGCACACACACAGAGCTGAATCATTTTTCTGTACACCAGGAACTAACACAACATTGTAAATCAAATATACTTTGATAAAAAAATTGTTTTTTAATTTTGTCTTTTACTTTCACCAACGCTTAGTTTTACTGAGATCTCTTATCCCTTGAATTTACAGTAACTGACAAAATGAAATTTTCTCAATAGCTGCCAATGAGTCCTCTCTGCCTCAATCCGTTCAACAAAAAAGGCTGAATGGCTTTGGAAATATCAGCTTGGGAAAACCAGATCTGACTGAATAGCTCAAGGCCTCAGACTAAATCTACCAGTCCAAGGGCAAAACTTGCCAAATCTACCAGCCTGGAGTTCACTTTTAATAGTGATAGTGGAATTTTCGATTCTTACATCACTCAGATAGGCATGACTAGTAATCACATGTAAGATTTTTTTGTTATTTATATAAGTCAGGGCTTTGCTAATTTTGAATAAATGATTATGTGAAGAAAGTATGCTTCTTTAGTAATTCAAGATATTATTATTATATATATTAGCCATCAAGTCAGGAGGTGTTGTCATATGGCTGCCCAGAAGGAGACAGTATTTCTCTGGTTTTAAACTGTGTTCTATTTCTCCACCCTGACCAACTCCTCCCAGGATTTAATGAAGGAAACTCACAGGAGGCGGGAAGGTGAATGCAGCCGCTCAAGGTTTAGTGAAAGCTGCCACGGGCCAGCTCAACCAGCTGCAGCAGGGCTCATTTTGACATAGACCACCTGGCCTCTTTCTCCCTTCTTTTATGTCCTTTAAAACAGAGGGATTTTTTTTAAATTTAATTTTTATTTTATATTGAAGTAGAGTTGATTTACAATTTTGTGTTAGTTTCAGGTGTACAACAAAGTGATTCAGTTATACATATATCTATTTTTTTCAGATTATTTTCCCATAGCAGTATTATAGAATATTGAATAGAGTTCCCTGTGCTATACAGTAGGTCCTTGTTGATTATCCATTTTATATATAGTACTGAGTATATGCTGGGCTTCCCTGGTGGCTCAGATGGTAGAGAATCTGCCTGCAATGTGGGAGACCCGGGTTCAATCCCTGGGTTGGGAAGATCCCCTGGAGAAGGGAAAGGCTACCCACTCCAATACTCTTGCCTAGAGAATTCCATGGACAGAGGAGCCTGGTGGGCTACAGTCCATGTGGCTGCAAAGAGTTACCTTAACACCAAACTCCTAACTTATGCCCCTGCCAACTTTCCTAAAATAGACTTTCTATTTTCACCAAAAACCCCAAACCAGCTACCATAATGGGCAAACGGATAAGTAGCACAAACATATTCACTTATCTGACAGCTTTCATCTTTCTAATTTGCAACGAATGAATTTCAAAGCAGGTAAATAATTTAAGATTACTAATGTAAACGGAGAAGTAACATTTCACTTATGAATAATACTCATAAAGAATGGACTTTTTATTCTCTGAGGCATATGCATAAAAGCAAATCTATGAGATGATCACTGACCTAGGAAAAGGTTAAGAGCAGCTTAAATAATAAATCCAGAAGTAGAATTCAGACTGACATAAATTTATTTTTCCTGCTACTGCTTCCATATGACAATAATCCAATCTGAGAAGCTGAATTTATGTGGTCAGGGTATAACTCAAAAGCCTGCTTGCTTAAAAATTCAACAATACAGAGTCATTGGGAGTGGTGATAATATACATCACTCTGCATTTTGAATGGCAAGGAGATTTTACATTGATTTTCACAGAAGATACTTCAATGAACACTCTAGTAAAAATTAATGGATTATTTTCCCTTTCCCAGTGACCTTTAAAATGCCTAGAATTCAAGCTGAAGTACCTAACTGTTATCATTTTTGCTTACTGCACCAGTTATAGTATATCAAAGACCTAAAGTTTCAATAATGTTTTCAAATTGGCTACTGATAGAGACATGTAATTGCTCAAGCAGACTCTAACAATAGCCAGTTTCCATTTCCTTGTGAAAAGAACAGATTTATTTCTTCTTTAACATTCCTCATTCTGCAGAATCTTGATTTTTTTTTTCTAAAGGAGAAAGAAATTAACTATTTCCTCCATTGACACAGCCTCTGATTCCCCCCTGAAACCTAGATTAATGCAGAAGCAACAGGAATTTAATGAACTCAGGTAAAGCAGCTGATTATGTGTGGCCAAAGAAACAGTTTTTCTTTAGTCTTTTTGTCTTAAGCTCTCAAAATCAAACTGCATTATCCATTGATGTCTAACACTTGGTGGCAATGAAAGAATGGTTTTAAGGCAAGTCTCAAATGGGATAATAGGTAAAGACTGTTCAGCAAAAAGTCTTCAAGGTACAGTTTCTCTCTTGAGTTCTGTCCTCTTCTTTTTGGCCAGAACTCATAGGCAGTTCCCAGTTTCACCAGATGCAATTATATCTGTGTATCTTACTTTTAAATTAATATGTTTAAACCCAACTCTGTCAAGAACATGAAGAGTCTGAGTTTTTACCCTACTTGCAAGCTAACATGCCAGTTTCAAGGATGCTGGCACAAGAAAAAAATTCTGTGGGTCAGAGACAAAGTGCATTTCATTACGTTCAGCAATAACAGGAGGCAGCGAATCATCACCTCCTTGTTCAAGTTCCTTGAGGCTCAAGCGCCATAGAGCCATGTGATGCAGGTCAACTAAGTACATGATATATAATGGGGAACAGGACAAGACAGGAATCCAGAGGTCAGGAAACCCTGATCCTTTATAATGGACTGTAAGCAAACCTGCTACATCTTTGCACCCTGGAGGGAGCTGTTTTTATGATACTAGACTGTAAACAACCCTGCCCTTTGCTCCAGAGGAGAGGCACTACTTCTTCCAAGGATATCCAATGGACAATCATCCTTGAGAAGACAGTCCCAACAAAAGTGTGTCATGCTATTCTGTCCTTGCGACATGAAGCACAAGAGAACCAAGGAAAACTGTCTCCCAATACACATCATCTCTTACTATGTATACTTGCCCAGTGGTTATACATAAAAGAGACACTCAATTCAGTAGGTCAGGTAAAAGGAATGATGCTTTTGGCTGACTACAAAGGTTCAAAAACCTACTCCATCTTATACTCAGCATCATATTATGTTTGCTTCTGTCTGTCTTAAATCTTAAAATGGTCGACATCCAATGGGATAAAATTTTGTCTCTCACATAGTAACAAAATTAGGAACAGGAGTGAGACCTCTTGACTTTCAAATCTATCAATGTTTTTGCTACACCACACTGTGTCTGTATTAAAAGAGATTCTCTATTTTATTAATGGTTCCAATTACCAATCTGATTCCTAGCTTTTTCCCTAGGGATATTATATGAGCCCCAACTAGATAACACTCAGAAAGCAAGCTTGATTTCAAGTTTCAAAGTATTTTTCTTTATAATAAGCTCCTAAGAGTATGGAAAATAGTAAACTGCAAGGTGATGCCACTGCTGACAAATGTGCAAAATATGGTTGTTTTTCTTAATCTTAATGAAAAAATGGAAATGAAGCTCCACAGTTTCCCATCTCTACCCAAACCAAGGCCAGTCCATTAATTTAGTGACAAGAAGAATGAGGTCTCTGAATTTCAAGTTCTCCATTTTCCCTTAATTGGATGTGGATGGTAAATGCAAGGGCACATCTACCAGAAGCAAAAGGAACAGAGCAAAATGCCAGACTTAATATCAAACACCACTGAGCTGCATATTTACTTAGGAAAATTGAAGGGTCCTATTTAATGCTAAGAAGTTCTATCTTAGCCTCAAATTACTTCTTAAAATTATCTGATAAATTTAAACCTTGACCAACACTACATATTTCGAATGGCAGTCAACTCCATTTCAAGTTGTCCATCCCCTTGCTGGGAAGGTCATTTTTCATTTCTCCAAATGGTCAATGTTCTGTTTACCCATCAAAGAAATATCATTGTCTGGTAAACACCACAGTGGAATTCCCTGGTGGCTCAGAGGTAAAGAATACACTTGAGAATGCAGGAGATGCAGGTTTGATTCCTGAGTTGGAAAAATCCTCTGGAGAAGGAAATGGCAACCCACTCCAGTATTCCCATAGACAGAGAAGCCTGATGGGCTACAGTCCATGGTGTCACAAGAGTGTCAGATGCAACTGAGTGATTAAATGACAACAACAACAAAACACCATGGCTGGACTGTCATAAGGATGCAAGAAAAGGCAAGCACTGTTTTGACTCTATGAAAAGTTCATTTTCTCTGATATTTTAACAGCAAACAACTGAGACAGGCATGCAAAATTTACCACACTGTCAGAAATTCCTAGTTTTACAACTGGAAATATCCCCAAAGTAACTACTCCTTGTCATTTTACATGAAGAAGAAAATAAAATACCTCCAAAATCCGATCCTAAGGTGGGCTGTTTGCACATCATGGTTTTCTTGTGTAAGTGGTCATTTCCTTATGGGCTCTTGAAATTTCATTGTCAGGATTGCTCATGGGCAACAAGCAGGAGATAAGTCCCTTTATTAGTTGCATATTTAGCTGACTTAATGATTAAAATTCTGAAGTGATTTGTAGTATATTTTAACTTACTGTTTATTAGCAAAATAGGTGCTATACCAAATTCTATAGCCAAGGAAACTAAGATCTTAAGTGAGCGGCCCGAAGCCCAGGATACAATCAGTGATGTAATCTTCATCAGTGATGTATTCTCAAAATCCCATAATTAATCCTATTTCAGGGGCAGATTCACTTATTCAGAAATAATGAAAGACCATCCAAGGTACTGAGTTAAGAACTGGAGATACAGTGAGAACAACAGAGATTCAGTCCTTGTTCCAAGAGGCCCACGGCAGTTGTGGTGATGGTAGAAAATATATCAGGTAATCATGCTCCATAAGGCACAATCCCACAGGGTAAAGGCCAACAACTCTGAACTCCTTTGCAGCCCATCATTTTGTTCATTCATTTACCCATCATTCCTGTTCACTTTCTTTCAAGTATTACACTGGGAAGGGTTGGAAAACAGAAAGTTAAGTAAAGCACTGCAAACTTTTATAAAACCCTGGCTTATAACATTAAAAAATCTATTTCTTGAAAAGGGGGAGGGGGAGAGAGGCTCAAGAGGAAGGATATATATATATATAAAATTATGACTGATTCACACTGATGTATGGCAGAGACCACATCATTGTAAAGCAATTATCTTCCAGTCAAAAAAAAAAAAAAAAAAGAAAGGAAAAGAAAAGAAAAGGGGGAGTCTGTCAATTCAATATAGTGAGAAATCACCAAAATCCAAAGAAATGCCTTTTAGATGTATTGTCTTATACTGTTTTTATCTGTTCCTATATCCTATTAAAAATAACTTAGATTACTTTTTAAACCTTTTGTTATTACAATGCCTGCACACGAAGAACAGCAGCAGATGGACAGAGGTCTGAAGGCATATTGCAGCTAACATTATAACTTGCTGGAAGAGGTTGACGGCAAAGCAAAGGGAAGTCAAAGTGCACAGAACTCAAATCTGCAGCTTCCTGGAAAATAAATTACTTCTAGCCTAGAAGGTACGCCTGTCTTCAGTTTCTTTTCCTTTTAATATACTTAGAATGCCTACCACCACATTGTTTTTTTTCTGAAAAATTCCACTACATATCATGATTTGACAAGAAAATCTCCAATGGCTCCAAGCTGACCAGAGGATGGTTCTTTAAGTGCCCTCCCCCAATACAGTTCTATTCTCCCCCAAATAAGCCCTTTCCCTGACAAAACGGGCCCATCCTCTGTCCCTGGAACAATGCCTGCCTCCACAGGAACATTCTGGAACATTCTATTTCCTTTCTTAGAGAATCATAATCCTTGCTTTCCAGCTAATGTTCAACAAACACTTGCTATGTACTAAATGTCTATTTTATTTCATTCTCATTACAGTTCTATGAAGAATGAGTTACTATTATCCTAATTACACATTTCAGAATATTGAGGCTTAGAGAGGTTATGAACCTACATTGCCAGTAAGTGGACAAGCAGAGAATTGAACCGAGGTCTCTACTTTCAGGGCCAAACTCTTTACCACTGTAGTGCAATGAGCAGGACCTTCTGATGGCGACCCCAGAGCTCAGGCGGTGTCACCTGCATGGCGAACGGGGCTGGTGAACACCTTTTTCCAGCAGAAGGGACTGTACTTTTTATCAGTTATGCACAGTGTTGGTGACTTCCTCCCTCAGAAGAGGAAACTGCAACTTCCCATGGGTCTGAAAGCCTCTATTCCAGAAGACACGCGTAAATGCCTAGAGACAGCTGGGACACCGAACTGAACTGTTTGGAATTTATGCAGCCTGAGTATTCCTCCAATGCCAAGGATGCTTTCTCATTCTCTCCCCGTGGTAAGGCAGAATGACAAGAGAACCCAAACCCAGTACACATCTCAGTGGGATAATGGGAACACTGGGGGAACTGTGCCTTCTTTTCTCCTCCTGACTGAGCCGTGTAAGCTTCCCATTTCCTTAGTAAAATCCATTCCTTAACACATGCAGTGTGAAGTTGAATCCTGGTACATGGTGACTGAAGACCTAGATGGAATGCATTGGACACAGCCACCACCTATGATGCCTTTTGGAACAAATGTTAACCACTCTTTTACAGTTGAGCTAAAGTCCCACTTATTCTACAAAGAAGCTCCCGACTGTCCTTAGTGAAAAGGAATCCTTGGAGCTCCAAGGATCCTATAGCAGAGTTTATCCTTTGGCCTCTACGCAAAGCACATCTCTGATATGTTATAATTTACGGCATCTTTTCCACTAACAAATGCAGACCTGAGAGAGATTCTGAGTTCACAGACCGTCGCAGTAGAGTGAGTCCTGTAGGTTGTTCTGGTTTCCCAGGGCACAGAAAAGTTATGTTTACACTATACTGTAATCTATTAAGCATGCAATAGCATTAGGTCTTAAAAAATAATGCATATACCTTAATTAAAAATACTTTATTGCTAAAAAAAATGCTAAGTGTCATCTGAGACTTCAGTTAGTTGATATCTTTTTGGCAACAGAAGCATCAAAGATAACTGACCACAGATCACCATAATTTATTAATAATAATGAAAAAGTTTGAATTTTGTGAGAATTACCAAAATGTGACACAGATACATAAAGTGAGCAAGTATTGTTGGAAAAATAGTGCCAGTAGGCTTGTTTGATGAAGGGTTGGCCACAAACCTTCAGTATGTAAAAAACCTAATATCTGTGAAGTCAATAAAACAAGACACGCTTGTGTGCATTTAGAATCCAATGAAATTTTCATCTTCCTAAAGGTATGGGAGGGGCCCTATAAATTTAGTACCTGCAACAGGCCCAGTGGCAACCCTATATACAACAAGGATTAATGCCTACTTGCTGATTGTGTGTGTGTGCATGTGTATAAGTAGGTTCTGTTCTTCAGAAGGCCACATTTCATTCAATCATTACATAAATATGAGTACCTATTATATGCCAAGCACTGTGCTGGGCACTGGGTTTACAAAGATACTATTGTGGCACAAGGAGTTCATAACCTAGCAGAAAGATGGATGACATATAATAATAAAATTATACAAAATCATGGGGTAGAGTGGGGAACATGGAGAGCATTCCCCAATGAGTAGGGAAGGGCACACATGCAGAACATTCACATTTTAGTAGAGTCTCATGAATAAATCAGACTAAAAAGGAGCAAGAGTCTATAACGGAATGAGAGAAATAGGTGAATTCTTTAGCTATTAAATGAACAATACTAATTTAAAAGGAGAGGATTCCTATCATTTGTAAAATTATAACACTTACCTAATGATAAAAATTTCTTTCACCAGTTATTAACCTTGAATTACACAAAAAAGAGCAATTTAACTGATTTCATTATTTGGCAGTAGCCACCTGAAAGGATAAGAAACAGCAGTGAAACTTTCAGAAGTTCTGACAACTCTTTGCTCTTTGGACTTTTTCTTTTCTCTTTTAAGAGCTGAAGCTGAATCAATGGAAAATATCAAGGTGAATAACTTGCTAACAAGACTAAAAAAAAATTAAGTGAATCAAAAAATAACATATTTCCTGTTTATGTCTAAAAAACACAGAACCAGTGTGAATTATTGGCAATTGAAGAATTACACTTTTAAAGAAGATTTTCTAAAACCAATGCAAAACAAACTCTTTAATTACAGAAATACTCTAGGACAAGGCTCCAACTTGGGGGTAACTCATTTTTATATTTCATGCCAGAAAACCAGATCTATAGTATAATATTACAAATCACTTTAAGTCTCAAATCAAATAGCTAAGGCCAGATATGAAAAGTATATAGAGTTGTTCCCAGAATCCATCCCTTGGGTACCTGGTTCCTACACAAAATGTATTTGCACATATATGTATTTGCATATATGTATTTACAGATATCCTACTCACATCCTCCTGTTTATTATAAATCTTCTCTAGATTACTTATAACAGGAATAAGTGTAAATGCTATGTAAATAGTTGTAAATACAATGTAAATGCTATGCAAATAGTTGCGAAGTAAGGCAAACTGAAGTTCTGCCTTTTGGAACTTTCTGGATATTTTATTTGAATATTTTCAGTCCAAATTTGGTTGAATCTGTGGATGTGGAAAGCTAACTATATTTATTTTGTGAACAGGGAGAATTTCTCACACAGGTTCTTCTCAACCAGTACTCAACTCTCAAAATTTTCTAAATTCACGCTTATAAATAGCTTGTGTTCACACAGAAGTCTCTCCCATACACAAGTATTTTAGCTTTATAACAAGACTCTGCAACTGTTCAATTTGCTTTTTCCACCATGTTGAAGGCCCACTGATGTAAGAGTCCCATTTCAACGTTTTCACATCTATGTCCTCAGCACTCTGCAATTCTCTGCACATAGGAAGTATTCAATAAGTTTGTTGCATAAAACACTAAATGAATAGAATCTAGAAAGAAGTATATTTAACAAGGATCATGCTAGAAGCAACTTCTCTGAGGGTAGTAGAGTTAACAGTCTTTGAGAATCTCTCTGTATTTTTAAAAAGAAAAAAATTCTTGATTGATATATGGTATGCTTTGCTTTCTACATGTGATATGATGCAATGTTAATTGCTTTAATGACTCTGCATCACCCATAAATGATTTTCCCCATTTGAACAGGAATCCTCAACAGTATCTTTCCCATGAAGAAATGTGCTTTCTAGAGTAAGAATGAAGAGCTACCATGAAAAGTAGACTGCCTGGTTTCACGTGTCTATACTACAAGAACCCTTTCCTCTCCAAGTTCAGTAACCAAAGGCACTGGTGCCCTTGCACTCCCCCCTTTCTCCCCTCCTCACTCTCTTTCTCTCTTAATGCCCCTAATGGTGAGGAGGAAACAAGCAAGCAGGCAATGTCTCATGAAACAACACAAAAAATATACAAGTGAGGAGGAGTCACCTTCAAATTCATCAGAATTAATTGGGACAGAAAGTCCATAAGCAGCAGCTTAGGAAGCAAGAGTAAAACACAAAAGAACATGGATAAGGCCAAATGTCTCTTAAAGTCCCTGTAATACTCAGTTAAGATATGGGGCCCCTCATGTTTTAAGACTAAATTTTCTAACTTTTCAAATCTTTAACCTTGGACCTTTCCTGTTTGTTGAATTCTCAATATTACTATCTACCCCCTTCTCCCAAATCATTAGAAAACATTCATGATTTTCATGACTACTTCAGGGTCAGAGGGAAATGGTGGAAGACCAGATCGACTGTTATAGCCTCAAATGAAGAAATACCATTTCCTTCTGTGAGTGCCCAGTGGTAACAATAATACGTCAGAGGACCATGAGACCTCTGAAGTCCCCAAACAACAGTTTTGCCATTTCAGAGCCTCAAAGACTCAGACAGTGTTACTCATAACTCTTCTTCTCCACCTGAGTCTATTTTCCCTAAAAACATCCATGAATTGCTTAATACCATGTACTTTCATGAAACACTCAAAAGTGATTTTGTGCACCTTATCAGTGGGTTTCAGTGTCTGCGCATCCTTCTACAAAAATCCATCCTCTACCGCTAGCTTTCCTCTAGCTCTAAAACCCAGCAAGAAACAGTTGCTCTTTTGTGAATATACTCATAATTTTCAGAAGAAAAAAAAAGAAGTCAAAAATGGAGGAAAAAGGAAAAAAAAAACAAACAAACAACTAACAGAACCAGAGAGTTTATACAAGAAAATACAGGTCAACAGATACAAGCTACCCCATTCTATGAAAGAGAAACAATGATGTCCAGAGATAAGCTGTCTTGCTCAAGATCATACAGTGACAGAGCAGGGGCATGCCTGCACAGTCACTGACCCCTTCCTGGTCCAGAATTATTTTGGATTATATTATGACTGTGATAATGATATGAATGGGACAAGGGGCCAGAGTTGGGTTCCAATGATGAGGACTGCAATCCTGGCTGAGCCTCGGACAAATCACTTCCCCTCTAGGTCATTTCCACTCTGTCAGATGCTTGCTAAAGGACAAGAGTTATTTTCTAAAGTAACACTACAGGTTTCTGTGTACAACACAGACTATGGAATATAAATATCCCAGGCAATCTAGCCATCACTGTGCTTTCAGCAGCAAGGGAAAACAGCAGTACGACCGACAATATATTTTCCATTGGAGCAAGCGGTCCAAAGGCGGGAGGACGTCAGGAGCTGGAAAATCAAGGTGCCTGTCCCCTGCTGTCCATGATTCTCCTGGCTTTTCACTCCTCCATAGCCAACTTGTCCTTATGTAACCTACCCGTAAAATTGCAAAAGGACAAAAAAATCTCTTCCCAACTGTAGAATTAGACCCTTTCTTTCAGTTGGATTGGGCCAGAAAATAATTTAGACTTTATCCTCTTCTTCAGTACCTGAGCTCTTAAAGAGCACCTAAACAAGCAGTGTTAGACGTATTCAAGGGCCACTGTGAGAGCCCTGGCTATAGGCATGTACACCCCAGGCTAATGGTCTGAGTTCCTCAAAATGTAGGGGTTCCATCAGTATCCAGCTGAGCCTATTTTCCCTAAAAACATCCATGAATTGCTTAATACCATGTACTTTTATGAGACACTCAAAAGTGATTGTGTGCACCTTATCAGTGGGTTTCAGTCTGGCGCTCTTCTACAAAAATCCATGAAACCCTCAACTTTGAGTTTCAGGAAATGCATTTCTCTCTCATTTCAGTCTGAGTCATGCAATCCAGCTCTACAGGTAGCAAATTGAAATGTTTAGTGGCCCATTGCAGAAAGATTGAATCTGAAAAGAATACAGCAATAAGAAAGAAGCAAGGCATCAATATCATACAGTAAAGCTCTTGCCAACGACAGTGATGATGTAGGAGAATGATTGAGCATTTGTTAAACTTCTACCATTGTGAAAATAACCTATTATTTTCCTGGTTGTGCACTGAAATGCCTCAATCACTGACAGAATGAGTCAGTAAAAAATGATACAGTTTATTTTCTATCACTGTTCTATGGGGACAGTGTGGCATATTGTACCCCCACACCTTGAACCCCACTTTACCAAGAGTGTGCTTAATTTACCATCCTCCTTCCTTCATTTTGTAACATGTTTGATATACTTGCGGTGATGACTTTTCCTTTTCATTTTTTTCGTGGTTGTTAAAATTCAGCCTGATGGAGTTTAATTTAAGCCTAACATGACATGGCTGTCTGATTTAGGATTACTTATAAAAAAATCAAAAGAATGGGTCAGTTATGTCAAAGTGAAACAAAGGAAAAAGAAATTAGTAGCAGCTGCCTTGCAATATACTCCTTTGTCTCTCTGACTACACAATAAAAACAGCAGCATTTTGTATCTGCACCTACCAATTTACATCGCAACCAGTTCTCACGTCCAGACCATATCCACCACCGAGTGTAATCCCCCCACACACAATAGCAGCCACAGCAGCTGCACCGACCCAGGGCTGGAAGCCACAGAAAAGCTGAAGGAAGGTGCCTAAGAGATCAGAGGATAACCCTACTCCCAAGATCTGCCCCAACCGGGGACGTGGGCCCCCGCCACTACTGGTGCTGTTTCTTAAAGGATTGTGTCCCCCCAAATCTGCATGCTGAAGTCCTGACAGCCCAATGTGATGTATTTGGGGGTGGGAAATTTAGGAGGTCATTAGGTCACAAAGGTGGAGTCTTCATGACTGGGATTGGAGCCCTTATATGAAGAATCATGGGAGAGAGGATCTCTCAACTCAGCCATGTGAAGATACAGTAAGAAGGTGGCTGCCTGCAAGTCAACGAACAGGTCCTCATCAGACAGTGATCTGCTGGCACCCTGATCCTGGACTTCCAGCTTCCAGAACTATGAGAAATTAATATCTCTTGTTTAAGCCAGTGGAATTCTTGTTATAGCAACCAGAACTAAGATACCAAATATACTGTCCTAAATGCCTACTACTGCATGCAGTGCAAATATTCTGTCCTAAATGCCATGACTATTATGACATTAAATTTACAAGTTCTTTTATGGCTAATATATACATGTCCCAACATTCACAAAGTACTAAGAAGCTAAAGGTAAATGCTCTTGTTCATCTGCCATTTGATGTTAAGAGGATAACAGTCACCACAATAATTATGCCATGATAACATGTCTGTAACAGTAACAAAAATAATATCAACACTCACAGTCCACTAACTGCACACAGTGTTTACCATGGGCCAGGCACTTCTCTAAGTTCTTTACTCACAAAAATCCTATCAAGTGGGTTCTATTGCTATTCCCATTTAACTGGGAAACTGAGTCAATGAGAGATTAAGTAAATTAAGTCATCTGCCCAAGGCTTTGCAACAAGGAAGAGACTGACACCAAGTCAATCTGGCTAGAGAGCCAGAAGTTCTTCACCACTGTACTAAAATCTCATGCCTCCGGAAAAATGAAATAGAAAACAAATTAAGACAGAGATGATTCCTGCATTTCTTGTGCTTCCTGCATTGACAGGCAGATTCTTTACCACTGCACCACCCTGGCAGCCCGATTCCATCACAGAAAATCTTAAAAAACAATGCTAAAGTCACATAGGCAATGATCAGATATAATCTCCCAGCTCCAAGCCTGAGGTTTGACCAAACACACACTAAATTTGATTCTGCCCCCTTCTATTGAGATAGATGTAACCAAAGCCTTAATCGCAATAGAAACAAGGCATCTTCACAACTTGGCAGATAACAACTCTAACCTGCCCAGGCAGTGCCTGATGACAGGGCACTGTTGATAATCAGTTAGCAGAACTTTTCCCTGTGCTCATCAGAAACGTGTGAAACTGTCTCCCCACTTTTATCTTTTTTTTCCCTCTTGATGTCATCTCCTGACTACTATCCCTTCACAAAATCCATATATTTCTACGCTAGCCCTACCAAGGTCAGCCTTGGCAGACACTGCCTGATTATAATTGGCTGTCCTTTGCTATTACTCCAACTACACTATTAAAGAGGCAATTGCTTATCAGAATTACCATTCTGAAGACACTGCCCATTAAGGATCTTCCCGTTGTTATTGAGGTGAAGCTGTAGTTTGTGCTACTAGATCAGGCTAAACATACCAGGCATAATTTTTTTTGAAAATGCAATCAAGCCCAATACTACAAAATGACTGCTCTGAAAAAAGCAACTGACTGATGAGCAAACTTACAGGTTCTAACGTTATTAAATGATGACATTTGGTAAGGTATTCTTATAAAGAATGTGTCCATAGCAGATGGTATAGTAGTGGAGCTGTAAAGTGAAGGGGTCAGACATCTTCACTACTGGCACCAACTCCTGTTGCTTACTGGTTATATAGTCTTAAGCAACTTAGTAAGACCCAGTTTCTTCAATTTCAAATTGGAAATAATGGTTATGCCATCGTTTGCTATGGAACTTCTAAGAGAATACAAAAAGTACCTACTACATTGCCTGTAAGAAAACAAAGCCTCCTCCACAAGGATTTAAGCTCTAGGATGACAAAGATTCTTGTCTGTCTGTTCTGCAGAAAAAATAAATGTTCAATAAATACTTAATAAGTAATAAAAAAATAAACATACTGATTGCTTCTTTCCTTTTAGTAATGTTGATTAATATCAGTTCCTCTTTTTAGTGATATACAAAGAAATGTTTTTATTAGGACTAGGTAAGTTACTGAATCCAATCAGTATGTCCCTACCAAACCATCCAAAATGTTTATTTCCCAAAGTTAGTACTGAAATCTAAAGAAGAGTCTGTGATGACAAATGCCTCAAATTCTTCATTCATTTTAGTTTTACTCAGTCATTTATGAAGAATTCCTTTTTCCTGTATTGACCACACAGTCACTTTTTTGTCTTCTTCATCTTACAGTAATTCTTGTACATTGGGAGATAAGCTTGTATTGTAAACAGAAGAACTAACAGATCTCCAGTGAGAAGTAAGATGGTCTTAGCTGACAGTTCTGTAGCCCTACCCCGAAACTCTGAGTCTGAAGGTTTTCATTAGACTCTATCTTAAGGATTTAAAAAACGCACTTTATAAATAATATGAACTATAAACATCATACAAATTTCAGGTATTATTTCTGTTATTTGTTTACCTAAGTAACTGCTCATTGTCACTTAATATAATCAGGGTATCAGGTCCTCAAATCTGTCAGAAACAAAAATGATAGTATTTTCCAGAAATGAGAATTTGGGAGTTGAGAAAAAACTAAGCAGATTTCTACAATCTACTTTAAAAGAAGAAAGTATTAATCTTATTGATTGGTATTTCATTGTCAACTTGGTTTATATTTATAATGACTTTTCTTTTGTCATTTTCTTAATCACTGGCACAAGTTGAATTCTATAATTTGACCAATAAAAACTTCAATGCAAACCCTTCAAAGTACCTAGCACTTAATTATCTGCTGAAATGAACTTTTTGGTTTCAATTTTATTTTTTAAAAGAAAGAAGAAACGGCCACTGCAAGTGTACACACACAAAATATTGTAAGAACGCTGGTCTACCAGGCATGGATATAATGAAAGCTTGAGATATGAAAGCAGTTTCCATACTCTGGACTGACTACATGCTCTGCTCCCCCATCTCCTGCCTTAATTCACATATGAAGCCTTAATCCCCTATGTGATGGTATTTGGAAGTGCATCTTTGGGTGGCGATTAGGCTTAGGTTTCGTTTTGCTGAGGTCCTGGGGTAGAGCCCTCCTGATAGCATTAGTGTCCTCCTAAGAAAAGGAAGAGCCATCAGAGCTCTCTCACTTGAGGACACAGCAAGAAGAGAAGCCAAATCTGTAAGCCAGGAGGAGGGAACTCAGCAGAGACCAGCTAAGCTGGCATCTGATCTTGGACTTCAACCACCAGAACTGTGATAAGTAAGTTTCTGTTGATGAAGCCACCTAGTTAATAGCATTTTGTTACAGAAGTCCCAGCTGAGGCACCCCTTCATGCTCTGTCTCGTATTCATATTAACTGGGTCTGAGAGTCTGCAGGTGCAATCCCTCTTGAGAAGCAAATTATTCAAACAACTCTGTGCCTCCCCTTCCAGAAGGCTGGTCCCAGCCCCCCACACCAGGAATGGTAGTGGTAGAGGAAGCATCTTATCTCTGGAGGCCTCCTGCAGCTGGGAGACGGGGAGACTCCTCCCCAGCCTGAGAAGGAGTCAGCAAGGTCTGGAAATTTCTGTAGGTCTTACCCCTAATTTGGTATTTGAAAACTGTTGCTTCTGTCAGCAAAGAAAGAAAAGCAATATAGGCAGCTCTTTCCCCCGTGTTCACATATATATAGGAAGCTGTCTTTTGTTTTCTACCCAGTGTTTTCCTACCTTCTCTAAAGAAGCAGTGATTACTGGAGAGGCTGTTACATTTCATCCTAACTTCATTATCTTCTCCATCCCCTTCCTCCTCCCAGCTCACCCTGGTGTCCACACTGACAAGCATCAAGCTCTGTGCCATCTTGCACAGAAGCCAAAAGCCACACAGAGCTAGTAGGCACTTCAGACGTGGGGCGGCCAAACTGAGGTACACAGTTCTAAGATTTACTATGAGAAAGAATGCAAAACAGATTAGTAATTTTTCTGTGGCTTACAGGTTGAACTGAGACTTTGGAGGTATTGGGTATAAATGAAATATATTACTAAAACTTACCCGTTTCCTTATACTTTTTAAAAACCGGGTATATACATCTCTACTGGAAATAAATTACATTTTGTGGCTCATATTTCTTTCGGATAGTGCTAATTTGAGCATTCATTTGTCAATGAAAGCTATGTCTAAACTGGACTTACAAGACTGTTTATGTGTATAAATGTAAACAAACAGAAACAGAAATATACATGTGTGTCAATCACCTTTGTAGTATGATTTTGTAACTGATAAACCAAGTCTATAAGTTTCTATAATACAGAAGGAAGGCACCACGCTGGAATGTAGTTAACCAGATGTTTTCATCATGATTTCATTATATTAAAGCTAATGGAACTAATCCAATTAAAAGAAATACACATAAATATATCTTTTCATGCAGACCTGCATCCATGCATGCACATGGTAGTCATCATAGTGGCAGTAATTCTAAATGGTCGGTAGGAAAATCCATTCACACACTAACAGAAAGAATAGGTGAATATGATACTTCTATTTGAAATGAAGCTTGATCATTTCTAAAGTTTTAAATGCGTTGGAATGTCTAGTCAAAGGCTGTCTAGTAAAAAGTATAATTTAATACACAAATAAAAATTACACACAATTGGCACAGCAAAGCCTCAGTGGAAGCAACCTCTTTAACAGTGTCTAAAAATGCTTTGATTATTAGCTTTTTATGCTGTTGATCTTGTTTAATAGTGTTAATATTCTCTTCATTAAAATCCTTAAGGTAATATTATGCTTCAACTCAGCTCCAATTCAAATTATCCCATTTCATACTGTGAATTATGCAATTCTATTACACTCTGCACAGATCTTTTTGAGGATGTAGAGCTATTCAGATAATGGAAAATTTCTAAAGTTGAGGACTACAGTTTAATTACTCAGGGAAAAATTCTACTTGGAAACTTAAGCCTTTCTAGATATTTTGAACCCTTTGGTGTAATACCATTTACAATTCAAGATACTCTTTATATAGATCTCTGAATTTAGATTTTCTAATCTACTGCTTACCTGAATCCTTTCTGTTTATTTCACCAGGTAAGGATATGCTATAAGATAATTGCTATTTTTAATTAACATACAAGAATCTAAACATCCAAGTAAGAGTTAGTCTTTCCAAGGTTCTTGTTGATGGATGTTAGATATTTACTTCAGAGCTGCCACCATTGCTAAAGATATTCTAGAATTCTAAATATTTTAGAAACTGCCTTAAAGAAAGTAAATGGTAACTTTTCTTTGCCTGCTACAGATTTTCTGACCACTTAGAATCATTCAAACCTCAATCTAATGAATATAAAAGTAAACCAAGTAGGTAGTATCATTTGCTGTTTAAAAATATATATTAAAATATACATATACACACACAAAATAATGTATGAGGTGTATATAAAAGATATATATAAAAGAATTGTACTTAATTTGGGGGGTCCTTAAATTTGTTCTGTGAAGTGAAAGTTGCTCAGTCATGTCCAACTCTTTGTGACCCCATAGACTATACAGTCCATGGAATTCCCCAGGCCAGAATACTGGAGTGGGTAGCCTTTCCCTTCTGCAAGGGATCTTCTCAACCCAAGGATCGAACCCAGGTCTCCTGCACTGCAGGCAGATTCTTGACCAGCTGAGCCATAAGGGAAGCCCAAGAATACTAGAGTGGGTAGCCTATCCCTTCTCCATCAGATCTTCCTGAGCCAGGAATCAAATCGGGGTCTCCTTCATTGCAGGTGGGTTCTTTACTAACTGAGCTATCAGGGAAGCCCTACACTTGCCATGAGGCAATTCCAAAAGAAGATTTTTTTTTTTAATGTTTGTAACAATGGCAGCATTTTTATATTAAAAAAAACTCCTAAAGTAAGTATTTTATGGATAAAATTCAATTAGATTATCAAATCAGGATATTTAAAAAATCTGTTTATGAGCATGTTTCTAACATGCTGACTCAATTGCAAAGACAAGTCTACCCTACTTCTTTTTACATTCCTAGCTCAGAATCATGGAATTAGTCATATGAGGTATGACCTTCCATTTTCTCTTAAGTTAATAGAGAGATGGAGTTGACCAAGGTCACAGAGACAGAAGACAGAGGAGTCTGATGTTCTGAGTTACACTCCTTCCAGACTAATTCAAGTCTTGTGCTTGGGCTCAGTCACTAAATCACGTCTGACTCTTCATGACTCGAGGGACTGTGGCCCACCAGGCTCCTCTGTCCATGGGATTCTCCAGGCAAGAATACTGGAGTGGGTTGCCATGTCCTTCTCCAGGGGATCTTCCTGACCTAGGGATCGAACCCACATCTTTTGCATCTCCTGCATTGGCAGGCGGATTCTTCACCACTAGCGCCACCTGGGAGTCCCAAATTAAGTCTAGAGCTCTTCTTTCCCTTTCAAATTTGGAGAGACCCAATATTCTCATTCTGAAATCTACAGTATTTCTTTTGTATGGGTGTTTTATTCCAGGCTGTATTTAACCTAATTAAGCTACTTCTTCCCTTGGGGAAACTATAAAAACTCAACTTTCCCTTCTACTATTAGAAATCCCACATAGTGCTGGCATTAATACTCCCTTGCACTGATTATCCCAGACACTAATGGGTTCTTTGTCTCTGCAACTAGTGCTATGGATTCTCTCTCCAAATCTACAATCTCTAACAGTTTTCTGAGGTTTCCTTCTCAAATTACAATGTAACTACCTCAAACTACCATCTTATAAGTAAATTTTAATTCATATTAAGTCAAGGATTTGAATTTGATAAAGTCAAATTTTCTCACAACAGATACTATAAAATTAACATTTAATATCACTTTAGAATTCTTTTTCTCCTTTACCAACTAACAAACTATCAGGTTGGCCAAACCCAATAAAGCAGAGAGTGGTCCCTAACATTCCCTGGACCGCAGTGGACAACTAAGTCTCCATATAAAAATCAATTACCAAGCGAATCTCTTTCAGGCAATAAAACACAAATTCAGTAAAATAAACCCATGCGGACTGTCTGCTATTATTGTTATAATACAATCTGACACATATATCTTGGCCAGGACCTATTAGCAAAAAAATGACTATCGGCTCAAAATCACAAATCCAAAGGTTGAATATTTGACCATGTGTCTCCCCAGAGATTCTCTTCACCAGTGAATAAATGGAAACAATTTACTGCAATTTTGGAATTTGTCAAAACTCATAGAGAAATCAGAGACAAATCCAGGGAAGGAGTCCACAACCAATATCATTTTTTTTTTTTTTTTTTTTGCTGTTCACAAAGTCAAGCTGATTTTGACATAAAGAACTTGAATGAACATCATACAGAATTCAATTAATAAAGCTTCTTTAAATTGCATCTTTTTAAAAAATAGTCTCATAACAGTAATGTTAAAGACGAGGATTCTATTAACATGTAACTTTGGAAACTACTCCATGTTATAGCAATCTCTTTCGGCAATATGCACTTTCACACATTATAGTTCAGGACAGTCCTGGAGTTAAAAAAAAAAAAACAAAAACAAGCTCAAATTTTATTTAACCAAAGGGTTCTTTTTTTCCTTGCAAATTCCAGCTTCTCCCTTACTGGCCATGACTCCAGTTGCATGACTTCCTAGGGCACTAGTGTCCCATGGAGTATAGTTTGGCAAACGCCGGTGTTGAAAAGTGTATGGGGCTGAAAGAGAAATAAAGATGGTGCCAGCCTAAACTTAAGGAACTTTCTGCATGACTTTAGCCAACTATTTAGCTACCCTGGGCTTCAGTTTTCCCAAAAGTCATAATGTATCACACAACTATACAATTCAAAATTAATTGTTCTAATATATTTTCTCTTTGCCAAGGCAAATCATAAACTTTATTCCTTAAACCAAAATCATACACTGAGTGACTTCTGCAATGTTTCAGACTCCACTGGAGCTCCACCAAGATAGTCCTTACATGAAGGAGTTCACATTTAGTTAAGAAGACATACCTAAGTAAATCATTATAGACAGCTATCAGAGGAACAAATACTGATTCAGCCTAAAAAGGGTCAGACACAGTAAGCTTTCCTGAGAAGTGGAGAGGAGGGATGAATTTCAATTTGCTCGAAGGGCTGAAGGTGGTGGGCAGCCCAAACAGAGAGGAGTTTAAGAATATAGAATCTTTAAACGGTCTAAATGTAAGTATATTCCTCTGTAAATACACTTCACAGTAGCCTCTTCAACATTCTAATTTCACCCTTGCAAATATTTATATCCTATCAATGTGGCTCTTAAAAAGGTAAATGTCAATACTAAACAATAACAGCACTTCTAAAAAGCAACTTCCGGTTAGTGTACAGTTTTATAGAAATAATACATGCACAGATAGCATAGAACTGATAAAGCACATGTCTACTTTTATTGACTAATTTATTAATAATGACCTGACTTTTAATTTCCGCATTACAGGCACACAATTCACACAAGCAAATGAACCATGAACCTCTATACGTTAACGTTCTTTGCAAAATTTCAATACATGGCCTCAAAAACCATCAAGAGAAGAAAAAATGGCCAACATATGTGACATGAGAAAAAACAAGACATTAGATATTGATACAGAGTAATATGTCTATTGAGTGTAGGTAGCTATTTTCATAAGCTTAAGCAATAGACTGTAGTGCTAAAAATAAGGCTGTACAATATCTCTATGACTCATAAGTTTCAAACCTGAAGTCATTCTTTGAAACTATACACAATGATTTTTAAAAATAGCCTAAGGACCCATGAAGAGGCACTGATACACAAAGCAAGAGGGGGAGAAAATGAAACCATCGGCCACAAATATAAATGTAATCGTTTTTTCCCCATAGAGCATTTGAGTTTTTTATGAGACATTCAATTCTTTGCATTTCTCCTTTGTTCTTAGAAGACATCAGCAGTTAGTACATTTTTGTGTATTTTTTGTTTTTGGCCATGCCATGCAGTGTATGTAGCATGTGGGATCTTAGTTCACCAACCAGGGATCATACCCGAGTCCTTTGCAGGGAAAGCTCGGAGTCTGAACCACCGTACTGCCAGGGAAGTCCCAGCACTACACATTTTTACAATTAATTTCATTTTTATGGTATGGCTGGTTGTAGCAAATGAA
Organism: Muntiacus reevesi; assembly: GCF_963930625.1. NCBI lineage: Eukaryota > Metazoa > Chordata > Mammalia > Artiodactyla > Cervidae > Muntiacus > Muntiacus reevesi. The sequence goes on along the minus strand of NC_089254.1, from coordinate 92,393,091 downwards.
AATAAGACAGGCTCAGTTCTGCCTTCTGAACTATACTTTGCATTAACTAGATGTCTGACCTTAAGGTTTTATAACCTTTAGTAATGTATGGGGGAAGAAAGGGAATATACTTAACTCACAGGGTTACTTCAACAGTTAAATGAAATAATCTATGTTAAAGTGACTTCCCCTTCCTTAAACTTAAAAAAAGGCCACCACACCTCCCCGTTTTATTTCATTTGTTTCCATGAATGAGAATAAAGATAAGAATAAGCAAAATAAAGTGACAAAAAATAAGGAGGACTAACCAGTCTAGAGAAAGGACTATGTTTTCATCTCTCAGACTCTGAGGGTGACATGGAGTTTCCCAGGTCCTAGGCGTTAACTTATACTATCAAGATCACCAAGAATGGAGCCCAGGAATGCACATTGCTTTTGAAGTTACCTTGGTAATTCTGGGGTAGCTGACTCCAGACTTGGGCTTAGAGCAAAATTCCTAAAACAGGTAACTGTCCCAGCACAAAACTGATGCTCAATAAATGTTTATTAAATAAACACATGGCATGTGATTGAGTGCACCATTTGTGATTATCATTTAAAAAGAATTTCTGAAAACTACACTAATAATATCCTAGGCACAGGTTGCTGACAAATAAGAATGTCTGTCTTCAGAGTTTATTAAGAGAGGCTGATATGTAAACAAATAAAATGAAATTGTGATAAATGCAACAACAAAAACACAGCAAAAGGGAGACTGGGATAAATGTGCTGCTCTAAAGGATTTAATTTCAAGAAAGCAATATATTATGTTCACTGTCAATGACAAAAACAAAACCTAAGCGATTATATAAAAAAGAGACAAAAATTTAAGGGGGAATATCAATTGGTTTTGTACTAACATGTCACACTTTTAAATGCTCTTTGAGGAACAGCATATTTTGTTCTTCACCTGTACAAATGTGGAGAACACCTGACATATACTGATGTGCTAAACTTCATATAAGACAATATTATTTCAAACAATGCCTAAAACAGCCAAATTTCAGTATAATAAATTAATCTGGACAGTCTTTTGACTTTTACCATAATAGGATTTGATGCATGCAATATAATTATTCAGATAAGCATAATTCAGATGCCTGTAGAATTGCATGTCAAAATTTAAAATGCTGAGACAAGTTAATGGACATCACTGATAATGAAGACTAGAAAAGCTACTGTCACTAACAGTGTAACAATTGTCAACATAGACTTATTTAAGCTATTAATGGCTTGGTTTGGTCCCAGCCATTAAATAATGATTATAAACAGCTGAGAAAAGAAGAGACGCTAAAGGCAAAGGAGAAAAGGAAAGATATATCCATGTGAATGCAGAGTTTCAAAGAATAGAAAGGAGAGATAAGAAAGTCTACTTCAGTGATTAACGCAAAGAAGTAGAGGAAAACAACAGAATGGGAAAGACTAGAGATCTTGTCAAGAAAATTAGAGATATTAAGGGAACATTTCATGCAAAGATGGGCACAATAAAGGACAGAAATGGTATGGACCTAACAGAAGAAGAACATATTAAGAAGAGGTGGCAAGAATACACAGAACTACACAAAAAAGATCTTAATGATCCAGATAACCCAGATCACACAATGGTGTGATCTCTCACCTAGAGCCAGACATTCTGGAGTACGAAGTCAAGTGGGCCTTAAGAAGCATCACTACGAACAAAGCTGGTGGAGGTGATAGAATTCCAGTTGAGCTACGTCAAATCCTAAAAGATGATACTGTGAAAGTGCTGCACTCAATATGCCAGCAAATTTGGAAAACTCAGCAGTGGCCACAGGACTGGAAAAGGTCAGTTTTCATTCCAACCCCAAAGAAGGGCAATACCAAAGAATATTTGAATGACTGCACAATTGCACTCATCTCACATGCTAGCAAAGTAATGCTCAAAATTCTCCAAGCCAGGCATCAACAGTACATGAACTGTTAACTTCCAGATGTTCAAGCTGGATTTAGAAAAGGCAAAGGAACAAGAGATCAAATTGCCATCATCTGTTGGATCATCGAAAAAACAAGAGAGTTCCAGAAAAACATCTATTTTTGCTTTATTGACTACACCAAAGCCTTTGACTATGTGGATCACAACAAACTGTGGAAAATTCTGAAAAAGATGGGATTACCAGACCCCCTGACTGGACTCTTGAGAAATCTGTATGCAGGTCAGGAAGCAACAGAACTGGACATGAAACGACAGGTTCCAAATAGGGAAAGGAGTACATCAGGACTGTACATTGTCACCCTGCTTCTTTAACTTATATGCAGAGTACATCATGAGAAATGCTGGGCTGGATGAAGCACAAGCTGGAATCAAGATTGCCGGGAGAAATACCGATAACCTCAGATATGCAGATGACACCACTCTTATGACAGAAAGTGAAGAAGAACTAAAAAACCTCTTGATGAAAGTGAAAGAGGAGAGTGAAAAAGTTGGCTTAAAGCTCAACATTCAGAAAACTAAGATCATGGCATCTGGTCCCATTATTTCATGGCAAATAGATGGGGAAAAAATGCAAACAGTGACAGACTTTATTTTGGGGGGCTCCAAAATCACTGCAGAGTGTGACTGCAGCCATGAAATTAAAAGATGCTTACTCCTTGGAAGAAAAGTTATGAACAAACTGAACAGCCTATTGAAAATCAGAGACATTACTTTGCCAACAAAGGTTCATCTAGTCAAAGCTATGGTTTTTCCAGCTGTCATGTATGGATGTGAGAGTTGGACTATAAAGAAAGCTGAGTGCCGAAGAACTGATGCTTTTGAGCTATGGTGTTGGAGAAGACTCTTGAGAGTCCCTTTTACTGCAAAGTGATCCAACCAGGCCATCCTAAAGCCAATCAGTCCTGAATATTCATTGGAAGGATTGATGCTGAAGCTGAAACTCCAATACTTTGACCACCTGATGTGAAGAACTGGCTCATTGGAAAAGACCCTGATGCTGGGAAAGATTGAAGGCAGGAGGAGAAGGGGGAGGACAGAGGATGAGATAGTTGGATGGCATCACCGACTCAATGGACATGAGTTTGAGTAAACTCTGGGAGTTGGTGGTAGACAGGGAGGCCTGGAGTGCTGCAGTCCATGGGGTCTCAAAGAGTCGGACATGACTGAGCAACTGGACTGAACTGAAGGTGGGGAAAGATGAAAACTATCTTTATGAAAGTGAAACTGTTACTAGCTCAGTTCTGTCCAACTCTTTGCAACCCCATGGACTATAGCCCACCAGGCTCCTCTGCGGAATTCCTCCATGGAATTCTCCAGGCAAGAATACTGGAGTGGGTTGCCATTCCCTTCTCCAGGGGATCTTCCCAACACAGCGATCAAACCTGGGTCTCCTGCATTGCAGGCAGATTCTTTACTGAGTCACCAGCTTAAATCCTTTGTGTAAAAGAACAGCCTATAAACAAATATATCTGCATGGTGAGATGAAGCATTTTATTTGCGAGTTCCCCCAAGATAAGGCCAACAGCAGAGAAGGCCAGGTGTCCAAGGAGACAGAGTCTGCATGGGCCCTGAGAGGAGGAGGAAGAGTGCAATGAGGAAGCAGCACAGTGAGATGGGGCCTGTGGACACGTGTTCAGCAGCCATTGAGACTCTTAACTTTGGGATTTGGAAAAGCTATCTGAAGAGGGTCTTTACATAGTTTTGCTTCAAGATGAATTTTAAACAGTGATTTTTCTCTTAAAGTAAAGATCAGTACTAATGCACAGCTCTCATGCTTAAACTGCTATATTAAGATTGGGCCATTAGACTGATCAGCTGTCTGCATTTTATATGTGGTAGAATAGAGAGATGCAAGAGAAACTGGTTGAACACTAAAGAAGGAAGCTTAAATTGATCAGGGAAAGCATTTCAGCATGGTCAGAATCACACTGCTAAAAGAACTGCTTACCAAGAGGTTGCTGATGTACTGGCTACTTTACTTAGAGACTGGATTTAGTTTCAAGAGTTGCAAGACTAGATTTCCTTTCCATACTATTTAACTTACATCAGAAAATCTGGAGATGAGAAGCACTGGCTTGCATATGAAGAAACTATTTAGCTAAATAGTGATAGAACAAACTACACATAAGGAACGCAGGCATTTGAACAATTTCAGCACAGACACAGAAAACTGAATGCCTGATCGCTAGAGGGAATATCCTTGGTCAATCTTTTGGTTACTCAAGTGCTTGTGCTCAGACAGGTCTGACTCTCGTGACCCCATGGACTGTAGCTAGCCAGGCTCCTCTGCCCATGGAACCCTTCAGGCAAGAATACTGGAGTTGGTTCGTAGATCTGTCTCTCTCCTCTTGAGTCCCCCTCTTTCTCCTCCTGCCCATCTCTATCTCCCTCCTCCCTCTCCTCTTCTCCATGTAACTCGGTGAACCTCTCTGGGTATCCCTAACGGGGGAGAAACTTTCCACCATTAACATAGAAGTTTTATTATCAGTGCTGTATAGTTGGAGAAGTCCTGAGACTACAGGAAGAATAAAACTGAAATCCAGAAGCAGGAGACTTAAGCCCAAAACCTGAGAACACCAGAAAACTCCTGACTACATGGATCTTTAAGTAATAAGTGACAGTACGAAAGCCTCCATACCTGCACCGAAACCAACCACCACCCAAGAGCCAATAAGTTTTAGAGCACGACATACCACGCAAATTCTCCAGCAACGCAGGAACATTGCCCTGAACGTCAACATACAGACAGCCCAAGGTCACACCTAACACATAGACCCATCTCAAAACTCATTACTGGGCACTCCATTGCTATCCAAAGAGAAGAAATCAAGATCCGCACACCAGAACACTGACGCAAGCTTCGCTAATCAGGAAATCTTGACAAGCCAATCGTCTAACCCCACCCACTGGATAAAACCTCCACAATAAAAGGAACCACAGACCTGCAGAAGACAGAAAGCCCACTCCAGACACAGCAATCTAAACAAGATGAAAAGGCAGAGAAATACCCAACAGGTAAAGGAACATGAAAAAAGCCCACCAAGTCAAACAAAAGAGGAGGAGATAGGGAATCTACCTGAAAAAGAATTTAGAATAATGATAATAAAAATGATCCAAAATCTTGAAAGCAAAATGGAGGTACAGATAAATAGCCTGGAGACAAAGATTGAAAAGATGCAAGAAATGTTTAATAAAGATCTAGAAGAAATAAAAAAGAGTCAATTAAAAATGAATAATGCAATGAATGAGATCAAAAACACTCTGGAGGGAACCAAGAGTAGAATAACGGAGACAGAAGATAGGATAAGTGAGGTAGAAGATAAAATGGTGGAAATAAATGAAGCAGAGAGGAAAAAAGAAAAAAGGATCAAAAGAAATGAGGACAACCTCAGGGACCTCTGGGACAATGTGAAACGCCCCAACATTCGAATCATAGGAGTCCCAGAAGAAGAAGACAAAAAGAAAGGCCATGAGAAAATACTCGAGGAGATAATAGCTGAGAACTTCCCTAAAATGGGGAAGGAAATAGCCACCCAAGTCCAAGAAACCCAGAGAGTCCCAAACAGGATAAACCCAAGGCGAAACACCCCAAGACACATATTAATCAAATTAACAAAGATCAAACACAAAGAACAAATACTAAAAGCAGCAAGGGAGAAACAACAAATAACACACAAAGGGATTCCTATAAGGATAACAGCTGATCTATCAATAGAAACCCTCCAGGCCAGAAGGGAATGGCAGGACATACTGAAAGTAATGAAAGAGAATAACCTACAACCTAGATTACTGTACCCAGCAAGGATCTCATTCAGATATGAAGGAGAATTCAAAAGCTTTACAGACAAGCAAAAGCTGAGAGAATTCAGCACCACCAAACCAGCTCTTCAACAAATGCTAAAGGATCTTCTCTAGACAGGAAATGCAGAAAGGTTGTATAAACGTGAACCCAAAACAACAAAGTAAATGACAACGGGACCACACCTATCAATAATTACCTTAAATGTAAATGGGTTGAATGCCCCAACCAAAAGACAAAGATTGGCTGAATGGATACAAAAACAAGACCCCTATATATGCTGTCTACAAGAGACCCACCTCAAAACAAGGGACACATACAGACTGAAAGTGAAGGGCTGGAAAAAAATATTTCACGCAAACGGAGACCAAAAGAAAGCAGGAGTCGCAATACTCATATCAGATAAAATAGACTTCCAAATAAAGGATGTGAAAAGAGACAAAGAAGGACACTACATAATGATCAAAGGATCAATCCAAGAAGAAGATATAACAATTATAAATATATATGCACCCAACATAGGAGCACCGCAATATGTACGGCAAACACTAACGAGTATGAAAGAGGAAATTAATAGTAACACAATAATAGTGGGAGACTTTAATACCCCACTCACAACCATGGATAGATCAACTAAACAGAAAATCAACAAGGAAACACAAACCTTAAATGATACAATGGACCAGCTAGACCTAATTGATATCTATAGGACATTTCACCCCAAAACAATCAACTTCACCTTTTTCTCAAGTGCACACGGAACCTTCTCCAGAATAGATCACATCCTGGGCCATAAATCTGGTCTCGGAAAATTCAAAAAAATTGAAATCATTCCAGTCATCTTTTCTGACCACAGTGCAGTAAGATTAGATCTCAATTACAGGAAAAAAATTGTTAAAAATTCTAACATATGGAGGCTAAATAACATGCTTCTGAATAACCAACAAATCATAGAAGAAATCAAAAAAGAAATCAAAGTATGTATAGAAATAAATGAAAATGAAAACACAACAACCCAAAACCTATGGGACACTGTAAAAGCAGTGCTAAGGGGAAGGTTCATAGCATTACAGGCACACATCAAGAAACAAGAAAAAAGCCAAATAAATAACCTAACTCTACACCTAAAGCAATTAGAGAAGGAAGAAATGAAGAACCCCAGGGTTAGCAGAAGGAAAGAAATCTTAAAAATTAGGGCAGAAATAAATGCGAAAGAAACTAAAGAGACCATAGCAAAAATCAACAAAGCTAAAAGCTGGTTTTTTGAAAAAATAAACAAAATTGACAAACCATTAGCAAGACTCATTAAGAAACAAAGAGAGAAGAACCAAATTAACAAAATAAGAAATGAAAAGGGTGAGATCACAACAGACAACACTGAAATACAAAGGATCATAAGAGACTACTACCAGCAGCTCTATGCCAATAAAATGGACAACTTGGATGAAATGGACAAATTCTTAGAAAAGTATAACTTTCCAAAACTGAACCAGGAAGAAATAGAAGATCTTAACAGAGTCATCACAAGCAAGGAAATCGAAACTGTAATCAGAAATCTTCCAGCAAACAAAAGCCCAGGACCAGATGGCTTCACAGCTGAATTCTACCAAAAATTTAGAGAAGAGCTAACACCTATCTTACTCAAACTCTTCCAGAAAATTGCAGAAGAAGGAAAACTTCCAAACTCATTCTATGAGGCCACCATCACCCTAATTCCAAAACCAGACAAAGATGCCACAAAAAAAGAAAACTACAGGCCAATATCACTGATGAACATAGATGCAAAAATCCTTAACAAAATTCTAGCAAACAGAATCCAACAACATATTAAAAAAATCATACACCATGACCAAGTGGGCTTTATCCCAGGAATGCAAGGATTCTTTAATATCCGCAAATCAATCAACGTAATACACCACATTAACAAATTGAAAGATAAAAACCATATGATTATCTCAATAGATGCAGAGAAAGCCTTTGACAAAATTCAACACTCATTTATGATTAAAACTCTCCAGAAAGCAGGAATAGAAGGAACATACCTCAACATAATAAAAGCTATATATGACAAACCCACAGCAAGCATCACCCTCAATGGTGAAAAATTGAAAGCATTTCCTCTGAAATCAGGAACAAGACAAGGATGCCCACTCTCACCACTACTATTCAACATAGTGTTGGAAGTTTTGGCCACAGCAATCAGAGCAGAAAAAGACATAAAAGGAATCCAGATAGGAAAAGAAGAAGTGAAACTCTCGCTGTTTGCAGATGACATGATCCTCTACATAGAAAACCCTAAAGACTCTTCCAGAAAATTACTAGAGCTAATCAATGAATATAGTAAAGTTGCAGGATATAAAATTAACACACAGAAATCCCTTGCATTCCTATACACTAACAATGAAAAAACAGAAAGAGAAATTAAGGAAACAATACCATTCACCATTGCAACAAAAAGAATAAAATACTTAGGAGTATATCTACCTAAAGAAACAAAAGACCTATACATAGAAAACTATAAAACACTGATGAAAGAAATCAAAGAGGACACAAACAGATGGAGAAACATACCGTGTTCATGGATTGGAAGAATCAATATTGTCAAAATGGCTATTCTACCCAAAGCAATCTATAGATTCAATGCAATCCCTATCAAGCTACCAAGGGTATTTTTCACAGAACTAGAGCAAATAATTTCACAATTTGTATGGAAATACAAAAAACCTCGAATAGCCAAAGTAATCTTGAGAAAGAAGAAAGGAACTGGAGGAATCAACCTGCCTGACTTCAGACTCTACTACAAAGCCACAGTCATCAAGACAGTATGGTACTGGCACAAAGACAGAAATATAGATCAATGGAACAGAATAGAAAGCCCAGAGATAAATCCACGAACCTATGGACACCTCATCTTTGACAAAGGAGGCAAGGATATACAATGGAAAAAAGACAATCTCTTTAACAAGTGGTGCTGGGAAAACTGGTCAACCACTTGTAAAAGAATGAAACTAGAACACTTTCTAACACCATACACAAAAATAAACTCAAAATGGATTAAAGATCTAAATGTAAGACCAGAAACTATAAAACTCCTAGAGGAGAACATAGGCAAAACACTCTTTGACATAAATCACAGCAAGATCTTCTATGACCCACCTCCCAGAATATTGGAAATAAAAGCAAAAATAAACAAATGGGACCTAATGAAAATTAAAAGCTTTTGCACAACAAAGGAAACTATAAGTAAGGTGAAAAGACAGCCCTCAGATTGGGAGAAAATAATAACAAATGAGGAAACAGACAAAGGATTAATCTCAAAAATATACAAGCAACTCCTGCAGCTCAATTCCAGAAAAATAAATGACCCAATCAAAAAATGGGCCAAAGAACTAAACAGACATTTCTCCAAAGAAGACATACAGATGGCTAACAAACACATGAAAAGATGCTCAACATCACTCATCATCAGAGACATGCAAATTAAAACCACAATGAGGTACCATTACACGCCAGTCAGGATGGCTGCTATCCAAAAGTCTACAAGCAATAAATGCTGGAGAGGGTGTGGAGAAAAGGGAACCCTCTTACACTGTTGGTGGGAATGCAAACTAGTACAGCCACTATGGAAAACAGTGTGGAGATTTCTTAAAAAACTGGAACTAGAACTGCCATATGACCCAGCAATACCACTTCTAGGCATACACACTGAGGAATCCAGATCTGAAAGAGACACGTGCACCCCAATGTTCATCGCAGCACTGTTTATAATAGCCAGGACATGGAAGCAACCCAGATGCCCATCAACAGATGAATGGATAAGGAAGCTGTGGTACATATACACCATGGAATATTACTCAGCCGTTAAAAAGAATTCATTTGAATCAGTTCTAATGAGATGGATGAAACTGGAGCCCATTATACAGAGTGAAGTAAGCCAGAAAGATAAAGAACATTACAGTATACTAACACATATATACGGAATTTAGATAGATGGTGGCGATAACCCTATATGCAAAACAGAAAAAGAGACACAGAAGTACAGAACAGACTTTTGAACTCTGGGGGAGAACGTGAGGGTGGGATGTTTTGAAAGAACAGCATGTATACTATCTATGGTGAAACGGACCACCAGCCCAGGTGGGATGCATGAGTCAGGTGCTCTTGCCTGGTGCACTGGGAGGACCCTGAGGAGTCGGGTGGGGAGGGAGGTGGGAGGGGGGATCGGGATGGGGAATACGTGTAACTATATGGCTGATTCATGTCAATGTATGACAAAACCCACTGAAATGTTGTAAAGTGATTGGCCTCCAACTAATAAAATAATATTAAAAAAAAAAAAAAAAGAATACTGGAGTTGGGTGTCATGTCCTACTCCAGGGGGTCCTCCTGACTCAGAGAACAAATCTGGGTCTCCGGTGTCTCCTGTATTGGCAGTCGGATTCTTTACCACTAGCGCCACCTGGGAAGTCCCTCTCAAGTATTCACAATGTAATAAAAATGTTAAAACTTCATAAATGAAGCTATGAAGCATCACCTGACAAAGAAAAATGGGCCTGGACCAGGATGCTATGTCTTCTGATATGTTTATAATGACAGACAAGCTAAATTACACTTCAAGGTTTTATTTTTCTAAGGCAGACAAACTATACTTTTACTGATAATGAAAGATCATTTACTTGTTTAAAAAAATATATATTCAGGTCTTGCTCTTCTTGTTCCAAAGCTTCCCATACCATTTATAACAGAGAATACTAATGACTTATAAAACTGGGCACTATTTCTTTCCTTATCAGTCCCAAAGGAGCAATAATCACCGCTTATTTCCAGTGTAAAGTAAAATCACTAATCCGCCAGGACTCAAAAGAAAAAGCTGCAAGATTACTGTTTTATTGCTGCCACTTTTTTTCAATACATATTTTCACTTTTGGAAGACGACTATTTAATTAAATGCATACATTGATTGAAGGAAAAATGCATGTAGGTATGTACATGATATAACCCCTGTTCTATACATTGGGTGCCTACAGAAAGAACTGCATTTTCAGGTGGCCTCACAAAATGGCCAGCTTTTCCAGAGTGAATCATGCTATAAAATGTACTACCTTCTTCCAAGTTTTGGTGAAGATCCCTATAAAATTATGCAATGACCGTAGGACATTTCTTATTTACATTACAGGGTGTCTAAATCAAATAATTCTAACTGAGCTCAGTGATATGTAAAGTGAAGGTAAGTAGTTCTACTCTGGACCAACTATTTTAAGAGTCCTTTAAGGCAAATATAGATACTCCTAGACCTACTTTAAAAATTTTTACATATGCCTGTACACACAGCTTGCTGGATTCATACAGTTTAACATTTTAAGATGCAATTAAAATACTTATGTTAAATAAATTCCAGTATCCAACAGTTTTAAGCCACATTTTGTGGCAATTGATTAATAACTAGTTAAGCTAAAATAATGAACAACTGTTTGAATATACTTTAAGGACAGAATGAAAACTTTAACTAGTTTAGAGAAAGGTTAAATACTTGTATCAAAAAGTTCTGAGCTGTGGGGAACAAAGATGCTAAGAGGCAACAGAGGGAGGGGCAAATGCCAATATAAAAATTTAGAACTCAAAATACTATATATGGAATGATAAGGACACTAGAGAAATGCAGTTGTTAAACACAGTACCATTCCAAAACAAAACTATTCTGTGCTTAGAGATTTATCAAAGATGGAGGAGCCCAGTCAAGTTCTCAGTTTGAGCTAGCTGACTAGATGGAAATCATACTCTGCTGGCTGTACATAGCTGCACGCACTAATTAGATCAAGTAAATGCCACAATCACTGATATATATGCTCCACACATAGTACTTATTGATGGGATCAGCCTACAGACCTTGTTCTACCCTTGACTCCACCCTATCAGTGGACCAAAGGTAAACAACAACTATCCCATGACAGCCAATTCAAAGGCTGGCTAGAAGCCAAACTCAAATTCCTATTCCCAGTAAGAAATTTAGATAAAGTAGTTAGACGAAAAAAGAAAAAGCAACTAAAGGATTATTATGTAGAGAAATGCTGGCTATGTCATGATGTGTAAGTTGAATTTTTAAAACTTGTAGTTTAAAAAAGTTAAAGGAGGAAAAAGTTAGCTGAGTCATTTATAGGAAGACAGTATTTGTGGGCTGGCGAGTGGCCAGGTTCTGCTGTCTCTTTCTGCTCAGCTTTACAATGCTTACTATCATTCCTGTTGTCCCTGCATTTTTAATAACTCTCAAGTATATCACATAACATGCCATAACACCTGGAATAATTTGAATGAGTTTCTATTTTTACAAAGAAAAGATCCAACTAAGAGACTGAGCAAAAGGTTTGCCAATGAATTGAAAAACTGAGTTAAATCTCTAGGTCAGCTGTGAGGGAAACTCGCTTGTCCTCATCCATTTGACCCGATTACTACTGGAGAGAAGAATAAAGTTGACAGTAATGCCCTCACAAACTGCATTCTTATCATTTTTATGACTAGTAATTTCTTCACTTCCCACCTATCTCCCACGCGCAATGCTAGAGATCTGGGTTCAATCCCTGGGTTGGAAAGATTCCCTGGAGAAGGGAACAGCTACCTACTTCAGTATTCTGGCCTGGAGAATTCCATAGACTGTACAGTCCATGGGATCACAAAGAACTGGACACGACTGAGCAACTTTCACACTCACCTAGTTCTCACCAGTGTCTCATCCCCAGTCCCATCCCCACTCTTTCCTATTCAGACTCACCAGACTTCGTTTATGGCTGGGAAATCACAGTTGACTGCAGGTGTTGGAGAAGTGAAATATAGTCATCTTCAGCAAAATGCAGCAGACTATTTGTTACTATAGATATTCAGAAAATTTTAAGAATATAAATATTTTTCAATATATTACTAAGGATATAAAAGCTCACATCTCTACCTTACTCATTTACAGGTGTTTGCAGGAGTTTGAGAAGTGAAATATAGTCATCTTCAGCAAAATACAGCAGACTATTAGTTACTATAGATATTCAGAAAATTTTAAGAATATAAATATTTTTCAATGGTATTATTAAGGATATAAAAGCTCACTTCTACCTTATTCATTTACAACCAAGATATTTAATTTCTCACAATTCCAAGACTTGGGCCATAATGTTCCATATCTACTGTTTCACTTCCTTCCCAGAAATTTCTAAACTTCTATCTCCTTAGATGTTGCTTTTTTCCCCTCATTTTTCCATTACTTTCATTTGAAATCTCTAACAGATACATGCTAGAACTTCTCATCTTGTCTGTTCCATTTACCCACTGCTGAGTAAGAAACCATGTCAAACGTCTGTAGTCGCCACCACTGTGTGGTTAAAGCATCCACAGAGCAGAGCTGTATGTGCTGTGTTTGTTCCAGGATGTCTGGTACCTCAGCTTGAAACAGTCAAACAACAAAGTGACCCAAAGAGTTGGGACTGGACTCTATATGATGGGATTCCTCAAACCATTTCAGCCACAGGTGAGCTGGATGTGTTTCCGGCCAGCTCAGGGTCCCAAGAACAATTATTTCCACAAACAGTTCAGTTCAGTTCAGTCACTCTGACTCTTTGTGACCCCATGGACTGCAGCATGCCAGGCCTCCTTGTCCATCACCAACTGCCAGAGTTTACCCAAACTCATGTCCATGGAGTCAGTGATGCCATCCAGGCATCTCATCCTCTGTCATCCCTTTCTCCTCCTGCCTTCAACCTTTCCCAGCATCAGGGTCTTTTCAAATGAGTCAGCTCTTCGCATCAGGTGGCCAAAATATTGGAGTTTCAGCTTCAACATCAGTCCCGCCAATGAAGTCAGGAATGATTTTCTTTAGGATGGACTGGTTGGATCTCCTTGCAGTCCAAGGGACTCTCAAGAGTCTTCTCCAACACCACAGTTCAAAAGCACCAATTCTTCAGCACTCAGCTTTCTTTATAGTCCAACTCCCACCTCCATACATGCTGCTGCTAAGTCGCTTCAGTCATGTCCGACTCTGTGTGACCCCATAGACAGCAGCCTACTAGGCTCCGCCGTCCCTGGGATTCTCCAGGCAAGAACACAGGAGTGGGTTGCCATTTCCTTCTCCAATGCATGAAAGCGAAAAGTGAAAGTGAAGTCGCTCAGTCGTGTCCGACTCTTTGCGACCCCATGGACTGCAGTCTACCAAGGCTCCTCCGTCCATGGGATTTTCCAGGCAAAAGTACTGGAGTGGGTTGCCATTGCCTTCTCCGCATCCATATATGACTACTGGAAAAACCATAGCCTTGACCAGACAGATCTTTGTTGGCAAAGTAATGTCTCTGCTTTTCAATATGCTGTCTAGGTTGGTCATAACTTTCCTTCCAAGGAGTAAGCGTTTTTTAATTTCATGGCCGCAGTCAAGGTAGAAGCTATACAGTCTTTTAGGATTTAGACTCTGAAACTATATAATAGGATTTATGCTACATACCCAGTTCAAATAGTCATAAGCCTGCCCAGTTTCAAGGGCATGGACTTCAAGATACGAAGAGCATCAAAAAATCTGTGGTCCTTTATTTGATAAAAGGGCCACAGCATTCTATATATTTTAACTTTCTTTTCTATTTTCTAAATCTTTTGCCTTTATACACTGCAGCTTAAGTAGTTTCTTTGGATGTTTTAAATAGTTTGCAAATTTTCTCTGGAGTGTGTCTAATCTAATGTATAAACCATAAATTAAATCCTTAATGCAAAGATTAAAATGCATGAAATCTATTTGGTTCTTTGTTAAGACTGCCTAGTCTTTTTGTCTTGAGAGCATCTTGTTCTTTTATCATGTTTTTGATGCAAATTTTATTTTTTAAAAGTTTGTAATGTACCTTTTTTATATTCTACAATTCGTAATTCCATTTCTGAAGTTATTGGGAACTAATTCAACTCATTATGACCTCTGCTTGACTCCAGCTCTCGGTTGCCTATCATTTGGGGTTGTGAATTCATGTATTAAAAAGTTTAAACATGAGAAGAATCGAGGCCTAAAATAGGCCTATTCCTCTAGAGAAGAACTGTTTTGCTCTTCCAGGACAAGTTTTTTGGTCATCTCTTTTTGCCGATGAGCATGTTTTTTCTGTTTTACCCTTGCACTGAAAATGTAATCCATCAAAAATTCTAGGCTTTACATGTTGGTTCTAATTCTATATTCACTCTTGCATAGGCCCAAGGCCCTGTCTCCAGCAGTGATGCAGCTGTTAAAACTGAAGCCTCTTGGTTAGTGAGTCTGACAGATACCCCCAAGGCAGCGGCAATATCAGTATCAGCTTGCTGCTCCGAGTTTTCCTTTTCTCTTTATTTTCACTCCCAAGGGACCTCTTACTCTCTAACAAGGTCAGCAATACATTTAAAAGAAAGTTTATTACACTATATGCAGTTTTTCTAATTGCATTTTCCAGACTTTTAGCTTCCCCCCTTTCCAGAAACCCAAGTCCCTTCATTTCATTTTTATGTGGTCATTTCCTCCCCAGTTCCTTTGACCTAGAACCTACAGATTTGTCATATATTATGCAAGATCTTTTTACGTCACCAAATCAAATTATTACAAAGGTGACATAATTGGGCTTTTTAAAAAAATTACCAGTTCTTAAATCGAAAATCAAAAATATGGTGATTTTGTATTAAAATGATTTGTCTTTAAAAGCATATTGTATAGAATGGATAAAGAACAAGGCCCTGTGTATAGCACAGGGAACTATATTCAATAATCTGTGACAAACCATTATGAAAGGAATGTAAAAAAAATTTATATATATATATGTGTGTGTGTGTAACTGAGTTACGTTACTATACAGCAGAAATTGACACAAGATTGTGTAATTTTACAGAAATTTACACAAGACTGTAAATCAACTATACTTCAATTTAAAATAAGTATATCAAGTTTACATTAAGTATGGTTACAGGGTAATTTTGAATCATTTATAAAGTTACAAGAGTACATTAAAACTCAAAGCATAATGTTTTCTGGCACTTAAAATAAATTTTATATTAATGAATTTAAATTTAATACATCATTACAAAACATGAATATCTTATCTTTCATTTGTAAAACACTATTTCGATGTTTACATGTAATCATGTCAAAAGGCAGAAGGATGATATGACACTAAGAGATACGTTTTCTGAGTTACATCTAATGCTTTATAAGTTCTTCGGATGTGTGCTAAGTAGCATGCACTAGTTAAAGTTGATTAAAGCAACTAATTGGATAAACCTGATGGGTTATGCTGGCAGAATAATACAACTTTAAAATACCAAGTGTGATTTTTTGACTTTCTAAAGTCTAGATCAAGGACACCTTGCTGCTGCTGGTGCTGCTAAGTCACGTCAGTCGTGTCCGACTCTGTGCGATCCCACAGACGGCAGCCCACCAGACTCCGCCATTCCTGGGATTCTCCAGGCAAGGACACTGGAGTGGGTTGCCATTTCCTCCTCCAATGCATGAAGGTGAAAAGTGAAAGTGAAGTCGCTCAGTCGTGTCTGACTCTTAGCGACCCCATGGACTGCAGCTTACCAGGCTCCTCCATCCATGGGATTTTCCAGGCAAGAGTACTGGAGTGGGTCGCCAGTGCCTTCTCCGAGGACACCTTGCTATACATGTATAAACAAACTGGTGATCATTTGCTTAATATGCTACATTTTAATAAAAAGGGGGAAATTTCCATTTTTTAGGGTTTTATTTTACATCCTTAGATGTATTGGTAAAATATTCACTAACTTGTCATATCTTGATGTCAATTTTACCTATTTTTCTTTCCATATGAAAAAAGTGTCATTCAAGTAATAACTATTTTAACAAAACTGGCAAAGTTGTTTTCCTTAGTTCAAAATTACCAAAAAATCTCATGTGAATTCCCCTTAAGTTGGATAAACAGACATGACGTTGTAGAGATCACAAAACTATACTAAGAGTAGGGCTTTTACATGAGCATTTTGCTGGAAATTATTATTACTATTTTTTTAAACAAATTCTAACCTTAAACAATAATTAATGATCAGTGAAAGAATAATAATCACCATTACTTGATTCAAAATAATGGCTAGGTGAGCAAAATGTAAATTGCATTCTTCAACGGCCAGTCTCGAAACAGTTTAAAATACATGTGAGATTGTGAGCCCTAACACATGAACCAATCCTGCACATGAAATCAGCACACTGTGAGTGAAATGAACAAGTCAGATGTAGAATAGGCTGCAAACCTGATGCTGATCAATTATGCCCCAAGCAGAGCAATCAAGGAGTGCTATCTTTGAAAGTAAGCCTGTTGACCTGAAAGGATGCAAAACAACACTCATGGTGATTTTACTCCTTCTAATCTGTCTGGTAACACTAACAAAACGTGTCAGCTGGAATGAGCCATGTCATATAAACACAGGGAAGAAGTGAGGGCCCATAAAGACAGGTGGAAAAGAAGCGGAGACATGACAATGAAAAGTCACAGCGCTCATAAAAGCAAGGGGGGATGTGCGGTCTTTCAAGGGGCTATCATACTTATCCCTGCATTCATAGAATGACAAAGTCTCTGCAAGATCAGAACACCAACTTGTTTAAAGAAAAGCTTTTCATAGTCTCAGCACAGAGGGGAAATCCATACAGGCTTTTACCATCTGGGGTCCAACTCCTTTCCTTCGAAAGCATGTATTGGTGCTGAGAAAATAACAGTGTGCTTCAGGCCCCACACGTGCAGCTCTGAATCATTTTTGACTGAGAGCTTCAGACCCAACATGGTGGTATAAAAGGGTCTGATCATAAACACTGCTTTACACCTACTACAAAACGAAAAGAATCCGCCTGCCAATTAGGAGGCTTGGGTTTGATCCCTGGGTTGGGAAGACCCCCTGGAAAAGGAAATGGCAACTCACTCCAGTATCCTTGCCTGGGAAATTCCATGGACAGAGGAGCCTGGTGGGCTAATGTCCGTGGAGCCACAAAAGAGTTGAACACAATGTAATGTCTAAGCAACAAGACTAGTGGTCAGTGAAATGATAAAGTGTGCAAGAGAAAGGTGGCTTATGAAATTGTTCAGGGTACGTTCCTGTTTCACTGTGCCAACCCACGGCTACCAGGGTGCTACTTTAATAAACATTACGGTATGAACCTAGTAGTCTATGAATTCTCAGAAGTAAGGAAAATGGTTGGTTTATGTATTCTAAGACTTTGGCTTAACCTCTGTGCCTCAATTCCTTTTATCTACAAAATGAGGACAGTGACAGTGCCTGCCTCATAGATCATAAGTTGGTTGTAAGAATTAAATAAATGAATATATGTAAAATGATTTTAAAAAGTGCTAGATTTATACCAGTCCAAAGTTGCTGGCTATTCCAATGACATTATCTTTTCCATTAACACTGATTTCCATATACTCATCCAACTTGTCAGTTTTCATATTTTTATGAGCTTCCATCTCAACCATTTGAACACAACATTTCTCACAGACAGTAAATGGAAAATGTGTTACATGTATATATCTAAAAACAAACAACAGAATAAAGGCAAAGTATAATAGCAGGTCTGTCAGAACAAAAATTCCAATGAAAATTAATTACTCTAAAATGCTAATGAAAGAAATTGTCAAAATTTCATCAGATTAATAAAATTTTTAATTATACGGATGACATAGACTTTTCTCTATCATGTACAAGTTAATTCAGTACCCAGCATATCCCTTCTCCTGAATAAAGTTATTAACACACCTGGCATGACACGTCCTACTATACTAGACCTTTCTTCAGCATTTTATTTGGAAATAAGTATACAACTTAGAGAACAGTTGTAAATACAAATAAAAGAGTATTCCTATATTCAGACTATATATACAGAGGATATTCCTATATACTCATATTTAACCATTGTGCAATTACCAAAACTAAAAGGCCCACATTGTTATACTACTACAAACTCTAGACTTTATTTTGATTTCCCCTGTTTCTCCACAAATGTTCTCCCCCTGTTTGAGGGTCTAGTCCTTCATATTTCATTGAATTTAGTTGTCATGTCTTTAGTTTTCTCTAATCTATGACAGTTCCTCAGTCTTTGTCTTTCATGATTTCAAACCTTTTGTAGTGTGCTCACTAGTTATTTAGTTTCTTTGATATTTTCCCAGGATTGGACTGTGGTTATAGATTTTCCGGGAGGATACCACAGAGATGAAGTGCTCTTTTCATCTGATCACATCAGGGGCTACATGATATCTCTGCCTTATTACGCTGTCAACACTGATCACTTACAAGGTGGTGTCTATCCAGTTTTCTCACCTTCAAGTTATTCTTTTTCCCTTTCCAGATACTCTGGTAGGTCACCATGTCCAGTACACACTCCAGGGAAAGGGAACTGACTTTGGCTCCTATTGGAGGGAAGAGTGTCAAAAAATTTGTGGATTTATGTTAAGACTGGTACCGGAGAACAGGGAACAAGAGGATGGTCAAGTCCCAGGTGTTTGGCAAGCTCCTGGGACAGGCTGCCAAGTGAGGGTCCTTGCCTGGGAATCCCATGGCCAGAGGAGCCTGGCAGGGCTACCGTCATACAGGAAAGAATTCAAGAATTCTTTGCCACAGCAAAGCAAAAGCAGGTTTATTTAGAGAGATACATATCCCATAGGCAGAATTATGTTATCTCAGAAAGTGAGAGGGACCTCAAAAGATGGGGTGGTTAGTTTTTATGAGCTGGGTAAAACTATAGGCTAATGTGTGGGAGAATTATTCAACTATTTTGGGGAAGGGTTAGCGATTTCCAAGAATTGCACCATGATCCACTTTTTGACCTTTTATGATTGGCCTCAGAACGGTCATGGCATCCATGGGAGCGTCATTTAGTATATGCTAATGTATTATGATGAACATATAATGAGGCTCAATGTCAAAGTCAAATCTTTCGCCATCTTGGGCCTAATGCATTCTAACTACTTTTTGTCCTAAAAACAAACAGCAACAGGTTTTTCTCAACAGCTGTGTCATTCTTTAAGGGTGATGCCCTGCCCTCTTCCCTCTGGTCTCAGAACCACCACAGAAATAAATAAATACTTCAGGAGAGATATTTCAAAGCTATATAAATAACCTGTGTCTGTAATTTAAGGGTTTTCCAAAGCCAGTTTTACATATATCACTTTCTTTGACCTTTACAAGAATTCCTGACCTTACGAATATATATACAGAGCCTGAAAAAAATAAAGTCAGCTCACTATAAGAAAAGGGTAAATTCCCAAGTTCATGATAAGATTCCATTATAAGGCAGTGCTAATTCTGTTGTTCAGTAACAGCACTGGAAGATTTCAACGGCCAAACAGCAAATTGGGGGAAAAATTAAGCACACCCACTCATTGGGATTAATTCCTTTTCCTGCAGACTAATCTTGAATAGAAAGTAGAGGGCTGGGCTAGGAGACAAACATTTCATACTCCAGCTGTGTGTACACAAAAATCACCATTACCCTTCTAAGTTGAGAGTATTGTTTACCAACCTAAGAATGTCTACTTGATTCTCTTTTCCAAAAAAAGAAGACTCTGGAGCTTCCACCCCTGGAAGACCACCTGGAGAAGGGAATGGCTACCCACTCCAGTACTCCTGCCTGGAGAATTCCATGCACAGAGGAGCCTGGTGAGCTACAGTCCATGGGGCTGCAGAGAGCTGGCCATGACTGAGCGACTGGACACACACAGACTCTGAACAACTGAATCAGTTCTTCTCAGATATCTGAATCCCAATGCAGGAGGTAGTGTTGACTGAAGACTACGAGTTTCAGATAAACCTATTTTCCAACAATTGAATCAAATTTTACTCATTCTTTCTTAACAATTTTAGTAAATATCTTTAGTTACTACCATTCATATCTGAAAGTTTGTAACACTGAAATTCTATAGAACAAAAAACCTAGATATACTAGTTTACATAGATTTAGTTAATATTTATAAAGCACTTTTACATATATTTCCTCATTCCATCCTTTCAACCATCTTATGAGATAAAGGGGAAAAAATGACCTTAATTCCATTTTACAGATGATGCTTCTAAGGTTTTAAGGTGTTTACTGCTAGCATTAGTAATTGCTATCTACTTGAATAGATAGAACAATGCTATCTACATGAAAATAGATAGAACTATGCTGTAATTCTACATTTGAGTTACACTGATGGATATTCACTCTTTTATATATGAATTTGCCTTAGCATAGCTGGATGCCTCAGATCATTTCTTTTAGACAAAATGGATATTATGTCAGACACTTTGTGAAATCACACTATTTTTTTCAGATCGTAGAACATATGTTCACATGACAAAAACAAAAAATACAGAAAAAAAATAAAATGAGGAAAATAAAAATAATACCCAGGGATAAATATGTTTGCTATTTATTATATTACCTCCTAGTAACATTTCACATTGTTAAGATCACACTGCATCTCTAATCACAAATTCAGGTGAAACACATATACTTTTCGCTAGTAAAGATTCTTCATGGACATTTCTTAGCACTTATCACTAATAAAAAGCTATATGATGCTTATCTGCTAGTCACAATTCTAAGTTCTTCCCATATATGAACATATGTAGTCTTCATCTCAGCTCTATGAGCCCATTTTAAAGAATAGAAAATTGACTTTATAGCCATATAATAGAACACTAACTGAAAATACCACAATTTACTGTCTTCCCACTATTTCTTGACGCTCAGGTTGTTCACAATTAATAAAACATGGTCAATGTTAAGTTCTGACACGACATGTATTATTAACATAAATGTATTCTGCTTTGCCTGGAACTGTGGATTAAGTATACTATGAAGTGAAACATAGTTTTTATTAGACTGTTGTATAAGTGGTACCAAAATAAAAGGGTAATAAAAAGCAAGGCACCTTTTGTAGGCTGCCTAGAACACTGATTTTAAGCCTCATGGCCAGAAACCCACTGAATGACATTCTTGTCTGAAGAAAAGTCATTACTGCTGGACGTCACCTTCTCCCCGTGATCACAGTATCTGGTGGTATGGTTTAGGGAAAGGAAATTGAGGCATGGCAAAGCAAAATTACTCATATATGATCAGTCAATAAACAGCCAGCTGGATCAGAAAAAATGTGCTGGGTGAACTATTTTGTTCTGGCAGACCACATTGCCTTTCTATCTTAAAACTAAAGAAAACCTTCTAGAATCTTTCAGAAATGCAGAAGGACCTAAGTCCATATACTAACAATACTGAATGTAAGCGAAGACCCAGTAAATGGGCATGCTTGCCCTGCTACTGCCAGTCTGAAATTGTTTACAGGAATAAGCAGTTGTCCTATTTTGTCATAAACACAGATTTTTCCCCCCTCTACTACAGATACAGAGAGAACATTTCCTTTTAACTGGAAGAAAAAAAAAAAAAGTTCCCTTTCAAAGCAAGTTTCCATCATTCAAAAAGATATCTGAAGCTGAAATGCCCTTTACCTGCTTTATTTACATGAGAAACAGGGCAGAAAGAGACTTGAAGCTCTCCACCATCTAATTTCTCTAAGCTACAGCCATTGATTCTTTGTAAGTTTATTTATTCAAAACAACAGCACAAACAATTCTTTTTTCTTGGGTCAGCAGCTTACTGAATTAACATCAATCATCAAAGGAGACGGGGCTGAAAGGAAGATGGAAGCCCATTTTCTCAGAGATTGATTTTTTTTTTTTTTAAGCCAAAACACACAGGCATAAGCAGGAGGCTATTTACCATGGAAAAGGTTCAACTTGAAAGTCACAGCTGAAAACTGGGCACTCACAGGACTGCCCAGGTTCCTTGAAATCCAAAAGAATTTTTTTTTACTCACGTATTTCTTTATGGTGGCCTGTGAGAGTTTGATTACTTCACTATTTAAAGCCCACCTGAACAACTCAAAACACAGGGAGGGGAGGTTCTGAAGGAGAGGGAAGTGGATCAATGCTGGTGTTTATTATAATGATTTCCTAATGGCTTTCTCTGCTCTCTTTACTTACTTTGATGTATTTAAAGTGGGAAAAGTTCATCAAAGACCTCTTTGATTAGAAGCTAAATGTATTTAAATAACTATCTTTGGCATGTTTTAGAGGTGATTTGCTCCATAGGTCCTGGCAAAAATTCTTCTTTGAAAGCCTTGATTTGCCTCTTGCTAGGAATTCTACTCAATTACTTTTCTTTGTAAGGTGGGGGTCGAGAGTTCTGGCTTGAAAATGAAGTCAGAAGGGTCAGTATTCCTGAGACTAAGAACTGCAAAAAGTAATTGGTTTATATCCATTTTACACCCTGCCGTGTCAGGGGAATGTGCTTGCTTCCTATAGCTTTTCTGGAGATTTATGTAAGGTGAGGAATGCATTAGACCAAGCATGTATAAACTATAGGCCTATTTCAGTAGAATGTGCTATACTCTTTGTTTTAGGTAATTTTAAACATTGCCATCAATTTTAGGAGAGAGTGTGAGATTTTAAGTCTAGGACACAAGTAAATAAAGATGAAAGAATGGTCCAATATGCCTGGGTTGGCTGACAGAAAGGACCCTATGTTATCACTATTTCCTCTCAAATTGAGACAAAATTTATTTCAGTTAATAATATGATATCAAAGCCATCAATCACCTTCTTGTCTGAGAATGAAGTGGGAACATCCATTTGCTCTCCCAATGTAAAACAAAGATTTTTAGCCTCAGATTCACAGAGGGGCTGAAAGGAAGATGGAAGGGAGAATAAAGGGAGAAAATAAATTCATCCATTAAATTAAGTCAGTATGAAAGACTTTTACCTAATTTAAAAACAAAAAAATACAACAACAACCCACTACTTATCAATAAGATATGGTTTGCTAACCATTTTAAATTTTCTTTTTAGTCACACAGTTAGATCATAGAGAAATTAGGAGACTAATGTTATCTATGGCCATTTTGAGTAATCTTTCAGTATCAACATTCTACGTTGCTGATGTTCTGTGCTGAGAAAATGCAAAATGTAGGAGAAAATAAATGCCTGCCACAAAGAACGACTGGCAATTTCCACTGATTATAAAGTCATATAGTTAATATAGTGTCTATACCATTCAATGAGGATTAGGTGAAACTCAAGTAAAGCTAAAAATACTCCCCAGGGCCAGCTCTCTGGGCATGATTACAAAGCCTCAGTAGCAGTGCTGTGAACATCAAGCTGAAGGGTCTGCTCTGAGTGGCTGTGTGGTGGTCATCCACAGTGAGAAGAAGGCTCAGAGGCCTTCAGAGATGGGAAAAGGGATATATTAGACCACAATCGATTACGAGAAAAAGTGAAAAAGTGAACGTCGCTCGGTCATGTCTGACTCTGTGACTCCATGGATTATATAGTCCAGGGAATTTTCCAGGCCAGAATACTGGAGTGGGTAGTCTTTCCCTTTCCCAGGGGATCTTCCCAACCCAGGGATCGAACCCAGGTCTCCCACATTGTGGGTGGATTCTTTACCAGCTGACCCACAAGGGAAGCCCAAATAAATACGAGAAGGGGAACTTAAAGACTTATCACAGGCTTCTCAAAATGCTTTGAGACTGCTTAAAAGCATGATTTGCAACAAAGGTAGCATAAGGAAGGAAACTGAAAGTCACTCAGCCATGTCCAACTCTTTGGGACCCCGTGGACTATACAGTCCATGGAATTCTCCAGGCCAGAATACTGGAGTGGGTAGCCTTTCCCTTCTCCTGGGGATCTTCCCAACCCAGGGATCGAACCCAGGTCTCCTGCATTCTAGGACTGCATTCTTTACCAGCTGAGCCACAAGGGAAGCCCTAAGGAAAGAAAAGGCTTTGTAAATTCTGAAAAAAGAATGCACCTAAGTGGCACATTCCCCTGTGGAATGACTGTCTGTCTTCAAAAGAACAACATGTGAGAGAGAAGCATCAGACTTTCAGGGACATGTAATACATAAGAAATACTAAGATTGGTTTGAACACATCAAGAATAACCAGACAAATATAAAAATGGAATATCCAAGTGAAAGAAGTAAGATCAACCAAGCAGAAAGGGAGGGTAGACGTTATCAAGAGCTGGTCTGGTGACGCAATGTGGAAATTTTAAAGGGGAAAAAAAAAAAACAAAAGGAGAATGAGACCAGGTGTGCGATGACATTTATGATCTCCAAAAATTTTTTTTCTTTGAAAATAAACATAACCTTGAAAAATCAGTTACTTTAATAAAGGGGTCAGCATGAGGGAAACAGTTGGGAGTAAATTGCATTAAATTATTTCCCTGTGAGTGAACACACAGTGTAATAAGCTGTGAAGAGTGTAATTCTGTACTTACATCGTGTTTTGCAAGCAAAGTGGGAAATTGAGAATTACTGAACCTTGCTTAAGTTCTTATCCAAATGAGTGTTTCAATTAGTTAACTAAGATTCCATCTAGTTTTAGAACTGGAGTTAGTACGTGGAATAAAGTGGTCCATCTACAGTGGTACAAAATGGCCCAGCAAATTTGTTATACATGGGATTAAATCTAGCCAAAGAAGGCTATTTGTGTTTATATAGCAATATTACTTAGGTAAGATCTTCGCGATTACTCCACATATACAGAACAGCTTTACTGAGGCATAATTTCCACACCATTAACCTCACCTTTTTTTAAAGTTTATTCTTAACTTGAACAAAACAGGAGAAAACAGAGTCTTATTAAAAAATAGTCAATGGAAGTTTAAGAGCACAATTATGGTGATGCATTTTAAGCCTGGTATACTGTTGAACACATAACAGGACATTAAGTAAACATTCGAATTTACTAAGTGATGAAGGCCCCCTAAGAAATATCTACCAATGAAAGAAATAAACAAAATATAAAATCTTTAAGTTAAAGCTAACAAGAAAAAAAAACAATTCTATTTTGATGCTATTCAGCAGAAAGGTAAGGATTTCAGAGTGACTATTTCCTGAGTAGCTTTGGAGTGGAGAAAAGGGATGGAGCTTTCACTTACCTTTGCAATGATCAAGGCACCGAGCCCAGTTTTTTGCACACAGTGATGACTTAAATATGTGCTAAATTAAATGGAAGAATAAAGGAAGCTGGAATGTAGAAAGAAAGCAAAATGTAACATGAACAAAGCAAACTTTCAAACACAAACCTGAAATTCCAGATTGAAGCTCTGGAATTTCACTCTCACAGTTGACAACTTAGATGACATGTTTTTTTTAACTGCCTGCAATACACTTGACATCTGAGATCTGAGAATTTCTACTACACATCCCTTGTGCGAGGATGGAGCTGACAAAGATGGAAGTGTCTAAGGATGAAATCATGGAACAAATCTAGTGCAGTAAATCACCTGGACAGGGTACTCTGATCCATGGATTTGGTAGAATCCATGTGCAGTGACAGCGACATGGGGATTTGTCACCTGTCCCTATAAAACAGCAGCACATCTTAGCTGTAACAAAGATGTCGATAAGAATCTTCTAATTCTTTTTTATCTAGAATTTAAAACTAAGGAATAAAGGAAACATTAGGAACCACCAAACTAATTAGTTTTATGTCATGCACAGAAAATAAGGAGTTCAAATAAAATAGGATAATATTCTATAAGAAAAAGCAAGCACGGAGCCGGCAGTGTGGTGCTGGAGAAGATTCTTGAGAGTCCCTTGGACAGCAAGAAGATCAAACCAGTCAATCCTAAAGGAAATCAACCCTGAATATTTACTGGAAAGACTGACACTGAAGCTGAAGCTCTAATACTTTGGCCACCTGATGCAAAGAACTGACTCACTGGAAAAGACCCTGATGCTGGGAAAGACTGAAAGCAAGAGGAGAAGCGGGAGACAGAGAATGAGATGGTTGGATGGCATCACTGACTCAACAGACATGAGTTTGAGGAAACTCAAGGAGATAGTCCAGTTGTTAAAGAATCTGCCTGCAATGCATAAGACCCCGGTTCAATTCCTGGGTCAAGAAGATCCACTGGAGAAGGGATAGGCTACCCACTCCAGTATTCTTGGGCTTTCCTGGTGGCTCAGCTGGTAAAGAATCTGCCTCCAATGTGGGAGACCTGGGTTTGACCCCCGGGTTGGGAAGATTCCCCGGAGAAGGGAAAGGCTACCCACTCCAATATTCTGACCTGGAGAATTCCCTGGACTGTATAGTCCATGGGGTTGCAAAGAGTCAGACATGACTGAGCGACTTTCACTTCAATTCACCTCAAGGAGATAGTGATGGGCAGAGAAGCCTGGCATGCTGTAGTTCATGGGGTCGCAAAGAGTCAGACATGACTTAATGACTAAATAACAACAATACCAATATTATCAATATAAAGAATAATTATAATACCATCAAAATAAAAGCGGCAAGAATGCTAAACCTTGGAGATTGATCATTCAATCCCATTCCCTCTGTCTCTCTCTCTCACACACATACACCATATATTTGTACTCCCAAATGACAACTGTGTGTGAATTTTTGAAAAACTTTCTACAATATACATAAGAACTTCCTACTGCAAATAGAAAATCTTAATCATAGACAATCTTTTCACTAGTGAAAATTACCAGGAAAACAAGAAATAGTTCTACAGCATGTTTGTTTTAAGTATCACACAGATTATTTAATGTCCTGTTAATTAATTACTATATTTACTTTATAAAAGAAAAGTAAGGCAACTCTGGGGGGGTGGGGAAAGGAGAAGGTGGTAGTTAATAAATGCCTTATGGAAAATGTATGATTCACAGAAAGCAGAGTTCTCTCCCTTCCACCTTGCCGAGATCATATCTCATCTTGAATGCTGTATTAGTCCTGTTCCTACACATGAAATGGGGCAATACTAAAGAAAGACAATCCAACTGTGTAGAAGAAAGAACTGCTGAAATCAGGACTATTGAGCCTGGCCATCAAATTAATGCCTTCGAACTGTGGTGCTGGAGAAGACTCTTGAGAATCTCTTGGACAGCAAGGAAATCAAACCAGTCAATTCTAAAAGAAATCAACCCTAAAAAAAAAAAAAAAAAGAAAGAAAAGAAATCAACCCTGAATATTCATTGGAAGGACTGATGCTGAAGCTGAAGCTCCAATACTCTGGCCACCTGATGGGAAGAACTGACTCATTACAAAAGACCCTGATGCTGGGAAAGATTGAAGGCAGGAAGAAAAGGGGATGACAGAGGATAAGATGGTCAGATGGCATCACTGATTCAAAGAACATGAGTCTGAGGAGACTCAGGGAGATGGTGAAGGACAGGAAAGCCTGTCGTGCTGCAGTCCGTGGGGTCTCAAAGAATCGGACGTGACTGAGCGACTGAACAACAAGCCTGGCCATTATGTTAATGTGACTAATATATTTCATGGCTGTCACAAAAGGATTAGATCTCTTCTACAGTGTTCTCCAAAATATGTATACTAGAGCTTTCACTTATTTAAAAAATCAAATTCTGAGCACATTCTAAATGTTAATATACTATGCTGTGTAAGGTGAGGTAGAAGATACAAGGTAATCAGACAAGAATCCTATTCTTAAAGAGTCTAGAGTCTAGAAAGGAAATTAAGACACAAAGTTATAGTATGAGTGCCATCTTGTATCTGGAACAATGCCTGGTATACAATGGGCATTCAATAACTTTTTTCTTTAATGAATGATTGCAACTCTCATCCGCTGATCTTGTGACCCTCTGCTTGAGTGAGCTGCATTAGTGGATCTGACTCATGTGCTTCAGTAAATCTGCAGGTTCATGGAGTAAGCAACCTTCCCAAATGCTGCTGTTCTTTATTCATGAGACAAGTACAGATAATGCACAAGGCAGAAACGATCAACTGCCAGAGAAGAGAACCAAATAGTACTATGTGAATTTAGAGGTGGAAATTAGAAGTAAAAATTACAAGAAAGCAGATTTCATCTCCATCTAATAATTGAAACTGTCCAAAACAGGAACAAATACTGCAACTCCTGGCTTCCCAAATCAAAACTGTGCTTTCTGACGGCTCTCATCAGAGGGTTATTTTACACTCTTTCCCACTCCTACCCTGTTATCGGGAAATACAGTCCAGGGCTATTTATCTTAACAGGGCCATCAGGAATACAGTCAGCTCTAAATCGAATGGCCTACAAAGTAGAATGATTTGTTCACACTAGAAGCAGACAACTAGTAAATCAGCCCTAAGAATCTTGCAGGATAAAGTCAACTCTCCTCTGGTTGAGAACCATAGGCTTACACATAGCCTGTTGTGTATTTCTGTAATACACTGTCTGGTGATTATGAATAACCTGGGGCTTTCTAAGGTGAGTTCACATATCCTTAAAGAGAACTATGAAGACAAAAAGCCTTCATAGATTGATATGCTATTACATACATGTACAAATATACCATCCTAGTTGATGCTAAATCAATTTTTATCTACAGAGGCAACACTGGGTCATAGAGACCAATCAGTATGAACTCTCTTGAATATCACATGATAATCAAATTATGACTTCAGCAAATGGCTTTGGGCGAAGTGAGAAAATATTTTGACACTTTTTTTGTTTAAAAAAAAATGGTAAGCTTGCAGTTGGTTCCTCCATTTGGTGGTGAGTCTGTTCATCATTTGCTAATGCTGCTGCTGCTGCTAAGTCACTTCAGTCGTAGAAAAACACAATCACCCAATCACTTGTCTATGACTATTACCATAAAGGTAAACCTCAGCATATTCCTCTTCCATTCATTTCTGGATAAATACACAACAAAATAAAATCTAACTGTACTGATTTTTAAAGACTGAAAAAGAAAAATTCAACACAAACAACACTTGAGTATTTTGTGTTTAGAGTGCTACCTACTCTACTTTGCAATGCCTCACTATATTCAGCATTCCTTTCTTTAAAGAAGCTAAAAATTTTAAGTGATTTTCTTTCAAGAGAAAGCTCTAGCAATGTATCTTGATGTCAATAGGCATGACCAAGGAGAATCACAATGGAGGCACATTCAAACCAGCAGTGAGTGACTGGAACTACAGTGCAATAGAAGCCTTGACTGTGTAAACATGTTTGGGAACTCATGTTTAAAGCAGACCTATCAAGCAGGCAACCTATGAACCCAAACCACAGTGCTGATTTATTTGATATTTAACTTTTAAAAATTAGACAACAACTGATCGTGAAGATTTCACATGAAAATAAAGCTATGATGTTGTGTTTTTTTCAAATTTAGTCCATCTGTCTTCACTGAAATTATATTCCACATGACAAAGACTGACTGGACCTGAGTACAGCTTGGCCCCTTAGATGGAACAAGGGTCCTCCAATTTGCCCAAGTCATTCATTTATCAATCAAGCTCCTAAAGGCATGTAAACTTGCAACCCATTATCTCAAGAAATGAATGTCTAAAAAAGGTAAATAAAAGCAAAGCTACTACAAAAATAACTTGAATAACCTTGGAATAAAATCAGATACATGTTTATACACACAGAGCTTTGAGCACTCATGAGGTAACTCTTGACAGACTTCAACAATGAAACAGAACAGCTCTACTGACCAGTGATCATGTTGAGGGTCTGGCTTGTACATATTTCATTTATAGATAACCAACAGGGTCATCTTGAAAACCTTCAAATTAATAATACATTGATAGGAAGGAATTATGAACTGCTTTCACCCTCCCCACAAAGTTCAACAGTTTTCTATGGATGAAGCTGGTGGAAAACACTAAGCTAACATTTATTTAGCCCAAGAAATTAGGTATCATATGCTTTTAAGAACACTTTCTTTCTTGAATCGCTAACTTGGAATTGATATTGCCTTCTGAAATGTTGCTAATATGACTGAGTCTTTTCCCTCTCCCAGTCTCATTACATTCAGATGTTAGTACTAATAAGCATAATGCTAAGCATTGTAATTCAGCCTTTATTAGATTCAGGTATATAAATGGCATCCTAGTGAGTGTGGTGAATTTTGATCATTATTTCCCCACTCAAGTTGTGTTCATCTTCCTGCTGAGAGGATGATCACTGAGTTTTACCACAAGCCCAAGGGACCCATTATTTATTATATTACATTTTATGGTGTGGAGTAAATAAATAGCATTAAAGTGCTAAATTCATTCACAGAGATGAACTGTATTCATAAACTGTAGAAATTCTTTAAATCAAGCTTAAGCTGCTAATAGGCTCTTCATAAAAATGCAGAAAACATCCACTGTAATATGGCAGCAATAAACGGAGGCAGCTGGGTTAACACACAGAAATATAAGAAGGCAAACATTGTAGGCAAGGCACATAAATGGCATATAACCAAATCACGAGGTTAAACACACGAACCTCACTGAGTAATCTGTCATTTTCATGTAACTGGATTGTGAAAATTCATACCATAATGTAATTATCATAATAGAAGAACTCAAAATCAACTGAATGTATGAATGTGTGAAGAATTCAGCAACCCTGACCCCTCCTAAGATGTCCCTTAATTACTGCTCATTTTGTCTTAATCGGCTTGTCTTCTATTAAAAGCCCATTCGGCAGGGAATGTGTGTGCATTTGTCTTTTGTATTATATATAATCCACTCTCATTTCCATTGCTGATTTTCAGGGTCTCATGCCACTGCTATGAAAGATTTTCTGGCTACCAATCCTCTGGGGTTTTCTTTCCCCAACCCTCATGTGACTTCTAATCATTAACGCAGGCTACAACTCTGCATTTTTCCCTTGGCAGATTTAAGCTCAGGTGGGGCTTGGGATTGACACAGATTTCTTGGATTTTACCTCAGGTCGGTGTAGATCTCCAGTGTCCAGCCCCTTACTACCCTAGCACCTGTTCCTCTTTATACAATGCAGCACCAGTACTACGCATGTGGCCATGAGCATTTTAACAATAGGAATCATGAATTTTCTGTGCTAGTCAAAACATTTATTTTGTATTATAAGGTGGTTCAATACAAAGAACAAAGAAAAATGAGCATTAACAACAAAGTATCATAATAAGTACTTAAAAACATACTTAAGAGGATTACCATATGTTTTAATCAACATATAAATGGTACCAAGGAGAAAGATACGCCTGTTGTCTCTTTGTTTTTGACATTTCTAAGCCAATCAGACGGAGCAGGCAATGGCACCCCACTCCAGTCCTCTTGCCTGGAAAATCCCATGGACAGAGGAGCCTGGTAGGCTACAGTCCATGGGGTCGCTAAGTGTTGGACACGACTGAGCGACTTCACTTTCACTTTTCACTTTTATGCATTGGAGAAGGAAATAGCAACCCACTCCAGTGTTCTTGCCTGGAGAATCCCAGGGACGGGGGAGCCTGGTGGGCTGCCATCTATGGGGTCACACAGAGTCAGACACAACTGAAGCAGCTTAGCAGCAGCAGCAAGCCAGTCAGAGATGATGGAAAGCGGTGTAACACACACAGAACGGACCAGAAGACAAAGCCAGGCGCACAGAATAGAGTCAGAGGTCTGAAAGCAGCAGAGAACTTCCCAATGGAGGCCCATGAGGGCAGAGCAAGACAAAGCAATGATGTGCGTGGCTATACCAAGTGACGATCTGAGTCAGGCCACAGGAACAAGGAATGGGACTTTCAAAAACTAGGGGAGGGACTTCCCCGGTAGGCCAGTGGTTAAGGCTGTGTGCTTCCAAGCAAGGGGCATGGGTTCGAACCCTGATTAGGGAACTAAGACCTCACAGGCTGCACAGCACAGCCATAAACAAACACACACACATAAATAAAATAATTGCTGGATACTTTTAAATGTTATTAAAAAAAAAAAAAAACTAAGGGACTAAATGGAGAGAAGACCAAGGGAAAAACATACACAAGAGAAAAGGCAAGAGAGACAAATCATCAGTATGCAGAGACGAGAAGAACTACAAGGGAAGCTGGGAAAAGGAGAAGAAAAAAAAAAAACCACCTAGATGTAGCTATCACAATAGTCAATTTAGTAAGGTATATCAATATTTCAGGGATTTGGGGTAAAATCATCTGCTTCTTCCCAGCCATACCCAGTAATTTCGTCATTTGACCGTAAAAGTTGGTGTGGACTGAGTGTATACACAGCTAGAGGGAAGGCCTAGGGCCAGGCAGGTATCTGGTTCTTTCACATCAACTGCTGACATAGGCGGTACTGATGCTGTCTCCATCCCAGCTTCTCCAAAATCATATCCCGTTTAGTACTAGGGAGGGTGAGATGGTGGAAAGTACCAGTGAGAAAGCAGTAATGAATGCAGTTTGGGATTTCCAGAAGGTAATAATAGTTCTAAGATTTCAGTGCACTGACATTAAATTAGGGAGCATATCTCCTGAAAATAAGTTTGTAAAAGCTGATTGAGTGACCCATTCACTTGTTCCACATTCTTCATTTTGCACCTACAAGGCAGTAAGAACACTGGTTTGGTGGATGAGCAGTCTTTAGAGACAAGTTCAGAAGTCATTCACTACTAACAGGGAAACAGACGGCTCAACAGCGTTTGACAGAGTGGCTCACTCGTCTCACAACACCTGCTTTGCTTGGTTTCCTGGAAACCACTTTCTCTTGGCCTTCTGCATTCTTACAATCTGCTACTTTTTAAAAACATTCTTTGACTATAGTTCTGTATCTTCTTAACCTCTTTGCTTTGCAGGTCTTGATCCTCTGACATCTTTCCTTCTTTATCCAAGCTGCCTCCAAGCAGATTTTACCCAGTCTCATGGTCTTAAATGAAAAGTAAAAATTGCTCAGTTGTGTCCAACTCTTCGCAACCCTATGGACTGCAGCCCACCAGGCTCCTCTGTCCATGGGATTCTCCAGGCAAGAATACTGGAGTGGGTAGCCATTCCCTTCTCCAGGGGATCTTCCTGACCCAGGGATCAAACCCAAGTCCCCTGCATTGCAGGTAGATTTTTTACCATCTGAGCCACCAGGGAAGCCCATGGTCATATGCAGCAAAGAAATGTTCAAGACAAATTTTTATATATTGTCTTCCATGCTGACCAATGCAGTAGCCTGAACCACCTGTGGCAGTTCAAATTTCAATTTAAATTCATTAAAATTAAGTAAAATATGAAATAAGTTCCTTGGCTTTACTAAACACATTTTAAGAGCTCAGTAGGTATCCATGGCTAGTGGCTACCATATTGGAGAGTGAAGTTATAAAACATTTCTATCACAGCAAACATGCTATTGGACAATGCTGGTCTAGCTCTAACTTTCAGACTATCCAGTCATACACTCAACTAGTTACTCAACATATTCACTCGGATATCTGACATCTCAAATTCAGTATTTCCAAAAGTGGATTCATGATCTTACTCTCCAGCTAACTCTTTCCATAGCCTTCACTCTCTCTAGATGACCCAGAGGGATGGGATGGGAAGGGAGGTGGGACGGGGGTTCAGGATGGGGAACACATGTACACCCATGGTGGATTCAAGTCAATGTATGGCAAAACCAATACAATGTTATAAAGTAAAATAAATTAACTAATTAATTTTAAAAAAGAAAACACATCTTTGTTCTTCTTGTTGCTTACGCCAAAAATTTGAGATATGCTTGACTTCTTTTTTTTTCTCATACCCATATTTGATCCATTGGAAAATCTTCATAAGACATCCAGAATACACCCACCTCTCAACTCCCTGCTGCCAACCTACTGCATTCAGGACATCATGTCTCACGGGAGTGATTGCAATGGCTTTCTACTCTCTGCTATGACTCTGCCCCCTACACCATATTTTTCACACGGCAGGCAAAGTAGTACTTGAGAAAGGTGAAATCAGATTACGACAGTCTTCTCTTCAAAACTTTCCAATAGCTTTCCACTTCAGGGTAAAATCCAAAGTCCTGACCACCATCTCCAAGATCTGAAGAACACTGTTCCCAGCATCTCTCTGACCCCCATCTTTGACAACGTCTCTTCCTTGCTCACTTGCCTTCAGCTACTCTGGTCTTGAGGTTTTTGTGCTTACTTTTTCCTTTGCCTGGAATGCTTTTCTCCCAGATATCTCATGGTTTGCTCCTGAACATCATTCCAGTCTTAGCTTGAACATGCTCTCTGAGCACCCTGCTTTATTTTCCCTCACAATACATACTATATCCGATGTATTTTATATTGGCTTATTGTCTGACTCCTCCCATTGAAATATAAATTCCATGAGAGCAGGGACTTAATTTTTTTCCATTGCTTGTAACATAATAGGAGTTAGGTAAATTTTTGTTAAATATAAACAAAAAATTACATCATTATGATACATGTCCTAACATAGGGATGTATAAAAAGAAAATTCCCCAGATCCATTAACTCAGTCCACCAGCTGAGATGACCTCAAACAGGCAAATACCATTCAAACATAGAGAGATTCAGCCACCAACAAACATGCAAGAGGAGCAGCCCACTAGTAACGGCTACACCTGAGGAAGGAGGGAGAATTAGGGAATCTAGCAAGGAAATTCCAGGGGTTCCTGTTCGTGACAGAGACAAAGCAGCCTTGCAAGTCGAGGGGCTCAGCAAATCCCCTCCAGCCAAGCTGTGCTGCTGTTTCCCCGTCTGCTTGTGAGCGACTGACCTGGAGCACACAGTCAGAAATGGAATCAAGCTCAAACCAACCAGACATTGGCTGGACAGCCAGTAAGTGCCAGGACCTTTCCCGAAGACCATCTGAAGCTGACACTTGGAATCCCACTGCCGGCTAGTTGTTACCTGCCCCACGTTACAGGTGAGGAAACAAGTTCCGGTGATTAAAGAATCCGCCTGAAGCCACGAAGCTCACAAGGCGAGAATTTCCCCCGAAACGTGACTCCACAGATCATGGTGAATTCATACAGCCACTGAGGGCAGTGTTTCAAGTACTGATGGCAAGGTAGGAACCAACGCTTGAACCAGACACTAAGATCACAAACAAGCATCCACTCAAACCACCTACTGGCGACAGTAATGCTCATCACTAATGTGAGTGCGTGAAAGTGAAAGGTGCTCAGTTGAGCCCCACTCTCCGCGACCCCATGGGCTGTAGCCTGCTAGGCTCCTCTGTCCATGGAATTCTCCAGGCCAGAATACTGGAGTCGGGTAGACTTTCCCTTCTCCAGGGGGTCTGCCCAACTCAGGGATAGAACCCAGGTCTCCCACATTGCAGGCAGATTCTTTACATCTAAGCTACTGGGGGAGCCCTAAACCAACCGAGAACCATACTTCCAAAAGTTGAGATAACTAACCTTCAGAAAATTAAGAAAATTTCATCACAGACTGCAGTCTTAAATATAAAATGAGTTTCCTAAATTGCTCTCCTCCTCCAATCTCATTACAAAGATAAAAAACAAAACTCCACACCTATATGAAAATATTTCCATGTACAAACATAATAAGAGGAAGAACATTCTTCAGAGTCCTTGTAGGTGTTTCTCAGAAACGAGAATGTCCTCTCTCTCGGCCTTCAAGAAACTGCAGTGAATCAAGGCACATTCACTACATTCTCCTCAGACCCCTGTGAAGAACTGGATTTTGTATCAGTCCCTCTAGCCTCCTTCTCTTTTCAAGCATCCTCTTTTACCTCAAACATACACAATGACATGCCACTGGAAAATTCTGTATTTTAAAAATAAAAATATTTAGAAGATTCAGGGAGAAGGAATATACTTTCTTGTGTGTCCAACACCATTGGTCCATTCAATGATCATGGTTCTTGATTCAGTGTGGGGTTTATATGTTTGTTTCCTAAAATCTAATTTTCCACACCAAATTATCCAGGACTTGTCCCTGTATCGTAGATGCCAATTCATCAGAACAGCACTGAGAACTCTGCTTCTCCCTTCCACCCACACAGGCACACAGCAGCCCCGGCCCAGACAGAAAGTGAGCACTGTTTTTCTCTCTACATCTCTTATTAACCTTTCTCCCCACCTGTGATGTGGAAATCCCCAGGCACTGTGATGTGGAAATCCAGCTCCGTTACCTACACCCCCAGCTGGGGGCCACAGAAGCTTCTCTTCCTCACCCACTGCCAGAAACATCCTGTTGCATCCCCACGAACCACTGCAGACTATGTACCCAGCCGGAATAAATCGAATTTGCTCCTCACCTCTTCCCTCTAGTCATGGCCTTCGTGGGAAACGGGGGAAATCTGTATTGGCTCAGGACAGTACCAATGCAGAAGAAAAAGATAAATGCTCTCTTACCCAAAGAAAAGGGTTTCACCTGACATTCCTTAATAACTAGCAAGGGCCAGAAGAAGGAGTAGGGTACAAAGAGAGAGGCAAAAATATAGAACAATTCCTTGGTGCCTGTCAAGAAGGGTCTCACATATTCCCTCCCAAGCCCAGACCCCCACCACTACTTCAGTTTCCCACGCCTCACCCCAGAACTGCTGTCAGACCCAGGTCATACCCTACTCCTCACACCAGTGACTCCAGAAGGCTCTGCCCCAGGCCCTGGTAACAACGAGGGCATGTTGGGGAGTCGCCCTTCATCTCTAAAATATAAAAGCTGGCCTGGATGATCTACACATTTCCTTCTATTTACCATATTCCAACACCAGCTCTAAAGAATCCGCCTGCAAGGCAGGGGGCCTGGGTTCAATTCCTGGGTTGGGAAGATCCTCTGGAGAAGGGATACGCTACCCACTCCAGTATTCTTGGGCTTTCCTTGTGGCTCAGCTGGCAAAGAATCTGCCTGCAATGCGGGAGACCTAGGTTTGATCCCTGGATTGGGAAGATCCCCTGGAGAAGGGAAAGGCTACCCACGCCAGTATTCTGGCCTGGAGAATTCCATGGACTGTATATAGTCCATGGAGTTGCAAAGAGTCAAACGCAACTTTCACTTTCTTTCTTTTCAATGCTATATGAGGACTTCTCTGGTGGCTCAGTGCTTAAGAATCTGCCTGACAAGCAGAAGAGGGTTGGATCCCTGGGTCAGGAAGATCCCCTAGAGGACGAAATGACAACCCACTCCAGTATTCTTACCTGACAAATCCCATGGACAGACGACCCTGATGGGCTATAGTCCATGGGGTCACGAAGAGTTGGACACAACTGAGCAAATAAATAGCAGCAACAGCAATACTACATATGACTTCTGACCCCACTGCCAGGTTTTAAAAGGAAGAGATGCACTCCTAGAATCTCCAGCCCAACTCTAAATCCATTCCCAGGACACATGCTCATATTTAAGTAAAACACGAGAAAGCTACAGTAAGACTACAGATATACTATGGAAAAAACTGTTTTGTGGAGGTTTGCACCAAATAGGATTATTTCCATGAGGAAATGCATTCTGAACTACAAACAGCTCAAGAACAAATGAACGAGATGCATGGACTATAACCTATACACAAGTATGAAACTACATACTGTTATGATGCTACTGAGTACCTTGTTATAGAAATACTACAAAAACAGGCCAGCCATTTGGCAAATAATCATGAACATGACCTACAGGTGCCCACAGTCTATTACACAACCTATAGTGTTTTTATTTGACTTCTATGGCACTTCTGAAATGCATTCATGATAAAAGCAAGGCCTTCTTATAACTTATTTTCCACTCATACATTTAATGGGTTATATTCCCCTCCCTACATTGATTGCACTTTCTCTGACATAAAACCGTTCAGAATAACCTACTCAGGGCTTCTGTAGCGCATCCAATTTTAATAGTGAGTCACTATAGTATTTATTTGTGGAGGTGGGAGGAAGAGCTCACCACTGCCTAAAACACGACATGGTTATTTAGGTACAACACTCTAAACACTATGATGGAATAGGCAGCACATTAGATGACAAAACTATAAAGTAAAAGGCAAATAGTTGGCTTATTCAGGAATTTTGTGGGAAAACATTTTTTTAAAAGTTTGATTGTAAAGTCTAGTTATTCAGGAGTTTGTACCAAATGCACTGGTTGTTGGGGATTCAAGCATTTGAAGTAGAAAACGTCCAATCAGATATCATCTGAGGCACAGTGTGGTGTAATGGTAGACTCGGGAGATGTGTTTTGCTTTTGCTTTTTCCCAGGCTATGCTTTTAACTAGTTCTGTTATCGTAGGTCAGCCACAAAGCCTTTGTAAACCAGCTTCAGTCTCCTCTCAAGTTGAATATAGGGTCTAAATGAGGGACTGCTAATCTTTTAAGAGTCAATCTCATGGACAAAAATACCTTCTGCAGATTGAGCCTAAGTGTAAGCAGTGGGGAGGCAGTCTGCTTCTCTTTCACAGGCTGCTACTCAATTTGGGGGAAAAAACAGCTTTAAAGAGTAACTCGATTACATCCCCAACAGCTGTTCAGGGAAAGCTGGATTGCCTGCCCTTGCTCACTTCTGGTGCTGTCTGGCAAGTGGAGGGTGAAAAATGGCCATGTCGTTAGTTCTTTAAGATGTGTCCTAAAGAATACCTACTCTAAAATATACTTCTTAAGTAAGGGATTTATCGTTTCCATCAGTTTAGAAAAGGTTGCATATGCTATTTGCCTCTAGAAATTCATAACAAGCCCTTTCTAGGAAAGCTCTGAAAAGTTCCACAACAAACAGCTCTTCATTTTAAAATCAAGCGAACAGAAAGTATATTACATGTGTATGATACTAGAAAGGATCAACTGGAACAGAACTCCTTGGAAACAAGAACTGTGTCTTAATTCACCTTTCTGACCTTGACCCTTAGCACAGTACCTGATACATGACAATGTTCACCTTTTTTAAAAAAAAAAAAACTGGAAAAGCCTGGAGCCTGGAAATACGGCAAATGCTTTTAATTAGGTCCTGCCTAGCTAAAGTAAAAAGTATTAAGAAAATGCAAGTGTAAAAGTAAAACGCACAGCCACAAAACAACAGTTTCCATGAGGACAGATAAATAAAATGGAGCCAATAAGCTCCATTGCACCCTCTCCTTAGGCACCAAGGGGGAAAGCTGGAAACAAAATACACCGCACAGGGCTTATGAGAGCACTGCGTTCCACACGGACTCGGTAAACATTAGCTGACGTTTCCCAGCAGGGTCCATAACTTATTTATCTAGCCACTTAGGTTCCCAATGCCTCAATTTCCCTGTCTATAAAATAACCACATATTTACTGTAAAATAAAACAGCAATCCATACTCACTGAGGAGTTAGGAGGCTTAATTTATGTTTCAGAAGCATCTGGGAAAAGGCAAATGATAGATGGGAGTGTCGATCACCATCACCATCACAACTGCTATTGCGGTAACAGGTTAGAAAGGCAGTGTGCCAGCTCGCCTGTTTCCTGTCCTGGGAGAGGTGTCCTTTTTATAAAACCACACACTGCTTGGTCTCTTAGGGCATGGAGAGAAAGATGAGAATTGCTAAGTCAATAATACTGGCTATAGCTAAGTTCCAATAGTTAACATTAATCAAGATTTCCTTTCTTAATCTATGACAAATAATTTTACCCAACACTTCGTATAAATGAAATTAGTTCCTAGGAAGAACCAAGACATGAGTTTAGAAGAATTTTTAGGTATAGGTAAAGGTTTTGAACACAGAGTTGAGACAAGAAAAAAAGAAAAATAAAACTTTAATTAGGATCTTGATGGTTTTCCATAGGTTTTTAACCCATCAGTTTGTAAATTACTTGAGAACAGGGACTGAGGCCATCACTTTTACACCCCTACTGACTAGCAGAGCACATGGAATACATTAGGCACTGAGGAAAGGTTGAATGAAAGAATGGATGAATATCCGTGCCTCAGTGTTTTATTAAGCAATCACAAAAATCTGACCGGCTACATAAAGGGTCTCAGTAATGATTCAGTTGCTTGTAAAATGCTTTAAAGGAAAACTTTACATGTTACCATCCCCATCAGCAGAAGCCTGAAAGGTGGGAGACGAGAGAGTGAAAAAGATAGCATCTATCTACTCTACAATATGTCCACCAGCTTAATATATGATGTGGCTATCAATCTGTTCACCAGTCACCCCAATCCATTCTGAAGAAAAATCATTGCTTCCACCATAATACACTAAAACAAATTTATAAATGTTAATAAAATTTTTAAAAGGTCAGGTCACTACTTCCTGTAACATATGTCAGGGAGAACCTAATACATCTCAGTATCAGGTCATTGGCAGGACAGCTATGACATTCAAGAATGGATAAAATGAAATTTTTTCTCTTTGAAAATTAGTTAACCAGCACATCCGTCTGTTCCCCCACTTGGCTGGCTGGTGTGGAGCAAGCACTGTAACAGGGGAAATTTATTGAAACATACCATTAAATCAATATGGCAGAGCACTCTGCTTTATATGGGGCTATAAAAGTCATGCATGTGGGAAAGCTGAAGGAAACAAATTGGCACTGAAAATAAGAACAGAAATGCTTATTTAAAAAAATAAAATGGATTGCTAGAATTTACAAACTTAGCAGATCAGGTATGCAAAACCAAGGTCTTGAAATAGGCCTTGTAATCTTTTCTTCTTAGGCTAAAATTAGAGCTAGTCCTCTTTTTCAAGAATCAAGCCTAAATATGACAAACAAAAAGTAAGGGTTCTGGCTGGATTATCAGAAATTACTTTGGAAGAAGGTAATAAAACTGGATTTATAGAAGAGTCATACTGGGGTTTTATTTAGTAACAAGTGGAGGTGCTATTTTTTGGTAGATCATCCATGGCGAGTCAGAGGTGAAGAACAAAACTTGTCAAATAATTCTGCAGGAGAGTAAAATGTGTTCTGAATATCTGAGGCACATGCTGAAAATATAGGATGTGTAGGTCACACTGACATTCTGCATATTTTTTTCTTTTTTAAGTCCTAGATCAGGCCTGAGTACCCAATATGATGTATATATGTAAAACCTATGGTTTCTAAGAGTTGAACCTAAGGCATTCATGTATGCCATTACCAAAATTTGTAGAATGTACTAGAAACATTGCTTTGAGAAGTCTTAAAATAAATTTAGTTCAATAATTTAAAAACGTCTTGGAGAGCAACTGGTCTAATATCCACACTGGTATCATCAATTTAACTGTTTACGGTAGTTTATAAAGCATATTTATCCACAGGTATTTGATCCTCACAAGAATCATGTGCAACAGAAAAAAGTCAACTAATTTACCCCAGGATCACTAGGCTAACCACGTGAAACTCCAAACGGGAGGAGAAAGACACATAAAGAAACAAGCTCCTCACTTAAATTAGGAATGGAAAGGAAATGCACAGAAAATGAAATCAACCAGCACGGATCACTATGATAAAAGTCTAAGTGTCGATGAGTAAAATAACAAGCAGCTAAAAAAACTCAATTTAACAATTTGCATGATAATGCATATGCTTTGGA
The DNA here is from genome assembly GCF_963930625.1 of Muntiacus reevesi. NCBI lineage: Eukaryota > Metazoa > Chordata > Mammalia > Artiodactyla > Cervidae > Muntiacus > Muntiacus reevesi. The sequence continues at coordinate 92,351,149 of NC_089254.1, read as the reverse complement.
AAAGGAAACGGATGAACAACATCAGGTTGCTATTGGGAATAAAGGGCAGTACATTTCTATTTAATGGAGCAGAGACCCCCATCACTCTGCAATAGCATATGTACCTTTCACACTCAAGATGTATATACTTACAAGAAGGAAAAACAAAGACACCAGGAAAATCACCTTGAACTTGGCCTGCAGGTTGTTTCTTCCCATCTTTGGTTATGGTTTTGTGTTGCTTTTTTCATGACCATTATCAAATAGAGGGAAAAATCCCCAACTTGCATGGCAGCTGAGCCTACAGAGACCCATTTTGTCACAGGCCATTAGTGTTCACCATTACACAGCTTAATGCAGCTGTCTGTTCCCTGTAGTGAACTCTGCACAGATTTATCTTTGGCTAATGCAGCAGAGGCTAAGGGAAACTACTGAGGTCTCTGGATTTGTCTGCCTTTCTGGGACAGCATTTTTGAAACCATTCTGGGCCAAAGGGATTTTACAGAAATGGAGATGGTAGTATGTCCTTCTCCCCTCACACTGGCTCTAATAGGCAATGGCTGTTCACAAGGATAAAGATCTGGGTACTCAGAGGCACCTTTGTTCAGATGTGGGAAATTGTCATCTTAGGATTGGAGCTCAGAAACCAGGAGAAAAACTGTATTCACAGACACATGTTTATTTACATAGTCTTATTCCACAACTCTGTTTCAGGCTCTGAAACTTCGTTTATTCATTCCAACAAAATTCACTGAGGGCCTAGGGATGTGCCAGGCCCGATTTCTAGAGGACAGGGAAGTAACAATGAACAAAAGAGGCAAAAATCCTTGCTCTTTGTGCCACTGACATTCTTAGTGGGAGGAGACAGGCAATAAAACAGATAAAAGATACAGTCCATAGATAGCGAGTGGGGAAATGAAGAGCAAAAAGTAAAACATAGTACAATTTCAAACAGGATAGTCAGGCAGGGTTAAACTGGGATAGTAACATCTGAGAAGAGCTCCAAAGGTATGAAGGTGGTGACTCACACGTATGGCCAGTGGAGGAACAGAGAATAAATGTTCTACTGTTGAATAGTTCAAGGATAAGTTGGGTCTTTTTGAACATTGTAAAGAATTCTGGTTTTTACTCAGCATGAGTTGCTATTGGAGAGTTTTGAGCCAAAAGGTTTATATGACATGACTTACATTCTAACAGGATCACTATGGCTAAAAGGGAGGAGAGCAAGAAGAGATCAAGCATGAGACCAGATAAGAGCCTAATTCACTAAATTCAGCAAGAGATGATGGTGGCATAGAGAGGCTAGGACTCACAATGGTGGCTGAGCAATGGTTAGGTTCCGGGTAATTTTTGGAAAAACTAGTAGGATATGCTGATGGATTGCTTCTAGATGTGAGAGAGATGACTCCTAGCTCTTTGGCCTGAACAACTGGAAGAACAGCAGTGCCATTTATTGAAGTGGGGAAGGCTAAGGGGTAGCAGTTGGTGAACAGATGGTGTGAAATGTTGGGATCTCAGCTCTGGACATTTTGAAGTTGGAATTCCCATGTGACACACAAACAGAAATGTCAAGTAGCTAAAAACACAATAAGGCTGAGTTCATTGGAGCAGTGCAAGCTGGAGATATAAATTTGGGAGTCAACAGCTTGAGAAGGTATTTCAATTCCTACGATAAAGTGAGATCCACAGAGGAAATAAGCGTAGATCAAAAAAGAGAAGGCGGCCAAGGACTGAAGCCTGGGTACCATAGGCTAAGAGGTTAGGGAAGCAAGGAAGAAACTCATGAGGAACCAGTGAGGTGAGAGGAATACAGATATTGTCCTGGGAATCAGCCCAAGAGAGGATTCTGAGAAGGAGGCATCGACTAACCACATTAAATACTACAGACAGCTTTAGTAACAAGTCAAAGCAGCTGGTCACAATAGTGGTAGCACTTTGTTCTGATGAGCAGGAAAAGCGGGGATCAGGAGAAAAGACACAGAAATGAAAAACTGAGGGTTATACTTGTCCCATGCTATCTCTATTTCAATTTTTCTCTATTACTGCCTCCCCCCCACAAAGGAAATTAACAGCCTTACACATGTCATATTTTATTTATGAGAATCAAGCATGTCTGTTAAATGTTATGAGATCTCAGTAAAAAGCATAGGAAATCTCACCCTAGATAGAGTCCACTAATACATTTAGCATATCACCTGATGCTATCTTGTATCTACTCATTTTTGGTAAGTCTGTCTGAGCAAGATTAAAAAAAAATTCTGGTATTATTTTGCTGTTCTCAGTAAGGAAGACATCCTGTTACTTTGTTCGACCTTTGTTTTATATATGTACTTAATGAATTTACTTTGGAGGCGAGAAGGAATGGGACAAAGAAATGAAGGAAGTATCACATAGGCTCTCATTTGCTAAAAAAATGTTCAAAACTACTGTGTGTGTGTGTTAGTCACTCAGTTGTGTCCAACTCTTTGCAACCTCATGGGCTGTAGCCCACAAGGCTCCTCTGTCCATGAAATTCTCTGGGCAAGGATACTGGAGTGGGTTGCCATTTCCTTCTCTAGAAGATCTTTCCAACCCAGGGATCAAACCTGGTTCTTCTGCATTGCAGGAGGATGCTTTACTGGATGAGCTACCAGGGTAGCCAAAAATTAAGTTGGCTTTAGGTACTCTTGTGTGTGTTAGTTGCTTAGTTGTGTCTGACTCTTTGCAACACCATGGATTGGGGCCCGCCAGGCTCCTCCATCCATGGGATTGTCCAGGCAAGAATACTGGAGTGAGTTGCTATTCCCTTCTCCAGGAGATCTTCCTGACCCAGGGACTGAATCCAGGTCTCCTGCATTGTAGGCAGACTCTTTACCATCTGAGCCACCAGGGAAGATTCAAAAACTATTATCTTAAATCAAAGTTTCATTTGCACAGTTTGTATTGATAAAATAATACATTTACTTAATCATTCCCATCCTTGTCAAGAATCATCTGTATGTCTTGGTGGCTCAGATGGTAAAGAATCTGCCTGCAATGCAGGAGACTTAGGGTGGGGAGATCCCTCGGTGGGGAAGATCCCTGGAAAAGGGAATGGCAACCCATTCCAGTATTCTTGCCTGGAGAATTCTATGGACAGGGGAGCCTGGAGGGCTACAGTCTGGTAAAGAGTCGGACATGACTGAGTGACTAACACAGAAACATCTGTTGTCAAGAATCACTGGTCCAGAAATTGTCATCTGGATAGTCAGAACCCCTTCTTTCCAAGGCATTTTCTTTTTCTACAAAACTTGCATATATTAATATCTTTCAAGTAACAAATCATTTCTATTGCAAATATCTAATTCTCTTATTCTAAGAATTGTCTTGGAGGTAATACAAACAGAACACTTCGAACACATACCTGTACCGTTTTCACCTATAAGAACTTTCTAGAGTTATGTGGTCACATCAAACTCCTGCTGAACAAGTAGTTCACTGCGTACTTTTTAATGAATCCTATTTGTCAAAACATAAACTGCCCAATAATCTACCTTGAAATACAACTTTTCACTTTTGTCTTTTACTTCACAAATATATAGTGCCTAACCATAAATAGCAAATAAAATATATCCACAGGGCCAGTAAAATGTGTATTTTACCACTTCTGTGTGAGCTTTCCACATTCTTTGTGGTCATCATCTTTTTACTTTTTCCCAGAAGAAGGGGGTAGAATACCACCATGGCTCAGGTTTTGGAGGTAGTTAGGAAACTGTATATAATTCCTCCTGTCGGGCTCAATGACCAAAGATGTGAGATGTGTCTATGGTTCACTGTGATTTTGTGCTTCTTTCTCTCGAGCAGCATCTCTTAAAGTAATAATTCCCAGTGCCCTACTCATTGAGGCCACAACCGCTCTGCAAACACAGAGTCACAGAGACAAGAATGCACTTGTGGCCTCGGGCTGACCTCCATTCTCTCTCTCTCTGGGATGCTGCTGAAGCCCTCTTGTCTTGCGGTTCTCTTAGGTCCCTCTCCTGAGCAACAGCACATACCCTGGCTGGCTTGAGTGGTGAGCTGGGAAGCAAAAGAAATTTCACGCCAGGCAAAATGTGAGCTCAAATCTCTAATTCACCACATGGTACTGTGTTCGATGACCTTGAGCTAATTACTCTGCCTCTTTCTCAGATTCCTGATTTTTCAAATCAAATGACTGCTCTGAGAATTAAGACTGGACGTGAAAAGTAGCTGGGAAACAGCAGGGGCTTTAAAAAATGAATCAAGGCAGTTCCCTCCCTGCAGGCTCATGGCTGACTTCTGCAGGTGACGGCACCACCCGCTCACCCACCCTTCTGCACCTTCAGCAAGGTACTTGTGTATCCCCAAAGACAAAACTGGCACTATGTCTCCCATAAAATCATCAGAGAGAATCAAGTTAAGAGAGAAAGAAAAGAGGAAAAGGAAAATACTAAACTGCCCTCAAAGGTTTAATATTCTTCTGATTGGATGCTTTGAAAATTTGCAGAGTTCCACCAGACCCATTGAGTAGGGAATTTATCTCTTCCATGGCTTAAAGAGATCAGTACAAAATAAAAACAATGAGCATTAAAGTGCTACATGCCTATTATCAAGAAGTGTTTCGCACAGTGTGGCAGAAACATTATCTTAGAGGGAGAGGCAGCGTTATGGCCATTCTTCCTCTCCACATTTTATTCTCTTTAAAAAAATTATTGCAGTAAACACAAGCACAGAGCCGCCTGTCTCTTCCCCCGCGTTTCCCTTCACTCTCGCTCACAGGCAGTAGTTTTCCCATATTCACCTTTGCTTGGAAAATACTCTGTAAAGAAATGACTGGAAACAAATGAGTCATTCTGCAGTCTATTGATTAAACCACACTAAATCAGGGTCACACCGGGTATGCTCTGGGGGAAGGGAAGCAATCAATTCAAGGCTGTGAAAAAAGTTAATGAAAACACGCGCAGAAGTTTCAGTCCTTTTTTTTACCTCCTTTTGAACATTCAGGCTGTGAGTGCTGAACATACCGCCCAAGGGCAGCAACAAACTTTCTGATTGGAAAAGGGAAAGCATGTTATTAACTACATGATACTGAAGGTGGATGGTAGACAAGCGTCAGGCTTCTTGAGCTTTTGAGAAAATGATGCTAGGGAAAGAAGACTCACCCAGAGAGGAAGGCAGTTCAGTCACACCTTACTTATTTCTGGAAAAACCCATGTAAATGAAGGGCAACAGGGGGTGAAATGGTTGGATGGCATCACTGACTCGACTCCATGGACATAAGTCTGAGCAAACTCTGGGAGATAGTGAAGGACAAGGGAAGCCTGGTGTGCTGCAGTCCTGGGGTTGCGAAGAGTCAGACATGACTTAGCAACCGAACAACAGCCAACCAGCACTAAACGGCCATGCTTCCATTTAAAGTAAAGCAAAGAGGGTTTCTCAGGAAGCAGAGCTGCAGAAAGCTCATACAGTAAAAAGAATAGGACAGTGACTGCAGCTTTCCTTAATATTGTGCTAAATGGGAAGTCAGTGAGACCAAATGATCCTAGTAGGTTACAGTCTTCAGGGTGTGCATGGGAACCACTTAGAGAGCTGGGGTAACACACGGATCTCCCACATGTTATTTCATTTGCACCATTATTTAACAGGTCATTCATCAGTTTAGTAAAGTGGGTTTTGTTTTTTTTTTTTGGCATTTGTATTGCATATTGTTACCTACTCAGTATATGTATTTAGAATTTAAAAATAATTCTATTTTAGTTACATACTTTGGATACTTTTCTATTTCTTCCAGTCTTCAATTTCACTCTTGTCTTTGCATAGGCAGAAAAGAAAATGGTATATTCCATGCATTCGTATGGAAATCCCACCAAATGTTACTTTTGACACTAAAGGACTGATGCTGAAGCTAAAACTCCAATACTTTGGCCACCTGATGCAAAGAACTGACTCACTGGAAAAGACTCTGATTCTGGGAAAGACTGAAGGCAGGAGGAGAAGGGGACGACAGAGGATGATATGGTTGGATGGCATCACTGACTCAATGGACATGAGTTTGAGTAAACTCCAGGAGTTGGTGATGGACAGGGAGGCCTGGCGTGCTGCAGTCATTGGGGTCACAAAGAGTCGGACACAACTGAGTGACTGAACTGTACTGAAAGCTTAAAATTCAGCCCTTAATAATTTAAGTGTGAGCAACTGTTCTCCCAGTTCTTCCATACATCAATATAGGAACCATTTTCCCTATGAGTTTACCATGAATGAGCCCAAAGAAACAGGAAAAGGAGAGTTGCTGAGCCCAGTAGAGAGATAGGAGTATAGACATTCTGCAACTATTATGGGCAGATTAGCCACACGTTCTCCTTACACCATCTCAGTGTGCTTTATCAGTAACACCCCCCAAATGTCAAGGCCTCTCAGACCATCTAAAATAGTAATCCATTTAAACTATCCATTTTCCGTTTCTGTCACAACAATCTCTACAAATTTCATATACCCAGAGGTTACTCTGTTTCAAGTGCAGTTCTAAGTAATTTAGGTAACTAACTTGGCTCATTGTCTGACAATGCCACTAAGCTAAGGGCATTATTCCTATTTTAACAGATGAAAAAACTGAGACTTATCAACACAGTAACCACAATGGGAATGGAACTTGGATGGTTTGACTCTAACACCTGAATCTCAACAGTATTTTTGGTTAAACTTACAGCTTTCAGAATTTTAATGAATTTAAGGCACTCCTTTAAATTTCTACTAAGGTATATTCTCTCACGCAGGACTGATTTTTATAAACCCTTATTCACGCACTCACAGAACTAGTGCTGAATGACAGAGATCACTATTTGATTTCTTATTAAGAAAAACTTCCACATACTAGAAACCCTATTTTATGAGTCCCCAAGGTGGAGGGGAACATGTTATCTATGAGGAAATTCATTTCTTCCATGACAGCCTCTATCTTTCCCAACTAGGGTTCTTAATTACCTCCTTCTCACCCTGGCCTAACAGAAACTGAATTCTTTCAGCCCTGATTTCTCGGCTGCCCAGGGCACTCTGATGCCTTTACTCTTTCCCCAGGCCAGCACAAAGACGAGAGCTCTGAACAGAGAGCACCCCACTCTCACATATTCCTAGTCTGTTCACTTCAAGTTCTGTGCAATTCAGAAACAGAGAAGTTCTTGGGAGACTGACAACAGAAGAGGGTTCAAAAGTTGGGCTCCCTTCTTGTCGGAAAAGAGGAAAGAGGAGCTACCTGTGCAGGGAAGAAAATTCAGCTCCACACAGAAAGGTATTTGCTGAGCTTTAGAGAGCTCACAAGTGATGAGGGGATGTTTGCAGAGCTGAGGACTCCAGGGCGGGAGGGGGGGTGTGAAAACGATTAAAAAACGTATTTGTCCTGTTAACCGAACAGAGAGGAACAAAAGTTCAAAAAGGTAAATGAACTGCTGTGCTTCTGTGCAAATGAAAAACAATACAAAAATAGTGCAGAGCAACCCTGTCAACCCATCGAAAACTGAATTTGAGCCACAGCTCTACAACTAAAAGGGTGTGTTGGTATAGTGGGCATTTTCTAGCTGTGTTAGACAAATACATTGAGGAACATTTGATCCTGGTAAATTGCACAGGCTTGCCTTGGCCTTTAGAAAAGAAAGTTCTGAAAGCTGGTTATGGTATTGGATGCCAAACCAATTTCATGAAATGAAGAATCTGAAAATATAATATCTACCTACAAACATAAAACATTCTTAGTGTTAATATTAAGGTTTTCCTTCCTCTCTGAAGTTGCACTAGAAGATACACTTAGGCCCATCCAAATCTAGGTTGTACATAGAAAACACCATGTAAGGGGTCCGTGATGGATGAAAATGCATAGCTTCAAGGTTTCGCCACTCTTAAAGGATACAATCTCACTTGTTTACTTATTTTGCTCTCTTCTTCAAATGTAATCAGAAAATTAGAAAAGAGTAAGCATTGTTATTTATAGTTTTAGATTTTCAAATTTCTCTGCCTAAAGATTTTTACTCTTTTTCTTCTTTCAACCAGGAAAAGCCAGGATTACTATTTAAATCCAGAAAGGGTCCACTCTCATACACTGCCTGGTCTGTGAGTTTTTAAGATAATGTCACGAAAGCTATTTTTATTTTTGTATCTGCAAGTGAAAACAAAGACGCTGAATGAGAGTTTAGAGAATGGATAAACAGTCAAAATGCTATTTAAAAAAAATAAAAACAGTCAATTGCTCTGAGGCCAATAGCCAATGGGGCACTGGTCCTGGGGCTGCTTTTCCCTCATCAGCTGCTACCTTGAACCGCCCTCTCTCTTAACTATGCCTCCTCCTCGAACCCTGTCCACTCTGCCCACTTGGCTCCCCTTTCACTCTGGATCCAGGTCATTCTTTTCTTTTTAACTTCCCTCTCCCATTCTGCAATCTTTCCTTTCCTCCATTCCCTCTAAATGGCTTAGATGCAACTGAGATGCTCTAAGCACTGCAATCTCTATATTATATTAAAGACAAATCAAATAGCTTATATTTCTCTAAGAACAAAAAAAAGAGAGAGAGAGAAAAGAAAACCACATTTCGCCAGTATGTAGCCTTCAATTTCTTTGGGAACAACCCAAAGAAGATATTCTCCACCACGTCCCACGTATCTTCACTAAAAAGACACTGTACCTTTAGGCTGTTTATGAATGTAATCACTTCCCCCCCCCCCCCATGTATACATTTCACAAGATACATCCTTATTTGATAAGCATATATGCTGGTAGCTTTTCATTTACACTGAGACTATTAACTGTGGATGTCACCAGGACAAGTAACAGTTATAATCCAACACCATCATAGCCAAATTCCCTACAAAAGGAAGCCAACCAGTTTTTCTGTTTATCTCAAAGCTAATTATAAGAAATCAATCTACGAAACAGTGTTTGCCCACTAGAGTTCTGGAATTACAAAGTAAGATCCTTGTGGGCAATTCTGATAACAGAAGCCCTCAGAGTCATATTTAAAATCATCTTATTCAGTGAACAAGCAATATACATCTTCCTAGCATGGTTTAATGCTATGAGGCTGATTCATACCATAAGTGATCCAAAGCTGACTTCTATTAGAATCAACAATCTTTTTCTTATGATAATGCAGTAATTTTTCAGACTAATGAATCATGATGTTTTTCTGAAAATGTTCAATTCACAACAAACATAGACTCTGTAGGGCTAAGCGAATATAGGTGCTGATTTTTTAACCATTTTCTTTTGACTTCTAATTTTTGGACGGTATCTCAGTCTTTTCCTCTGTATCCACTCAAGTTTGAATGAAAAGTTCCCGCTTCAGTTCTGAGTTTTGATGTTCTGGGTTATGATGCCTTCCTTGGCCTGCACTCTAATGAGACTAAGGTTCCACACCCACTGTCAATCATCAACATCAAATGCTGGGAGAGAGGAGAAAGTGCCTTTTTATTACAGAACTCGGAGGTGGTGAATGACTTCCTTCAATTTTTTTCTTTCTCACATGGGGTGTATTTAGGACATAAGCCAAGAATCTCTTCGGTCAGAATAATGAAATCAACAGAGAAACCTCCACCACACCTTTTTTGTGCTTCGGGGATACATAAGAAATGTGTGGGCTTTCCAGGTAGCACTAGTGGTAAAGTATGTGCCTGTCAGTGCAGGAGATGCAAGAAAAGGAGGTTCAAGCCCTGGGTCAGGATGATCCTTTGGAGAAGGAAATGGCAATCCACTTCAGTATTCTTGCCTGGAGAATCCCATGGACAGAGGAGCCTGGAGGGCTACAGTCCTTTGGGTCACAAAGAGTCAGACATGACTGAAGCAACTCAGCCTGCAGGGAAGAAATGTGTACTCCAGAAATCAAATGAACCAACCTCAATACTAATGAAGCTTTTTATAAGGCAAAATGATAAACTTCTTTCTACTATAAGATAGAATAACCTAGAAAATAAAAGTATGTCTCCTGGCTTTTCTCCCTCTCTGAATTTCTTGTATTACAGCTATTTTATACATGAGAGTCAATTCTCCCCAACAGTAAATCTCCAGCAGGGTAGGTTACTGATTACATTTATAATAAGAATACTATTGCTGATTAGGTCCAAGACTGTATGAGAAGTCAGCTACAATTATTGGTATAAAATCTTAATATAAAATGTACTTCCCTGTTCCAAGGCATAATTACTGTAGTTATGGACCTCGAAATGGACACTCCATTAGTTTTAAATGGTACGAACTAACATTTATAAATTAGATCCTGTGTAACAGAGAGACATAAATATGGATGGTGCAAAGTTCTGGCTTTTTCTCTAAGAACTTATCAATTTGATGATTAAAAATACGACTAAGTAGTCTTAAAGGGCAAATTTTCATTCTAGAAAGGAAATAAGCAACCTTAAGTTGCTGCCAGTGGGAGGAACAACTGAGTTTAAAGCTCCATTTCACAAATTAAATTCTGGCTGCATTTTAACATCAAGACTTTTTTTCCCCTTTCACAGTGCCAGAAATACATTCCAGAGCCAATGTTCTCAAGTGAAAACATACAAGCAGTATTAGACAAGCAGTAATTCGCTAGTAATGTTTCCACATAATCATTTCACACACTACTGCTAATCATGCCATGTGAGGGAAATCTCTAAACTGGGGGAAATGTATTGGCCATAAAATTAAAATATCACACTGATAAATAAAGGAAAAATGGTCAAATAAAAAACTCATTCTCCGCTGGTTCAGAGTATTCACAAATCTGTTTTGGCTTCTTACAAAAGGGTAGCAATCTGGAACGATGCCCTATCTTAGAAATATAAACACTTCCTTTCTCTTATCCTTGAAGTGTTTGGCTAAAATTATTTTTCCCACAAGTAGTGAAATAATACTCAATTATTCCCTGGTCACTTACCACGCTAACCTCTAAGGATTAAGCTCTTAAAAAATTGTTTACTGAGGTCAACTCCAACAGTTTCCCTACCAAACCACACTCTCGATCTTAAAACCCTCTCAAGCCACTAATGGGCAGCAAGAGAGAGAGAAGTTGGAGCAACACCAGAGCTTCGGAGAGCATCCTCTTGCTGAGAAGCAATGCCTGCCATTCAAAGCATCTCCATTTTCCTCCTTGTGCACCAAAGGAAAGACACAAGAGGTGATGACTGAAAGTATTAGTGACGTTTACACAGAGGAATGCCAAGAGAAACACTCTGAGTGAGCACACCCTCCCCTGCCTTTTGAGAAACACAAATGAGCATGGAAGAAGTCAAGTTATAAATAATCTTTCCTGGTAAGAAAGTAGTAACGCTTTACACATGGCAGGATCTGGCAGAGTGTGTTACACAGCCAGCTCGTGAAATGCTTAGCTATCAAATTAATTCCAGTTGGCTGGGATATGAACCCTGTCACATATATTGAAAACTAGATGAAACATAACTAAACGTAATGATAAAGAGCAATGAAAGTGGTGCTGGAAAAGTCATCACGAAGCTTCGGGCTTGTTTAATGATTTTGTCAATATGTGGAGAAGAGAAATCCCACGGAACCAGAAGAAACCTCAAGGGGATTTTTGCAAACACTGGAGAGAAATTATGCATAGGGTTTGCAACATCAGTATTTTTTAAAAGGGGAGAGGGTATTCTTTTGAAATAATAAGCTCAAGAAAATGCTAAGCTGAATTTTAAAGCTTAAAATTATTTTCCTTCATAAGTGGTATTCTGAGATTAACCACACTACCAAAAAAAAAGTCCACTCAGTATTCACTGCAATCAATTCAACGCAGAGAAAAACCATTCATTTCTCTTTCTTCCTGATGTATAAGCTGTCTGATGGAAAAGCACTAATATATAAAGAGAAATGAATTAAGAAAAATTAAATACCTCTATTGCTTTCCTTTCATCAGTTGTTTCTGGCATTGTTTCTCCATAACTTTGATTTTTCAGTGGCTCCTCAAGCAAAATATAGTTTGATTCTTGAACAAGTTAGGTTTGAACGATACAGGTCTACTTACAAGTGGTTATTTTTCAATAGTAAATACTACATGGTCCAGGGATAGCTGGATCCAAGGAGGCAGAGGAACCTTGGATAGAGGGCCAACTATGTTATAGGTGGATTAACTTCTGCATTGTTCAAGGGTTAACTGATTAAACAAGGGTTAACTGTGTTTAATCAGCTGTTCACATTCCTTTTGGGAACGTATAAACACTGAATGAACAATTAAGTAAACTGTAAAAATCTGAAAAAGAATGGATGCACATATATGTATAACTGAATCATTTTCCTGTACTCCTGAAACAACGTTGCAAATCAACTACACTCCAATATAAAATAAAAATTAACTTTGAAAAAACTGAAGTTTCTGAATCAAACTGCTAATCACTTAAACTTTTCCAGATAAATATATAGACGTGTCCAGTCTTCTTCATGTAAGAGTGAGGATTAGCAAGATGACACAAACAAATGGTCTGGGTACATAAGAATTCTTTTCCTCTCCTTATGTCATCCTGCTTTAATGAACAAGGAAAGTATCATATACATTAAGAGATATATGAGATTAAAGTCAATTTGAAGTAACATTACAAAGACTAGCATGTGCCATGTCAGTCATGTTTGACTCTTTGAGACCCCAGGAAGTGTAGCCCGCCAGGTTCCTCTGCCCATGGGATTTTCCAGGCAAGAATACTGGAGGAGGTTGTCATTGCCTTCTCCAGGGGATCTTCCCATCCCAGGGATCGAACCCCCATCTCTTGCATTTCCTGCATTGGCAGGCAAATTCTTTACCACTGCACCACCTGGGGAGCCCCAAAGACAAGCATATCTGAGGCCAATATGATAGTCATCATAGCTCATTGAAAAAACAAAAAACCTACAATAGCAGGAATCATTGGGAAAATAATGTAATGCCATAAAACACATGGAAATGCATGCTTTCCAGAAGATAATGCCAATGGAGAATGTTCATAAAGGTGATATTCTTCCAGGAAGGTTATTGAAATTTTTCATTTCACTTCATATCAAGAGGCAAAGCTAATGGGGAGATTGAAATGTTCTGTTCTAAATATATCCAAGTGCTAAGTCTTTCTTGCAATAGAAACATCTCTAATTTGTGTAGAGAAATTTTCTTTCACATAAATTAACTTTTAAATAGGCTTGAAAATTGACCTTGGGTAAATTTATATAATAATGGTTCCTAAGCTATGCAGATAATTACACCTAATTAACCAGTTAAATTCATAAAATTTTCTTTTAAATCAGCAAACTATTTTCAGATGTTTATCTTTTAGAAGTAAAACTAAGAAGGGCATCATGATAAGACTAGACCATCATAACAAAGTACTCTGAGTTTCTGATCTTAATCTCACCTGCTATTACTCTGGGACCTACAGCTAATCATATTATGTCTTTTGCTCTTCATTTTTTTTTAATAGAAAAATCCTTTATTTTAACCCAGGAAGGGAATTCTGTTTATGAACTACTTCTGTAGAAGAGTCTTCAGTTCAGTTCAGTTCAGTTCAGTCGCTCAGTCGTGTCCGACTCTTTGCGACCCCATGAATCGCAGCACACCAGGCCTCCCTGTCTATCACCAACTCCCAGAGTTTACTCAAACTCATGTCCATCGAGTCGGTGATGCCATCCAGCCATCTCATCCTCTGTCATCCCCTTCTCCTCCTGCCCCGAACCCCTCCCAGCATCAGAGTCTTTTCCAATGAGTCAACTCTTCGCATGAGGTGACCAAAGTATTGGAGCTTCAGCTTCAGCATCAGTCCTTCCAATGAACACCCAGGACTGATCTCCTTCAGGATGGACTTGCTGGATCTCCTTGCAGTCCAAGGGACTCTCAAGAGTCTTCTCCAACACCACAATTCAAAAGCATCAAATTTTCGGTGCTCAGCTTTCTTCACATCTTAGAGCCTGAGAAACCTCCCATTATAAGGGTTGGATGGCATCACCAACTCAATGGAGAGGAGTTGGAGTAAACTCTGGGAGATGATGAAGGACAGGGAAGCCTGGAATGCTGTAGTCCATGGGATCACAAAGAGTCGAACATGACTTAGTGACTGAACAACAATAACGTAAAGGTTTTAGGCTCTGGGGTACTTTTGCCTAGGCTTGAACCCTAGCCCTTCCATTTTCAACAGAGTGATCTTGGTTAAGCCACTTCAACTCTCTAGGCCTCAGGTTCTTTACCTATAAAATAAGGATACTCATAACCCCTGCCACATAGAGTTGTGGTGAAGAATGAATTAGACGTAACCTTAAAATGTTTAAAAAACACAGCTGAGTAAACCACTAGGACTCAATAATGTTAGTTATTTTTATTATTATTCACTTGAGACCTTTACAAGCAGACTGCAAAGGTAACACCCAGAATGCACACATTGATGATAATTCCATTCCACATTACTCTAACATTCCTAGAATCCCAAATGTTTCAAAACTATTGTTTAGTCTTCTATATATAAATTGAAACACAAGCATCCAAGATGGAGACTCATCCCTCTTTCTGGGTACAAGCAGGAAACAATACTGGTGTTTGAGAAATGCAATGTCTGCATGGCATCAAACTTTTGGTGGCAAATTGGATGTGAGCAGCACAAGCAAAATCACTAAGGGTGCATCAATAAACTGACTCCTTATGACTTTAGTTATAGTTTTCCTGGAGTTTGCTGTGATAATGAACATAGACAGCATTGATCCATTAAAGACTACACCTGCTGCATTCCCTCAAGTAATTCAATCATGTTTGTTAGGGAGAAACTGTGAGTTATCTTAGGACATTCAAACACCAGCTTTCTCAGGATATGGTAATATATTTAAATTACAGAGGGGCTTCCTGATTGCATTAGAAATACATCCATCTTCCCCTTCTTGTCTTTGCAGAGGGCATGCCACAGGCTTCATCACAACCAAACACAAACTTCTTGAAGGCTGGGATTGCTAATTATATTTAAAAGAGCAACTGGTTTCTTTCTCAGTAGTTATTCACTATCCACCAAAAATTATCTGAAGTGTAGCACATATAAATGTATTTCATCCCACTCCCAGGTAAACCCCTAGGGGATGCTTAACACAAGAATGGGTTTGATAAAGAGTCTACAAGACTGAGAAGAAATTAAAAGGAAACATAAAATGAATATTTAGAAATATCAAGGCCTATTTTTCAGAGAAAGTAGAAAAAAGGAAACGAGATATAACTAATATTTGGAAGTAAAAATATCTAGTTCCCAGCAGTGCAGTTCACTTAAATTGCTAGAAAGATTTCAACGTATCAGCAGAGGTTTTCTTCCTCTCCCCAATCCAACTCTTAATAACACTTCCTGCAGACTCTTCAAAGCCTATTACAAAATGCTCCTAACATTTACATCTGTAATGGTTTTTCTCCTACAGAGAAGAGAAAATATGGGGAAATAAAAATTTTGACAGCCTTTGTGATGTTCAGTAAGGTGGAAAGATGTTTGCAAACTTCAAACCTGAGTGACTTGTTGTCCCACCTTTTCTGACAGGCGACATTAAACAAATGTCTCACACAAGAGGTACCTCTGGTGTGTGCGCTTGAGTTTGGGGAGAGAGGAGGGGAGGCGCTTTATGTGCTGTCATGGGAAATTAACGGTCTACCTTAAGAAGTTTTACAGACAATCATTTTAAATCAAACACAGGCAGCCTGTCAGCAAGCATAAGCGCTAAAGAGCACAAAACGGGTCTTTCTCACTTTGCTTCATCCTCATCTCTACGACCTAAATAAGTTCTCCTTAAATAATGTTACCACTGAACATGTTTTGAAATTTTTTAATTTATCTAAATTAAAATTACCTAATTAATTTTATCTAATTTACCTAATTAAATTTACCTAGTAAATTTATCTAATTAATTATCTATTTGGAAATCAAACAGATACCCAAGTTAAGGTCTTGAGTCTGAATAGAATCCAATTCCCTTCCTCATCCCTATTCTGCTTTTCCTAAACTTCACTAGTAATTGCAGCTGTTACCATTTTCCCCTGAGATGATGGTCATTTTTCTAACATTTTCATTGGGTATATGTATATTAATCTCAAAGTAAGACTGTGTCCTGACCTGAGCCATCTCAAGATGATGTGTTACGTGCTATAATGACGATGTCTAAAGCAAAATAATTTGAAAAATTCACACACACAAAAAAATATTTCAAAAAATTCAAAAGGAAATTGAACTTACATCTTGCAAGAGTGGGTGAGTGTGAGACCAGATAAAAGCTGAGAGAGAAGATGAGACAGGTCTGAATCTGGAAGGAGAAAGTGTATACCAGATAATGAACATGAGAAGGTTGGCATGATTTTGATTTAGGTAGAAATAAATAACTATGGGCAAGCTTGGCAGATCTAAGAAAAGGAGAGGTCCAGTGAGGGTCTAGGGCATAAAAGGCGAGCACAAGAGCTGTGTGTTGTGCTTCTGCTTAGTAGATCAGTCATGTCCAACTCTGTGCGATCCCATGGACTGTAGCCTGCTACGTTCCTCCGTCCATGGGATTCTCCAGGCAAGACTACTGGAGTGGGTGGCCACTTCCTCTCCAGGGGATCATCCTGCCCGAGGGATCAAACCCAGGTCTCCTGCACTGCAGGAGGATTCTTTCCTGTGTGAGCCATCAAGAAGCCCAAGAGCTGTGTGGGTGAGGTCAGAGGCAGCCTTATGCTCTGCAAAAAGGCATTCCGACTTGGATAGTAGACAACACAGTCACAAAGATGAGGGAAGCAACATGATCATTCTGGCAGAGGTACGGAAGATAGAGAAGTTGAGAGTGGAAACCAATTAGAAAGAGGAGAGAGTAAAGCAATAACAACATGTACGGGAAGGAAAAAATGGATTTGAGACATAATTGTGAAGCAGGATAGACAAAAATGAATGACAGTGCATGAAGCAGGTGAGGGGGATAAGAGTTTTCTAGATGGACCCCAAGATATTTGGGGGTGGTGGTGTCTGGATCACTGAAGAGCTGGAGGCATCATCTTTCAGGATAGGCAATAAAGGAAGATGAGAAACAGAAGATGATTTGGGCGAGACTGTAGGACTGGAGGTTGGGGATGGAAAATTTCACCAGATTATTATCATTTAGGTTTAGACCTGGACCTTTGGAGAGAGTTCAGTTTTGAGCTACCGTTTTGAAATTTATAGCTAAAAATATTGAATGGATACAATAATGGCAGAGGAAGCAGAAAAGAGTCAAGGAAGGCTCTGGAGAATTTGTGTTGAGTGAGCGGGTAGAAAAAAAGGGAATGTTCATGAGCCTGAGGACAAATGGCATGAAGAAGAACAGGAGGTCAGAGATAGTGGCGACGGAGAAGCAAAGAAAGAAAAGGGTGAAATACAAAAGCAGCATCAGTTGTATAGAATATTTATGAAATCGGGTAAGACAAGGCTAAAACATACCTTGAGCTTTGGCAGTGAAACAGTGACTGCTCAGGAGTGTGCAAATGAATGGGAGGGGGAAGGAAATGGGGAGCACAGGTTACACTTGAACAGATTATGAGAAAAGAAAAGAGAAACTCAAGTGATAGGCTGGAGAGGTGAGGATGAAATGCAGGATTAAGAGATTTTTATAAAATGGGAGAGGTTAAAAATATCTATAGGTCCTGGGGAAGGAGCCAGTAGAGAGGAAAAGACTGAGGACAGAGGAGAGAGAGAATCTAACAGAAAGAACAAGATCCCACAGGGCATGGAGGGAAATGGAATTAGACTAGAGGAGAAACTGTCTCTGAAAAAGACAAGGCTGCACAAACAAGTGTGCCTCTATGACAAATAAATGCCTAGAGTAAAGAAGAAAAATTAAGGAAATTCAGCACTGGTGCGAGGGATAACAGACTTCTTTCTCACGGATCTTCTTCTTCTAAAATTACCAGGATGCTTTAATAAGGAAAAAAGGTAAGGACACTGTCTGGCACATAGTAATCCTTCAGTAAGTGTTTGTTGGAAAAAAGGAAACAAATGAGCAAAAAGTCATTAACAGAAAAATATGACTAAATAGAAGGATTTCCCTTGAAAATTCAGTTTATTTTAAGTACACTCAACTCCTACTGAATGTCAGAGCTGAATCTTGAAAAATCAGCCTGCCAATCAAAAAACATGTACAAGAGAAAATGTAATGAATTAAGGTTTATAAAGCAGAGGGCTTCCAACTTTTAGAGAAGGATGTAGAGTCCTTTTTATTCTTCAGTAAAATCCTCATTTCAATTTGCTTGAAAGCTTCAAAATAAGAAAGAAGTGTAGATTCACTTAGATGCATTTTTGAGCAATGATGTACCTCTACCAACTCACTCAGCATTTCTAACTTCATTTTAAAGAATGGATTGAGTCACCTCTTTTCATACAATTTTCTTTGCTATTCTTATTTCCACTCTGACGGTGAAAAAAAATAAAATAAAATATGCAAATGAGATATTGGTGGCTTTGCTGATGCCAGGGCCCCAAACACACTGGGCAGAGAAAGAGCTGCCTATAGGCAGGAGGCATCACAGCTGACAGGGAATGCTAGTAGCCACCGGAGAGACTGCAGATGGATTACAAGTCAGAAAACAAAGTGGCCATGACAAATGCAACTGGACAGAACACACTATATTCTGGTAGCCAGGTAGCTAACCTGATGGCAGTGGACAGTACCAATTAACTAAGCCCAAGACAGTGTAAAGAGTTTAAAAGCACGTATCTTTTTAATATGCAAGAACTAAAATGCAAGATTCCTACTGTGGGTCTACTATACCTACTATATCCATCAAATTTTATTTTGTGCTTTTACAACCTGCCCATCCACTCACCAACAGCTCATTTGCTCATTTACTCAAAGCACTTTTACTGTCTGTTACCGGCCAAAATCACATGATTTACCTCCTCACTACAGTTAGGGTAGAGCCTCTTGGCTGGGCCTGGGCTGGCTCGCTGCTTCCTGTGATATTTCTACATATTAATACCTTTTTCTGAGACTGTTGACTGAAGGTGCCAACTATCTTTCTTTGAAAAACATAATTCTTAACTATGAAGTTATATGATTCTTACTTTTCTTAGTGTTGAAATTCTTATTCTGTATTCAAACTGGCAAATGATGTTGGTTCCAATTATCTTTGTCATTGACTGATTCATAAATCCCAAAGTTTAGGATATACAGAGTCAATTAGTTTTATTATCTTCTCTGGCTTTCACTTTTATTTCCCAGGCTATAGGGCACAGTATATATTCATTATCTATATAGTCTTGCTTCTGGGCACCCCGACTCACCACCTACCTGGACCACCCCTCAGCATTCACCACCATCCCTCCCCTCCAACCCCACGCCACCCCCACCAGATCTCTTACATGTTCAACTGGCCCTTTGGTCCCACAAGATAGGAAATCAAAAGATTTCTTGAAAATTTGCTTTGAAGCAGTTTAAATTGGTAAGCAGTCCTTAGGCCCAGAGAACTCTAAAAAGTTCTCATTTATTCCCAAACAATAATTAAATATTGCTTTCATAACTACAAATTGCAAATTTTGTTTTTATAGCTACACATTTTATAACTATATACTGATACAATGACTGACATAAAGGAACCAATACTGTTACTACTTCCAACAACATGGTAACCGACACAGACATAATGCTACACCAAAGAGGACTTCTTACAGTACTCCATTTAGATAGAGTTCAAGCACGGGCAAAACCTATCTATCTACAACCAAAAAAATAAGAACAAGTACCTCTCAGGGATGGATGTCAACTGTCGATAGGAGGAAGTTTTCTGGGACACAAAAAATGATCTATATCAATGATTCATATATTGACCTGGGTTGTGGTTACATGTGAGAATATATATATATGTAAAAATTCATAGAAATATATGAATACACAAATATTGTAAGGATTTGGACACAATGATGTATGTCATATTCTAATAAAAATTTTAAAAGAAATTAGCTTGCAAAATATTTACAGATTTTGAACTCATAGAGTCCAACTACTTCCCTGGTGGCTCAGAGGGTAAAGGATTCGTCTGCAATGCAGGAGACCTGGGTTCTATCCCAGGGACGGCAAGATCCCCTGGAAAAGGAAATGGCAACAACCCAGTCCAGTATTTTGCCTGGGAAATCCCGTGACAAGGAGTTGGACTGGACTGAGCGGCTGTCACTTTCAGAGTCCAACTATGTAAAATACTTGAGTATTCTTTCACTAAGAGCAATATCCTAGAAACTTTCTAGCATTACACTTTTTTCTTCCTGCTATGCATCAGATACTTTTGTACCTATTTACAGTGTGGTAGCTTACAAGAATAGGCTCTAAAGAATGCTCATTGAGAATGCCCCTGGTGGCGCAGCAGATGAGAATCCGCCTGCCAATGAATGGGACATGGGTTCGATCCTTGGTCCGGGAAGATTGCACACGCCACGGAGCAACTAAACCCACAAGTCACAACGACTGAGCCCACAGGCTGCAGCTACTGAAGCCCGTGCACCCAGAGCCTGCGCTCCACAGCAAAAGAAGCCACCACGTGAGAAGCCTGCACACCACAGTAAAGAGCGGACCCCGCGTGCTGTCAGCAGAGAGAGCCTGCATCCAGCGATGAAGACCCAGCACAGGTAAACATAAACAAATAAAATTATTTTAAAAAAGAATGCTCATTGAGCTTAATGATAATAATCACCAAATCATTAGTATTCTCCCACAGTGCTGAAAACTACTTAAGGACATCAAAGACTCGAGTATCTATTTCAATTGCAAAAAGAAAAGAAAGTACACATCCAGCATTTTCAAGTTCAAAACCACTGCTCTTACTCAAAATATGAAATTAAGGTAATTAAAAATTCAATCTTCTTTAATGGCACTTCCATGTCAATTCTTTAAATCTGGTTGTTGTTGCTTCTCTGGCTTGAATCAAGGAACTCTCCTTTCTCATTTATTAAGTAACAAAAATCTCAAAAAACACATGCTTAGCTTGAGGTTTCTTTTTATTTTTTACTGCAAAAGGAAAATTAAAAGGGTTTCTTGGCCATAAAATGAAATATATTTAACTTCCTGTACAACATATTTTTAAAAAATAGTACGCAGTATTTATGATTAAATGTTCGAATCACAATTACTGTAAGTAAGAAAGTTGCTAATGACAAAGTATGTGAAACAGCAACAAAGACCAAATGAATGGGGTTGGGGTCTGTGTTTTCCAAGAGGCAAGGGGAAATGGTAAAATAATCTTCCAAATGACACAGATAAACAGTGTATAGTCAACACCTGAAGGAATATAAGTTATTAAAGGGAGAGACCATGTTTTTCCTCTAGGTAGTCATATGCTATTTTTGATACCAAGTTATATTATCAATTTAGGTCTCAAAATCAGATGTAAATGGGCTTCTGGCTGGAAGGAAACGTATTTCATTGAATGCTGAATAAGCATATTTTGGCTACTGCAGCGCAAGACAAATACATGTTCAGAATACATAAAAAGCAACACACAAATTAGGTAAACATTTTGCACTGGAAAGAATCTACTCTACAGTCTCGTATATGTAAGCTTCCAATAATGCTAATTGATCATCAGAAAACTTCATTGACAATAAGAAAATCTGCAACTAAACTATCAGCTTAAATTGAAGTCAAAATCATGGCAGCAGTCATGATGATTTTAGGTTTATCTGAAACTATAGTTTTAGTCCCATATTAGCCTTACAGCAGAAGCAAGTATGCTTTCATTTTGTCTTACAAGTCACCGAAAGGGTTAACTTACAACACATGCACCAGTTACTGGCACAGGGGGGAAAAAATAGAAAAAACAGGAGCAGAGAAGGAAAAAAAAGAGAGTAAAAGGAATTCCATTGTCGAGAACGGTGCAGTTCCTCTAACAATTGCTCTCTGTACAGCCAGGATCTGAGTTTCTCTCTTATCCTTTTTGGAAAGAAGAAAGTTAAAGCTGTAATGACTTTGACCAGTCAGACCTGATCAACTGTAACACCTTAACTTGATCAATGATAACCGTAAGCACTAAACTGAAATATAAAAATTAACCGGAATGAGCAAGACTGGAAGAAACACTTCTAACCAGAGTTCTGAAGCTACAGAGTATATTAGAAAGACTTCCAATCACAGACTTAAAGAATGTAGATCTCACAACTCAGCACCTTGAATCCATCTTTTGATTAAGCATCTCTAGAAAGGATACCATCTTTCAAGGAAATTTTTCCTATTTTTGAACTGCTTTATTCATTAGAAAATTCTCACTATGTAGAGTCAAATCTCTTACACCTCCAACCAACTAGTTCCACTCCAGATTTATGAAACAACAAAAAACAAAACTGCTTTATTTCTTTTAAGTGGCATTTTATATATTTGAAATCAGGTAGCAAATCTTCTGTTTTTTCACTAACATTTTTTATTTTTCCTGCTGTTTCTCATAAGGGCCAGCCAACACTTTCCTGCTAATTAGACTGGCCTGTCTTACCTCTCTTGACACTGTTGCTGAAATGTGCACTGACATGTGGATTGAAACCTTTAGGGACTCACCACTTCACTCCATTAATACAAAATTGCTAGTTAGTTGCAATCACTGTTCGGCCATATACCATTATCATATTTTGAAAATACAGAAGTTAAAAAAAAAGCCTCAAAAAGACATTTTTATAATCTCCAAAGGTTACTTAGTATGAATATTAAAAGCATTTAACATTTACTGTATAAATTCAAAAATACAATATATAAAAATAATAATACATAAATTCAAAAGCAGTGACTCAAATGTGGGGTTTGAAATCTAAATATACCGCAACTCGTGTTTCACAGGCCTTCACAGGTCAGACACTCTGAAAAGACAGCAATATTTTTCATAATTCTGAGGACAGGGGAAAAAAAAAAACATTGTGTTTCATAAAAATGCAACAGGGTAGCCACATTTCCTCTCATGCATGAATAATGTATGATCTACAATGTTATTTGCTAGACTGTCTAATCACCAGCATCTTTCAAAATGTCTATATAAGCTTTAGCTCATTAAGAACAAACATGTTATCTGTATAAAAATATCACATACCTGTGAAGGCTCAGAATAATATTCTGGCAAATGCCAATGCAGACATCAAACTGACACGGTGGGCCAAGTTCTGTGCATTTCTCCAAGACAAAAATATTGAGAAAGAAATACAGAAGGATGACTTCTGCTTAAGACCTTCACACTTACTCTAACAATCAAACATACACTCTCACAATGTATCTATGTAACTATCGATCTAGTATAAAGAAAGAATCCAGGGGCTATGGTACCCTTGTAAATAAAGTAAAAATAACAGCAATGAAAACAACCTAACAGAATCAGAAGCTACCTAAGAAAGCTTTTAAAGCAAGGTTGCTTCTATTAGAAAAGGTTTTCTAATCTTGAAAAGGGTTTTCATAATTCATGAAAGAATAAGGAAAAAGTTATTTTATGCAACCATAACCTTTCAATATAGTAATAAGAAAGAGAAGATGAAAGAAAAAGGATCTGCTTCTATTATATAACCACCAAAAACAAAATATGAGTCTAAAAGATTAGCAGTTTAGGATCAATGATATTAAAAAAATTAATTTCCAAATTCACCTTAACATTGTGGTATTTTAGCCTTTAACAAACACTCTATAGTTACAATAGAGATAAAACAACGTTAAAATATATATGTGCATATATATATACACAGACACACATATATATACACATACATATTTAATGCACACATACATGAAATATATACACCATTTTTAGGTACAAAAGAAAGACTGATCTATTTCAATATCATTACGAAAACATTTCCCTTTATATTTTTATTCATATTTGATAAAAAATTCACCTCAAATAAACAAATAATTGCTAAGCACTCCTATAAGTTACCTATTAATTCTTTAAACAAATATTTACTGGGTACCCCATTCACACAAAAGATACATGTGAACCACTACCCCTCTTACTGTGGAAGTAACGTTGGGAAAATATTTGGAAGAGAGGAGATTACGAAGGGCAGAAATCCAGGATATTACAGGATTGCAGACTTGGAAGTTCTGAAGATATAAAACAGTCTTACCAAATTAAATCACTTATAAGCAAGTCAGTACCAGAAAAGGTTGAAAAGACCTTTTGAGCTAGAGCAGTTTAGACCAATAATCTGCAAAATTCATAGTTTTTAAGTAATTACTCCTAAATTACTCTCTATAAAAAACTTAGATTTATTGGCAAAGCTTATTACAAAACTACCACACACAAAAAAACCTACAAAACACACACAAACTTCTGCAAAGCTGCCCACAGAACCAAACTACCTCTTCAAGGGAAAACAACAATTTACAGTTCAGCCACAACTATTTAAAAACTCTCATATATGGAAAGTCACACAGAATAACTCCTTCGTAATCACTGCACATGGTGATTGCAGCCATGAAATTAAAAGACGCTTGCTCCTTGGAAGAAACCTAAACAGCATAATAAAAAGCAGAGAGAATACTTTACTGACAAAGGTCCATCTAGCCAAAGCTATGGTTTTTTCTGTAGTAATATATGGATGTGAGAGCTTGACCATAAAGAAAGCTGAGTGCCAAAGAAGTGATGTTTCTGAACTGTGGTGTTGGAGAAGACTCTTGAGAGTCCCTTGGACTGCAAGGAGATCAAAGCAGGAAATCCTAAAGGAGATCAGTCCTGCATATTCATTGCAAGGACTGCTGCTGAAGCTGAAATGCCAATACTTTGGCTACCTGATGCAAAGAACTGACTTACGGGAAAAGATCCTGTTACTAGGAAAGATTAAAGGCAAGAGGAGAAGGGGACAACAGAGGATGAGATGGTTGGATGGCATCACTGACTCGATGGACATGAGTTTGAGCAAGTCCCAGGAGTTGGCAATGGACAAGGAAGCCCTGTGTGCTGCAGTCCATGGGGTCGCAAAGAGTTGGACATGACTAAGTGATTGAACTGAACTGAACATCTTGATAGGCTAATGGCATATGAGCATTTGCTCAGTATCTTTGGATAGTATTGTCAACGTTGACCAGTATCAGAGATTTATTTTCCATTTCAGGAAACATAAGTTTAGGAGGGACTGAGGACTTCTACTGTACCAAAGAGATGAATGTTAATGGCTTCACCCATAAAAAGAGGGCTTTTTACATATTCAAGCTGCAGTAACATGAAGTCTTAGAAAATAGTTTTTACTAATAGCCATTCTCTGAGGCTATGAAACAGTTCCCTACACAGCTGCTAACTGGCAGCTTCTATCATACATCTGACATGATTAACTTTTAGAAGCTATTCTTCTCCATAATTATGGACAAGAATGATTAGATGGTATGATTACAATTACCTGTCATTCCTACTGTTGTTTGCCCAAAGAAAGGCACACAGAAAACCAGAAAGACACTATCAGCAAAACCCATGTGGGCATAAAAGTCTCATCCCCCTAACCGGCCTAAATGCCAGCTTTCTCCTTACTGACTAATAAATATTTTTGCTTCTACCCAGGAAGTGTTTAATTGCTGCCTGATTTAATGAAATGTGGCTAAAAATAGTGAAAAATGCTCACAGCCCACATACTGAATATTCCAGTTGTGTTCAACAGAGTAAGCATCAGTGACATTTTTGCAACTTTAAATACCATCATCATCCACTATGTCTCCAGTCTCTTACATCTGCCAAGTCACCCCAAGACTACAAACATCTGTTCTTGCAACCGTCTCATAAGAAAGGTACTTCATAAATGCAAAGTGCTCATTATCCTAAAGGGCCAAATGGCTTTTAAAGGCTGGTTAAAGCAAATAAGCAAAAGAAACAATGCATTGTCATTTGGACTTTCCAGATTTTAAATGTCAGGCCTTTGGAGTACCAAAATACTGTAAAAAGCATTTCCCAATCACAAAATTGCAAAACTTGGAAGGTAGTAAACAAAATTTAGACCAACCAACTCCTCTACTTTATAGATACGAAAATCAAAGACACACAGTGCTCTGACCAATATCAAACACTACAAACTGGTCACTCATACCTGCTCCCCCACACCCACTTTTATTGGTCTGTCCTCTCTACCATGCAGTATACAAATCTCCTTTCCATTGAAACAATGGCTTTAGTGCTTAAAGAATGATCAAATAAATCAGTTAATAAATTAAGTCACCAAATTTGTTCTAACTGCAAAATTTAATGTACATTCTCTGCAGCAGATAATTAAGAAAAGATGATTTCATAAGGGTGAGACCCTAATACAACAGGACTAGGGTCCTAGTTAGAAGGGGAAGGGGCTATGTGAGGATACAATGAGAAGACTTCTTTGAACTCCTGAGTTCTCATGTCTGACTGGCTCTAAACACTTGGAATTTCTGTTTCTCAAATGATGATGCACTGGCATTAAATCCCACCACCTTTCTTTGATGAGCCCACCTTTAAAACCAAAAGCCTACACACTGATATGAGATGGTGAACACAACAGTCAAATGCATGGTTTTGATTTCATTAGAGACACATTAGTGACAAGCCACATTAATGTGCCTAATTATTCCAGAATGCAGGCAATAGCAAATGCATGCAGTAAAGAGAGGTAAAGCTTTAGACTGTTTTCTAAATACTTCAGTTAGATGGATGCAATCAATTAGTTCTTCAAGTAATAACTCTATCTTCACCCATTTTTTTTTGCTATAGGAAAGATCTGTACTAACAAACCTTGTCATTGTTGCTTAGTCACTAAGTCATGTCCAACTCTTGAGACCCCGTGAACTGTAGCCCACCAGGCTCCTCTGTCCATGTGAATTCCCAGGCAAGAATACTGGAGCTGATTGTCACTTCCTACTCCAGGGGAATCTTTTAGACCCAGGAATGAACCCAAGTTTCCTGCATCTCTTGCATTTGTAGGTGGGTTCTTTAACACCGAGTCAGCAGGGAAGCCCACTAACAAATTTAAGGTACAATATAATCTGTTTTTAGAGAATAAAGAATAATAAGAAATTAAGAAAATAGATAGGGAAAAATAAATTCTCACTCCCTCTGCACCCCCTACCCCAAACAGCAGCCACAAAGTAATTTCATAGTTCCTAAAATGGCTAGATTATGTATTAATTATAACTGAAACTTATTACTCTATAGCAAACTGTGGTTAATACCTCAATAAAATACACAGTTTTTTGGTAATAGAAATGGCAACCCACTCCACTATTCTTGCTGGGAAAATCCCATGGACAGAGGAGCCTGGCAAGCTACAGTACATTGGGTCACACAGAGTCAGACACAACTGGGTGACTTCACTTTACTTTACTTTTAACTTTATTAACATTTAGATGATGATTAATAATTACCATAATGTAATTACTCAAAAATAGAAATTTTTGAAAAAATATAAATTCATGGCAGACCTAGACAAAAGAAGGGAAACATGTCATTCAAGTTTCAACATTAATGTATCTTCCTTCCATTCCCCCAATTCAGTGCCTTTAAAATAAAACCAGTCTATTAGAGCAAATTCATCCATTCTGGTTAAATGTTTCTAGAGAAACAAAAAAATAACAAATATGTCAGTGGGAATGGTTGGGGTGGGGCAGATATAAGGCCTATTATTTTTTAGGTTTATATTTTGGTCAAAGTATCTCAGAATCTACCTAGGTATGGCTAGAAATTTTTTTATTTCAATATACTTTTGTTCATTTTAGACCCACAGGCAGAAAAACTGATTTAGATGACCTCTCACCATTAAAAGTTTATTCAGGGTTTAATTGCACACAATATCTTGTCAGGCTGAGCAATACAAGCATGGGCAAATAAAGGGCAGAAACAGCAAGGATCTAAAAGAAGCAGAAGACATTAAGAAGAGGTGGCAAGAAGAACTACAGAACTATACAAAAAAGGTCTTAACGACCCAGATAACCACCATGGGGTGATCACTCACCTAGAGCAAGACTTCCTGAAGTGTGAAGTCAAGTGGGCCTTGGTATTCAAACCTACAAACAAAGCTAGTGGAAGTGATGGAATTCCAATTGAGCTACTTCAGATCCTAAAAGATGATGCTGTTAAAGTGCTGCACTTAATATACCAGCAAATTTGGAAAACTCAGCAGTGGCTACAGGATTGGAAAAGGTCAGTTTTCATTCCAATCCCAAAGAAGGACAATGCTGAAGAATGTTCAAACTACTTTATAATTACTTGATTTCACAGGCTAGCAAGGTAGCTGTCAAAATCCTTCAAGCTAGGCATCAACAGTACATGAACTGATAACTTCCAGATATTCAAGCTGGATTTAGAAAAGGCAGAGGAACCAGAGATCAAATTGCCAACACCCACTTGGTCACAGAAAAAGTAAGAGAATTCCATAAAAACATCTACTTTTGCTTCACTGACTGTACTAAAGCCTTTGTGTGGATCACAAAAAGTTGTGAAAAATTCTTAAAGTGATGGAAATACCAGCCTACCTGACCTGTCTCCTGCAAAAACTATATTCAGGTCAAAAAGCCACAGAACTATCCATGCAATAATGGACTAGCTCCAAATTGGGAAAGAGTACATCAAAGCTGTATACTGTCACCCTGCTTATTTAACTTACATGCAGTGTACATCATGCTAAATACTGGGCTAGAAGACTTGCAAGCTGGAATCAAGGTTGCAGGGAGAAATATCAACAACCTGAGATATCCAGATTAATACCACTCTAATGTCAGAGAGCAAAGAGAACTAAAGAGCCTCTTGATGAGGGTAAAAGAGGAGAGTGAAAAAACTGGCTTAAAACTCAACATTCAAAAACTAAGAATATGGCATCGGGTCCCACTTCACATCTTGCATCACTTCAAGGCAAACAGATACAGAAAAAGTAGCAACTGACAGATTTTATTTTATTGGGCTCCAAAATCACTGTAGACACTGCTTGTAGCCACAAAATTAAAAGATGCTTGCTCCTTGGAAGAAAAGCTATGGCAAACCTAGACAGTGTATTAAAAAGCAGAGACATCACTTTGCCTACAAAGGTCTGTATAGTACAAGCTATGGTTTTTCCAGCAGTCATGTATGGATGTGAGAGTTGGACCATAAAGAAGGCTGAACACTAAAGAATTGATGCTTCAGCATTGTGCTGCTGGAGAACACTCTTGAGAGCTCCTTGGGAAGCACAGAGATCAAACCAGTCAATCCTAAAGGAAATCAACCCTGAATATTCTTTGGAAGGACTGATGGTGAAACTGAAGCTCCAATACTTTGGTCACCTGATGTAAAGAGCCCACTCACTGGAAAAGACCCTGATGCTAGGAAAGATTGAGGGCAGGAGGAGATGGGGGTGGCAGAGGATGAGGCGGTTGGATAGCATGATCGACTCAATGGATGTGAATCTGAGCGAATTCCCAGAGATAATGAAGGACAGGGAAGCCTGGCGTGTTGCAGTCCACAGGGCAGCGAAGAATCAGACGCTACTTAGTGATGAACAACAACAAAGATGAATACATGAATGACTAGAGGAGAAATGAGAAATGGTTTATGATAATCATCAAAGTAAAATATACTAGTAAGATAATGCACATTGATTCTTCTCACTGTCAACACTAAAATTTTAAACTTCTTTATTTTTTTTGGCCACACTGCAGGGCTTTGCAAGATCTCAGTTTCCTGACCAGGGATTGAACCTGAGTCGTAGCAGTGGAAGCCCATAATTCTCACTACTAGGCCACCCGGGAACTCTCATAAACTCAACTTTAGAAGAAACAATAAATTCAGTAATCAGCCAATGCTGAAGTGTATAAACTAAAATTAAAAAAAAAAAAAAAGAAAGAAACACTAAAAGATCTTAGTCATTTGAAGTTCCAAAAGCCCATGGAACCATGAGAAGCAAGGTTAAAATCTGACCCAAAGGCTAATTTAAAGTCTATAATGATCATTTGCTTAGGAAGGAATTAAGTGACCTTGTAGACTGCTTAACAGTCTTGTGACTTCCACTAAGAGTTACACAGAGAAAGAATAATTAATTATTTGCATTATGCAACAAAATTCTCTCTAGTTCCAATCAATAATCAATTAAAATACTGAATAAAAGTAGAGACTAAATAAGTAAATAACACTGGTAAAAGTATTATCAAGCTGTAAAACAACTCTCTAGTGAAGCAACATAAATAAAATAGCAAAAAAAAGAAATGTCAGGAATACATTCAATCCTACCAGTATTTCTACCAGAAATGCATTATTTAGTGTGAAATAAGTATAGGCACTTTTTATTCTAGCTTCATGTTTAAAAAGAAAAAAATAAGTTTATGGGAAAAAAAAAAAATCTTCAAAGGTGACAATACTGCTAATGAAACTCCCCAAAGATTTCTTCCATAGTTACAAACAAATGTAAATATTAGGATTACATTTACTGAAGCAATAGCATACTTGGCAGTAAATTATGGTGTTTGATCTAGGTCAGAAGATGCCTATAATAATTAAGCTATCTTCCCATTTTCCTAACAAGTAGGAACACTGTAAGTAGTAATCAATTGTAATTGGAAAAGCGTTAAGTCCTAAACTAATTACCAAAGTCAGTTGATGTATATGATAGTTAATTAATTTAGAAATTCTAAAAGTTGCACTTAATATATAAATATATATATATTTATCTATATATACACACACACACAGCATGTAATGAATTATATAAATTAATTGACACTATATATTTCACACAGCATGGTGTAATCTTAGTTCCCCAACCAGTGATTTAACCTGCAACCACTGTATTAGAAGTGCAGAATCTTAATCACTGATCCACCAAGGGAAGTTCTTAGAAGTTTTTCAAACAGAAGTATCATACATTCTTATTTTCTTAAATCACATTATCACAATAAACTAAGCATTGTGATAGATTTCATTCTACTCATCAAGTTTTATCCTTCAATATATAAAACCATATTGATTGATATAATGCTTTTCAGTTTTTATAAGTCATTATTTGTTCAGAGAACTGCTAACTCTCAAAGGATATTCTCAAAGTCATTAGTTTGAATCAGTGAGACAGATCATGGGTCTGCAAGTTTTCCCCGTAAAGGGCCAATAAGAAAATATTTTTGGCTGTGTGAGGCATATGGACTCTGTTTCAAATATTCAACTCTGTACCTAGAGCCCAGAAGTGCCATGGGCAATACATAAATGGATAAGCATGACTGTGCCAATTAAAAATCTACTTACAAAGACAAGTGACAGGTTAGATTTCTCTGTGGGTTTTGCCAACCCTGAAATAGTTAAGGAGGGGAAGAGAAGGATAATAACAAGGGGAGGGACAGGGAATAGGAAAGAAAGAAGACCAAATAAACATACTTATGAAGTATTACTCTTGAGACTGAGCAGTTACTTAGGAGGGTTGACATTATTTTCCTATTGACAACTTTGATTGTGAGGCCCTATAAAGCGCAGCAATGTCTTTCTATGACTTGTTTCAATGCTGACAGACCTACTGGCATTCAGCATATCAGCATAAATAATGAAAATATTGATCTTAAGTAAGTACATAGGATTTGACTTACCTTAATAATGGATGGAATATGACGGTAATATTTCTGGCTCCAGGTTTGCAAACAAATTTTGTTCCTCCACCTTCAATTAAGTTGTCATCAGGACCCCCTTTCAGAAAAAAGTAAAAAAGAGATTAGTTTATTAGAACTTTAAAAAAAAAAAAAAAAAAGCCTGTCAGATGGATGCTATCCTATCATAAGGAAGATCAACTTTGAAAACAGCTGCCTTTAATGTTTACAAAATTATTTTGAATGACTTGATCCAGTCTTCCTCATTAAATAAGCAATGGATTAGCATCTTTCACTTTGGAGTGAGAACACGGAAGCACAGTAAGAATAACTATTTCAGTGTCAACCTTTGACAGCACAGTTCAGAGGAAGGAAGACAGGCCACTCAGGCTTGTCTAGGTAGGGCTGCAAAGGTTGAAGCAGAGGCCCATATGAACCTAACCAAGCCTATTTCATCAAATCTAAAACCCCATTAATTTTAAGATACACTACTGTTATAAGCAACAATAAGAAAAAAGAATCCTGCCAACTAAAGTATACAATGCTTCCTTATTACTTAGAATGTTCTTTTTCTTACTGAAAGTTCTATATAGTT
This sequence comes from Muntiacus reevesi, assembly GCF_963930625.1. Lineage (NCBI taxonomy): Eukaryota > Metazoa > Chordata > Mammalia > Artiodactyla > Cervidae > Muntiacus > Muntiacus reevesi. Next base: position 92,319,165 of record NC_089254.1, on the reverse strand, counting down.
TACATTACAAAACTAGGTTAAATAATTTATAAATAAATTTAAGACTTTATTAAGATTTGAGTACATCCAGTATTTTACTTCAAACTGCTGATATCCATTCTGCAAGGTTTAATGTTGATATGTTCTTGATGCTATTAGAAGGTTTAAAGAGAAGGTGTTCTTATACCAACCAAGATTCTTACTCTTTCCTCATACGGTCCTTAACAGGTTCACTAATTGAAACACTGAAGGGTTCAGATGTGAAGAATAACCACTCAGTTCACACATACTGAGGCAAAAACAACTCATTATGACTATTTTCCTGTTAATAGCCATTAAGACATCACTAATTGAAGATATGGCCTAATTTCAGAATTGACAATGTAACAAATGTACATAGAGGGGTGTGGGGAGAAATGTCCCCCAGAATCCTGTTTCCTTGCATTAAAATGAAGCTCAATTAAAGTAATATCTGGCCTCTCTCCATCTTTCACTCACTCTGGGGGAGTAAACTCCTTTGGTAAAACTGAGAAGAAAATGCTGGGGATGCACAGCTTAGCAACATTCTTATTTCACTTCAGAAATCAGAATGCCTATACAAGGTCAGTATTGTCTCACTAAGTTTAGCAAATAAAGGTCCTACCTTGTCAGAGAAGGATGAAATGGTCCAGCACCTTCTAAAAGCAAGTAAATTTGTCTAATTCTGATGTTCAGCAAGCAAACACATTTTGCTCTGAAACTAGGTTACATTTTCAGTCTGCCTCTATCAACAGAAAAGTGGAAGTGGTATTTCACCTTCCATTTGCTTACACACATTATTTCACAATAGTATCAGAACTCTAGATAGGGAAGGTAGATGCTATTTAATAGACTTTCTCAAAACCCTAACAATCTACACATACAGTATTGCATTTCATTTTTTTGAATTAAATAGCTTCTTTTTAATTATAGTTCTTTGCATGATACCAAACATAACTGAACCTCACCTGATTTATTATGTTTTAATGGTCTCTGAGGTATCTTAGAAATTGACTGATAAAAACATGTGAAGCTTAAGAAATCTATAGCCTGGATCATCAAGACTTCCCAGAGGCATCAGAGTTTAAACAAATCTCATTTGGATTAGCTGTTTCCACCAACGAATCAAAGAATGGTTTTTCTTAAGAAATACAGAAAATACAATGACACGTACAGCACTTGATTCAAAATCATGAGCTTTTTGTTCTCATTTGGGAAAAAAATGCATCTTGTATTATTTTATTTGCATTGGAGATATCAGTGTTCTGCCAAGTCAATGATTTTGCTTGGTTAAAAGTAAAACAAGAGAGTCAACACTACAACAAACACTACTCCTATAATAAAAATCTTCCTCCAAACTTCATATGATTTGGTTAGAGACCAAAAAAAAAAAGCACAGAATAATAATATCTTTATTAATACTTCTCAAGATCATAAAACCAAGTCAAAACTGAATCACCAAGGAAACAGGCACATGCGCAGAAGAAACCAGGTTAAATTCTGCACTCTAGGAAACACATAAATGATTCAAATGACTTCCTACAAAACAAATAAATCTACAAAAATAATGCACTAATCTACTCAATATGAGTACGAGCGTATCTTCAAAGGACAAATATGAGTGGACTGCATGATCTCTAACGGTTTCTAAAAATTCTGAAGATTTCTGATTTTAGATACTCAATAACTATACACAGGCCTGATTAACACAGCTCCAAACTAGCATCTTCACAGACACTGAAAACACTGTATGATGACTTTGGTCCACACTGGGCTCTATCTGGGGAGACTGCTTGTCTCTTACCATTCCTTCAGGGCCCAGGAGGTACAGCCCAAACTGTCAAATGCCCCTCTCCTGATGTCCACAATGCCATTCATTCAGTTAAGTCACTCAGTCATGTCCGACTCTTTGCAAGCCCATTGACCCCATGCATGCCAGGCCTTCTTGTCCATTACCAAGTCTTGAAGTTTACTCACACTCATGTCCACTGAGTCGGTGATGCCATCCAACCATCTCATCCTCTGTCATCCCCTTCTCCTCCTGCCTTCTATCTTTCCCAGCATCATGTCTTTTCAAATGAGTCAGCTCTTCACATCAGGTGGCCAAAGTATTGGAGTTTTAGCTTCAACATCAGCCCTTCCAATGAACACTCAGGACTGATTTCCCTGAGGATGGACTGGTTGGATTTCCTTGCAGTCCAAGGGACTCTCAAGAGTCTTCTCCAACACCACAGTTCAAAAGCATCAATTCTTCGGAGCTCAGCGTTCTTTATAGTCCAACTCGCACATCCATGCATGACCACTGGAAAAACCATAGCCTTGACTAGACAAACCTCTGTTGGCAAAGCAATGTCTCTGCTTTTTAATATGCTGTTCAGGTTTGTCATAACTTTCCTTCCAAGGAGCAAGCGTCGTATAATTTAAAGGCTGCAATCACCATCTGCAGTGATTCTAGAGCCCAAAAAAATAAAGTCTGACACTGTTTCCCCATCTATTTGACATGAAATCATGGGACCAGATGCCATGATCTTAGTTTTCTGAATGCTGAGCTTTAAGCCAGCTTCTGACATTCCTCTTTCACTTTCATCAAGAGGCTCTTTAGTTCTTCACTTTCTGCCATAAGGGTAATGTCATCTGCATATCTGAGGTTATTGATATTTCTCCCAGCAATCTTCATTCCAGCTTGTTCTTCTTCCAGCCCAGCATTTCTCATGATGTACTCTGCATATAAGTTAAATAAGCAGGGTGATAATATACAGCCTTGACGTACTCCTTTTCCTATTTGGAACCAGTCTGTTGGTCCATGTCCAGTTCTAACGGTTGCTTCCTGACCTGCATACAGGTTTCTCAAGAGGCAGGTCAGGTGGTCTGGTATTCCCAACTCTTTCAGAATGTTCCACAGTTTATTGCAATCCACACAGTCAAAGGCTTTGGTGTAGTCAATAAAGCAGAAATAGATGTTTTTCTGGAACTCTCTTGCTTTTTTGATGATCCAGCGGATGTTGGCAATTTGATCTCTGGTTCCTCTGCCTTTTCTAAATCCAACTTGAACATCTGGAAGTTCACGGTTCACGTATTGCTGAAGCCTGGCCTGGAGAATTTTGAGTATTACGTTACTAGCGTGTGAGATGAGTGCAATTGTGTGGTAGTTTGAGCATTCTTTGGCATTGCCTTTCTTTGGGATTGGAATGAAAACTGACCTTCAGTCCTGAGGCCACTGCTGCATTTTCCAAATTTGCCGGCATATTGAGTGCAGCACTTTCACAGTATCATCTTTCAGGATTTGAAATAGCTCAACTGGAATTCCATCACCTCCACTAGCTTTGTTCGTAGTGATGCTTTCTTTTTTTTTTTTTTTTTTTCCTAAGGCCTACTTGACTTCACATTCCAGGATGTCTGCCTCTAGGTGAGAGATCACACCATCGTGATTATCTGGGTTATGAAGATCTTCTTCTGTGTATTCTTGCCACCTCTTCTTAATATCTTCTGCTTCTGTTAGGTTCATACCATTTCTGTCCTTATTGAGCCCATCTTTGCCTGACATGTTCCCTTGGTATCTCTAATTTTCTTGATGAGATTTCTAGTCTTTCCCATTCTATTGTTTTCCTCTATTTCTTTGCATTGATCGCTGAGGAAGGCTTTCTTATCTCGTTGCTATTCTTTGGAACTCTGTATTCAAATGGGAATATCTTTCCTTTTCTCCTTTGCCTTTCGCTTCTCTTCTTTTCACAGCTATTTGTTAGGCCTCCTCAGACAGCCATTTTGCATTTTTGCATTTCTTTTTCTTGGGGATGGTCTCTATCCCTGTCTCCTGTACAATGTCACGAATCTCCATCCATAGTTCAATAGGTACTCTATCAGATCTAGTCCCTTAAATCTATTTTTCAATTCCACTGTATAATTGTAAGGGATTTGATTTAGGTCATACCTGAATGGTCTAGTGGTTTTCCCTACTTTCTTCAATTTAAGGCTGAATTTGGCAATAAGGAGTTCATGATCTGAGCCACAGTCAGCTCCTGGTCTTGCTTTTGCTGACTGTATAGAGCTTCTCCATCTTTGCCTGCAAAGAATATAATCAATCTGATTTCAGTGTTGGCCATCTGGTGATGTCCATGTGTAGAGTCTTCTCTTGTGTTGTTGGAAGAGGGTGTTTGCTATGACCAGTGCATTCTCTTGGCAAAACTCTATTAGCCTTTGCCTGCTTCATTCTGTACTCCAAGGCCAAATTTGCCTGTTACCCCAGGTGTTTCTTGACTTCCTACTTTTGCATTCCAGTCCCCTATAATGAAAAGGACATCTTTTTTGGGTGTTAGTTCTAAAAGGTCTTGTAGGTCTTCATAGAACCGTTCAACTTCAGGTTCTTTAGCATTACTGGTCGGGGCATAGACTTGGATTACTGTGTGACTTTTTCTGGGGGTGCAGGGGTCAGCGCTTCATGATATGTGGAATCTTGGTTCCCCAACCTGGGATGGAACCCATACCCTTGCACTGGAAGCACAGAGTCGTAACCACTAGACCACCATGGAAGTCCAACAGTGACTTTCTATAAAATAGATCATATAACCTTAACGTGAGTCTCCTGTTACCGTCATTTGTTTTCTAATTCTTATGTAACCTCTTCCCAGCGTGTAATGTAACATCCCAGAAAGTACTTACAAAAAATATAGTTGTTGAATGAATGAAGGGAGAAACAATGACTTAACTTAGTAGTATGTTATCAGAATCAGATGAGAAAGTATTATGTGCAAGTCCTTCATAAACTGCCAAGAACATAACACGTGTCAGCAATTTTCTCTGTATCCACAAAGTGCTATAAATGGTAGGTGTGCCTAATCAACATTTGCTGAGGACCATCATATGATGAACACACTTAAAACATAAAGATGCGACACCAAAAACAAGGCACAGGAGCCACTAGAAATGTCAGTGAGAAGAAGATTTCACTGTGACTGTACAGGGCATGATGACAATGCATCAAGAGACAACCTGCTTCAATTCCTCTAAGTCCCTGTTAGCTACATGAAGACTATTACTGATTCACCCTGTAGGGTTAAGCTAATCAAAAAGTAAAGACTGGGCAGAATCGAGAAGAAAAGGAAAAGAAAGCAGAATAATCTATCCCCCTCCACCCCAACCGACAACCAAAAGTTCATCTACAGGACCTCTGTATACCTTTCCAGGTCCATCACCAAGCACCATCGACACTGTATTTGATATGATTTCCTCTTTACAGGCTACGAGTCCAAATCTAGCTTACTAAATGACTAGTAAACAGCACCAACCCGGTGAAAATAGTCTTGAAAATAAAGCTGTCAGAACCAAAAGTAAAGGCCATGGCCAAAAAACCGTATGGTCTGCGAGTTTCTCGCCTCTGAGGTTTTGCTTTTCAATATTCTGAACGAGAAATACAACCCGCCACCTCTGTTCACATGACTCTGGTCATGAAGTAAGCCGGGAGTCGTTGACATGAACGTTCTTGGGGAGCACGTTGCTCAAACCTGAGAAGAGCGGGGGTTGAAGGACGGAGCATTTCCTTCCCCTTCATTCATGATGCCCACAGTCTAATCCCCGCAGTCAAGGGCCAGGTGACAGGCACCAGGGAAAATGCTCAAAGATGATAGATGGCTGGAGAGACAGGGGAACTGACAACCGTACTACAAGTAGAATACATCTTGTGCAGAACGAAGGGGGAGAGATGCCCTGGTCGTATTTCCTGGTCCTCCCAAAGAGGACAGTGGCTGATGGGCTCCTTCAGGTGAGCGGCAAAAGGCGCCAGGGCCACCCAGTGACTTCAGGATGACAGCATCTTAGCTAGGCCCTTCTTTAAGAATCCATCTACTTATAAGTCGTTAGCTTCCAGACTTCTTCCCAGCTAGAATTTGATGTAGTTTATAATAAACATAGTCATGTTAATAAAATACCAAACCAAAATCTCAAAAAGAAAGGGAAAGAAAGGTTGCTGCAGGGAGGACTACGGTACAATGGGAAGAATCAAAAAGATTTGTGTCAGACTCCAGATCTCTACCTATTACTAGTGTAAGGGTGACAAGGATACTCAAATTTTCTGAGCCTCAGCTTTCACATTTATAAAACAAAGATTGCAATAAACTTTTTCAAAGAGATTTAAGGAGATAACGCACTCCAGGGCATTCAGTACAGTGTCTGACACCTGGTACATCTCAAATAAATGATTATCTACTTTTCCCTTTAGAATTACTAAGCAGATAAGGATTTAAATGATCACACACACAGAGGAACATAAACTGAATATACAAAAGGTTCAAATTAAAAAAAATACTATCCATGATACTTTAGGCAACACTGTACTAGTCAATATCATTTGTGAGACCAATAAAAACATGTCTGTCTTAATTTGGAGTCAACAGCATTGCAGTGAAAGTTTGAAACAATTGCTAAGAAAACTTGCAGCCTGACAGAAGAAAACCAGTCTTTCTCTTAATTTTTCAGTTAAAAACAATCAGGATTAGGACTTTCTGGTGGCACAGTGGGTAAGAATCCACCTGCCAAGGCAGGGACTATGGAGGAGTTCAATCCCCAGTCCAGGAAGATCCCACAAACCTGGGAGCAACTAAGTCCGAGCAACCTGACTACTGAGCCTGTACTCTAGAGCCCACATGCTGCAACTACTGAAGCCCGAACACCCTAGAGCCCACGCACTGCAACAAGAGAAGTCTGTGCAGAAGAGGAGCCCCCGCTCACCGCAGCTAGAGAAAACCTTTGTGCAGCCAGGAAGACCCAGTGCAATCAAATACATAACATTTTAAAAAATCAACATTAAATGTATAGATGTTAAAATGATAAATGCCTCTGTGCCAAGAGATTAGATGAAAACCATACAGAATTAGATAGCCATTTTTGCTGAGCCACAGAAAACAGTATGCCTCACCTGATATTTCTAATGTGTTCTGGACTTAAAGTTGGCCTTTCCACATAGAAAAGAACCACAGTGAAGGTTGACTTTTTTTTTTTTCTAAATTAAAGTATAATTCACAATCTTGTGTTAGTTTCAAGTGTACAGCAAAGTGATTCAGTTATACAAATTATATATGTGTGTGTACACACACACACATTTTTTGGGGGCTTCCCTTATGGCTCAGCTGGCAAAGAATCCACCTGCAGTGCAGGAGACCTGAGTGTGATCCCTGGGTTGCTTTTTCAGATTCTTTTCCATTATAGTTTATTAAAAGATATTGAGTACTATCCCCAGTGCTAAACAGTAGGTCCCTGTTGTTTACCTATTTTATATATGTAGTGTGTATATGTTGGGGCTTCCCAGGTGGTGCAGTGGTAAAAAATTCACCTGCCAATGCAGGAGATACAAGAGATGTGGGCTCACTCCCTTGATTGGAAGGATCCTCTGGAATAAGAAATGGCAACCCACTCCAGTATTCTTGCCTAGAAAATTCCATGGACAAAGGAGCCTGGAAGGCTGCAGGCCATGGGGTCAAAAAGAGGTGGACACAACTGAGAATGCACACACACAAGTATATGTTAATCCCAAACTCCTAATTTACCTCTCCCAACACATCCCCCTATACTCCTCTATCCTGAATGGTAACCAAAAGTTTGTTTTCTGTGTCTGTGAGTGTCTGTCTGCCAAATAGGTTCATCTGTATCATTTTTTCTAGACTCCACATATAAGTGATATCATATATCTGTCTTTGTCTGATTATTACACTTTCTATGATCATCTCTTGGTACATCCATGTTGCTGCAAATGGGATGACTTCATTCTTTTTTATGACTGGAAGGTGAACATTTTTACAGCAATTATGTTGCTTCATAAATACTTTCTAAGAATTATGAAAATGCATACAGTACAAAAAATATGGAATTCCTGATTGCATTAAGAAATATGGTTTTAAATTGGTTCTATGAGCCAGATGAATGGCCTCAGAGTTCTCTGAATTCACACCTGTCACCTTACAAGAGGGGTTTTTAAGATTAAGTCCTTTAGAAAGTACCTATTCTTAAAGCACAAATTACCTCTATGACTTAAGGCTGTTGTTGCTGCTATAGCACCACCAAACTTCTAATATGGGTCTGCACGTGAGATTCATGTTTAGTGCTACATTAAGAAGTACACAAACATAAAACACTTACCCTTACCCTCAAATGACTTACATTATGGACAGTCAAGAAAATCAAGACTGGTGATGATATTCTGCTGCTATTGGGTCTGGGAGGAAAATACAGGCAACAAGCCACTTTGAGGAAGGATCATGGTTTGGACTCAACTCTTACCTAGTGTATAATTATCAGCAACAATACTTTTACAGACTATTGTTCATAGATGTAACCCTTGTTCCTAAAATAATTTCTGGTACATAATAGGCACTTGGCAAATGTATATTAAAGTGTTTATTAAATAAATGCATGAATAAGCACAGGAAACTATATTCAATATCCCATAGTAACCTATAATGAAAAAATATATATGTATAGAAATGAGCTGCTTTGCTATATGCCTGAAACTTGGTCTTCAAACAGTAAAGAATCTGCCTGCAACACAGGAGACCTGGGTTCAATCCATGGGTCAGGAAGATCCTCTGGAGAAGGGAATGGCAATCAACTCCAGTATTCTTTTTCTCTTTTTAGTTTTATTTATTTTTCAATTGAAGCATAATTGCTTTACAGAATTTTGTGGTTTTCTGTCAAACTTCAACATGAATCAGCCATAGGTATACATATATCCCCTCCCTTCTGAACATCCTTCCCATCCCACCCCACTAGATTGATACAGAGCCCCTGTTTGAGTTTCCTGAGTCAAAAAGCAAATTCCCTTTGGCTATCTATTTTATATATGGTAATGTAAAAAAGATCTTCACAACCCAGATATCATGATGGTGTGATCACTCACCTAGAGCCAGACATTCTGGAATGTGAAGTCAAGTGGGCCTTAGAAAGCATCACTACAAACAAAGCTAGTGGAGGTGATGGAATTCCAGTTGAGCTACTTCAAATCCTGAAAGATGATGCTGTGAAAGTGCTGAACTCAATATGCCAGCAAATTTGGAAAACTCAGCAGTGACCACAGGACTGGAAAAGGTCAGTTTTCATTCCAATCCCAAAGAAAGGCAATGCCAAAGAATGCTCAAACTACCGCACAATTGCACTCATCTTGCCCGCTAGTAAAGTAATGCTCAAAATTCTCCAGGCCAGGCTTCAGCAATACGTGAACCGTGAACTCCCAGATGTTCAAGCTGGTTTTAAAAAAGGCAGAGGAACCAGAGATCAAATTGCCAACATCTGCTGGATCATCAAAAAAACAAGAGAGTTCCAGAAAAACATCTATTTCTGCTTTATTGACTACACCAAAGCCTTTGACTGTGTGGATCACAATAAACTGTGGAAAATTCTGGAAGAGTTGGGAATACCAGACCACCTGACCTGCCTCTTGAGAAACCTGTATGCAGGTCAGGAAGCAACAGTTAGAACTGGACATGGAACAACAGACTGGTTCCAAATAGGAAATGGAGTACATCAAGGCTGTATATTATCACCCTGCTTATTTAACTTATATGCAGAGTACATCATGAGAAATGCTGGGCTGGAAGAAGAACAAGCTGGAATCCAGATTGCTGGGAGAAATATCAATAACCTCAGATATGCAGATGACATCACCCTTATGGCAGAAAGTGAAGAGGAACTAAAAAGTCTCTTGATGAAAGTGAAAGAGGAGAATGAAAAAAGTTGGCTTAAAGCTCAACATTCAGAAAACTAAGATCATGGCATCTGGTCCCATCACTTCATGGGAAATAGATGGGGAAACAGTGAAAACAGTGTCAGACTTTATTTTGGGGGGCTCCAAAATCACTGCAGATGGTGACTGTAGCCATGAAATTAAAAGAGACTTACTCCTTGGAAGGAAAGTTATAACCAACCTAGATAGCATATTAAAAAGCAAAGACATTAGTTTGCCAACTAAGGTTTGTCTAGTCAAGGCTATGAGTTTTCCAGTGGCCATGTATGGATGTGAGAGTTGGACTGTGAAGAAAGTTGAGCACAGAAAAATTGATGCTTTTGAACTGTGGTGTTGGAGAAGACTCTTGAGAGTCCCTTGGACTGAAAGGAGATCCAACCAGTCCATCCTGAAGGAGATCAGTCCTGGGTGTTCACTGGAAGGGCTGATGCTGAAGCTGAAACTCCAGTACTTTGGCCACCTCATGCGAAGAGCTGACTCACTGGAAAAGACCCTGATGCTGGGAAAGACTGCGGGCAGGAGGAGAAGGGGATGACAGAGGATGAGATGGCTGGATGGCATCACCGACTCGATGGACATGAGTTTGAGTAGATTCTGGGAGTAGGTGATGGACAGGGAGGCCTGGCGTGCTGCCATTCATGGGGTCGCAAAGAGTCGGACACGACTGAGCGACTGAACTGAACCAAATAGAATGTAAGTTTCCATGTTACTCTCTGCATATATCTCCCACTCCAGTATTCTTGCCTGGAGAATGGACAGAGGAGCCTGGCTGGCTATAGTCCATGGGGTAGCAAAAGTTGGACACAACTGAGCAACTAACACTATTACTATTACTCTGCCTGAAACTAACATAATATTTTAAACCAGCTATACTCCAATTAAAAAGTACATGAATAAGCAAATGGAAAGTGATAAAGAATATTTCTTTCAGACCAACTGAATTCTATGTACAAACCACACAGAAACAAGCAGTTGTGTTTTGCTTGAAGCATGCTCAGTGAGAAATCCATGTTGCAATAAAGTGCTGAAAAACTGTATTCATTTAAAATATTTTTTGTAGAAGACAATCTACAAAATAAAATTAAATTAGTTATTCCCACCATAAGACATGTCAATGGCTTGCCTATATTTCATTGCTCAATTATATTTTATTCCTGGCTAGTTGTAATGTTACATGGTTCACAATTAAGTCAGGTAGAAAGTATTACACAGGGTGTAGGAATAAGGTCAAGAGAGGGATAATAATAGTATCCCTGTAAGATAACCCACTCCAGTATTCTTGCCTGGAGAATCCCATGGACAGAGGAGCCTGGCGGGCTACAGTCCAGAGGGCTGCAAAGAGTCAGAGACGACTGAAGTGATGAAGCAGTTGCAGCAGCGAGGGGCTTGGGAGATGTGACCTGCTCAAGGTCACACACATGGTTAGTCCAGAATTCAAACAATTTTTTCCCAACTATATATACTATGATGTGTTTAATAATTTTTAAAGGGTCTTTGGTTGGTTGCATCAGGTCTTAGTTGCAGCAAGGTGGGGCCTTCTTCGTGTTAATGCAGGATCGTTTGTTGTGATGCGTGGGATTAGCTGCTCACAGTCATGTGGGATCTCAGTTCCCCGACCAGGGATTGAACCTGCATCCCCTGCATTGCAAGGTGGATTGGTAACCACTGGACCACCAGGGAAGTCCAATGTGCTTAATATCTTATAGTTCCAAGAAACTCCCAGGTTGAATTAAATGATGTAGATGATGAGAGACACAGGAAAATTCTAAAATATGTAACAGCAAATTCTGATTTTTTTTTTTCTTTAGGGACTTCCCTGGTGACTCAGTGGTAAAGAATCTGCCTGCAACGCAGGTTTTGACTTGGGTTCAATCCCTGGGTTGAGAAGATGCCCTGGAGAAGGAAATGGCAAACCACTCTTGTATTCTTGCCTGGGAAATCTCATGGACAAAGGAGCCTGGTGGGCTGCAGTTCACGGTGTGGCAAAAGAGTTGGACACGACTTGGCAACTGAACAACAATGATAACATGGACTGTAGCCCACCAAGCTCCTTGGTCCACGAAATTTTCCAGGCAAGAACACTGGAGTGGGTTGCCATTTCTCCTCCAGGGGATCTTCCTGATGCAGGGATCAAATCCCTGTCTCTCCTGTCTCCTGCACTGGTAGGTGGATGTCTTACCACTCAGTCACCTGGGATGTCCTCGTGCATAGTCCATGGGGTCGCAAAACAGTTGGACACAACTTAGCAACTAAACAACCACCAACCCTGGCCTTACAGCGGCTTGACACATAAAATGCATTTTCCATGTAATCAACACTATAAATATCACAGTTGATTATTCAAGTCAATGCACAAAGAAACCTCTTGATCAAAAATGTAAGTAAAGCTTAAGAAAAACAACATTCTGTGGATAAAACCATCATGCAGAAAATGTTTCAGGGGAAAGACATTTAATGGTTCAACTGAGGCCAGAAATAACACTTCCTGATACAACAAGAATTGGAATTCTACTTTTCCCCCCTCTCTCTGGACTAGCCAGTAGAGGATATCAAGACCCCTCCAAACTCAAACTACTCCTGATGGCTCCTTGGAGGTCCAGGGACATGAAGGCAGAAAGACAAGAAAGAGTTAACACCTCTGAGGACGGAACTTGTACAATCTGCCTGTATTAATGCCTAAACACTGACAGAAATTCATTTTTTAAAAAAATCTGTTTCTCCTTTTAAGCAAACAGTTCCAATAAGCTTCCTTGCTGCTGTTGGTGCTTTTTATTATTATTATTTTTAACTGTTACTACAGGTCAGTTCTACATGTCTATTCATTTAAGGCCCATATATTGTGCATTTTTAAGTTTAGCAACAAATGAAAAGGGGAAGATGAAAGGGCCTCAAAGGTCCCACAATAAATGAGCAGTCCTAATATGTAAATGAAGGTTTTTATTTTTTAACTTAAAACCTTGTCTATACTTTTTCTTTTTAGCTTTATTAAGATACAGCTAACACCATAAGATATTTAAAATACACACCATAATAATCTGATATATTATGTGTTCATCATGAAAGGATTTGCCCCATCTAGTTACTTAACACATCTCAAACTTCACATTTTTTTTTTGGTAAGAATATTTCACTGTTAGTACATTCCAATCATACCATACCCTTGTCTCCATTTCTTCTGCCCTCTGTAATTCTTAAAAATGCTGAGGATAAATTCTGGGCTAATACTCATGAAAAACATCCTCCCTTCTCTGACTTCCAACCACCTATAATTTAATATGAACATGGCAAACCCTGTGAGAAAAGCAAGTGATGCTGGTGGATTCCTGCAGTACTCAAAGCTTATAATGAAATAGGGATGACATGTATCTCTCAGGTTGCCATTCTTCCCTGTCAGAAGCATGGGTAGTCATTGACTGGGGGTAAGAATGAGAAATGAAAGAAAGAAAGGAAATTCCAAGGATCTCAGACCAGAGGGAAAAGGGAAGTCATTTTTGGTTCTACCTAGACTCGCTCACTAGGTATATAAGGTATCATGCAGGGAAAGAACCATCTAAATAAGGGACTGCCCAATGACGGGTTATTGTGAGGATACACAGTACGTGTTTAGAAGCACAAAAAACAGTACAATACTGTGCACTGCACTAACTTATTTTTTGGCAACTTCACCAGGAGCAGGCTGCTGGGAAGCAAGGAAGTCATCTGAGTGTTGCTTCAAGTAAGACAATCTCGCCTAGATTTTCAGTTAAAGATCACGAAATGATTCTTACAAAGAAGTAAAAATCACATTTTGTAGTTCAAGAACTGAATATACTCTTGCTCCTAAGTAACAAGTGAAATTTATAATAATCTGTTATTTGGGGGGGGGGGGGTGGTCTCTTAGTTTAAATCAGGAGGAGAAAAAAAAACAACAACACACCAGTTCCTTAATTATCTTCCTAACAATAAATGAGAAGAGGTTTTGGAGGCTGGGATGACAAGGAACAAAGAGAAATGAAGCAACAGTTTTTAAGGTTATTAATAACTCATCCTGAGCCATCTATAAAATGTGTTCACCTGGAGCTCTTCATGAGCATAAGTCAAAGAAAGTAACAGACCTGACTGTTTCTGGAATGGAGTTTGAGATGCGTGTCTAAGAAGAGCATAATGTGAGGTATGAGCCAATTACCAAAGGACCCACAGTCACTGCATGCAGATTTTTTAATGGTTGATCAATAAGGCACAAGGGAACTTTAATTGACCATCGGTGAGGAGCATTCCTATCTTAGTGACATTATCCTCCAACTCACTTTATTTTAAGGCTACAGCAGGAGACTGCATTGATTCTTTTTTTCTCTTTCCACTCTTTAATAGCTTTTCTAGTTTTAATTATCTTCCATCTATTACATATATTTTTGTGGCTAATCAGGTATATCCAGCTCAGAGATTCTCATGTATGTAAGCTGGAGTTCCAACCTTACTTTTGGGGGACCTGGTTTCCTAGCAAAATGTTTTCAAAGTTCATCCACATTGTACCATTTACCAGCGCATGTGTGCTAAGTCACTTCAGTCGTGGCTGACTCTACAACTCTATGGACCATAGCCTGCCAGGCTCCTCTGTCCATGGGATTTTCCAGGCAAGAAACACTGGAGTGGATCACCACGCCCTCCTCCAGGGGATCTCCCTGACCCAGGGATTGAACCCACATCTCCTGCGGCTCCTGCATTGCAGGCAGATTCTTTACCGCTGAGCCACTGGGGAAGCCCATTTATCAGTATAGCACTTCATTTCATTTCATGGCTGAATATTTATTCCAGTGTAGGTATATACCACACATATATATTTACCAAGTGATAAACATGTGGATAGTTCCACTTTTCTGGCTATTATGAACAATGTCACTATGAACACCCATGGATAAGTTTTCTGTGGACATACGTTTCCTCTTCAGTATATACCTAGAATTTGAACTGCTGGGTCATATGGTAACTCTATGTTTAACATTTTGAGAAACTAGCAGACTGTTTTCCAAAAAGTCTATGTCCCAATGTTGATGACTGTTATATTTTTAAATACCTAATTATTTAAAAGTAAAATCTGAATGTGTGTGTGTGTGTCTGTGTGTGTGTGTGTAAGCTGTGTGCTGCAGCGGTCAGCACTCAGAGGAAATGTATTTTGTTCTCCAGAAAAACCCTCTCCCGCCAGCCCTAGACCCCATCTGCTAATTCCTGAAGTGGCTGCTGCTGCCTAAGTCACTAGGTCATGTCAGATTCTTTTTGCCTCCATGAACTATAGCCCACCGAGCTCCTCTGTCCATGGGATGTCTCAGGCAAGAATACTGGAGTGGGTTGCCATTTCCTCCTCCAGGGGATCTTCCAGATGCAAGGATCGAACCTGTGTCTCCTGAGTCTCCTGCTTGGCAGGTGGACTCCTTACCACTAAGCCACCTGGGAAGCCCCTCGGTAGGGGCAGCCTTGTCTGTTTCCACCATTAACAAAGCATTACCATGTGTCACGGGTGACACCTAGGGCATAAGCATTTAGGCACTGGGGCAACTTGGTAACTATCTGTGCTTTCTGTACTATTTCCATGCTGGCTCATCACCCGTGATTAAAACAGACAATAATGCTTCTCTCCTCACTCAAGTTTCAGATTGCAGAAGATTTTACTGTTTGCTCAGTCGTTCTTGTTAACAAAAAGCAAGAGTGATATGAAAGATGACAGAATGCAGTGAAGGTCTCTAATCAGATGAGCCCATTGCAGGGCTGATCTAACACGTATGTTTGACTAGTCAGGAGTCTTCTGAGGATGTCTTGCCAGCTGAGTGGTAGATTTATGGTGCGAATAAGCACCAAGCTAAAAACAGATTGGGCCCATCAATCTTATTTTGCCTGTGAAATGGTCTACAATAGAGCCCCGGCCACTGGAAATGATTAGCACATAAACAAACCAGTTCATTTGGAAGAAATGGTATTGTTAAATGCTGTCACTATCTTCACACTCGGAGTCATGCTTAAGTCGAAGCACTCCCAAAGTTTGAAAGGAGAATTATTTTGCAGGGCCTGATGTGACAGGTATAAAGTATAATAACCTAAAATGACTATCAGAAGGAAGAGAGATAAAGGTCTCCTCAAATACAAATTAAGAGTCGAAATACAAGTGGCACAACACGGTGGCGTTCAGCTCACTGACAAAGACAATCAGAGCTGGCGTCTGAACAGAAACAGCATCATTTCATGGCTCGCTGGAAGCATCTGGATGACTGAAGCACAGGTGGCTTTAAATAACTTCACCAGTCACTGTTTAGGTTTAATCAGCAATAGTCAACTTTCCAGGCACCCTAGGCAACAATTCTTGCAATATTCTCAATGAAACAAAACTGGTCTTTCAAGTCAGCTAAACATGAACCATGACATGATCAACACTCAGAACTAGACCTGGCAGAGGCATTTTTGTTTGTCTATTGTTATGTAGAGCACAATATAGGATCGTGCATACCCGATGCTCAACCAATTAATTGATAAAAAATAATCAGTGCTTTACAACCTATTTAGATTGTCCATTCCTTGCAACTCTCAATGACCAATACATTTTTTTTTAACTCTAATGGAATACAATGTTAATAAAAAAAAATACATTACTCTCATTCATCTACAACTGAAATAATGACAATCATTTTTTTAAAAAATGAGCCTATTATGTTTGAAATCTTAACCTCTGGTCCTGCATTAAATGCAGCAAGTTCAATGTCAGCCACCCACCAAAAAATAAACTTGTAGTAAATTTTTACACTCGTGTTTGCTCCACTTTTTTCTGGCAAAATTATATCTTGTACTTATTCTCAAATTTAAAATTTTCCATTTGATCAGTCATGATTGCTGAAAAGCACATAACCCTAAATGTTAACAGTTTACACTACTAGACCCCAAAATTTCTAAGAATTTCCACCTAGGCTCCATAAAAAAAAAAATGATTAATTTCAGATTTGACCAACAAAGATGTTTATTACAGAACACTATATTAAACTTCAAAAAAAAATCACTTAAAATGCAGAATAGAGAACCAATTACAATCATACACACAAATATGCATATAAGTGATACAAACATTTACATATATAGATAAATTTATAGATAATAGATAATCATGTCTATTACTAGAATATGATGCAGCAATTAAAAATATACAGATACTGGAATGAGGCAAGAAAAAGATCTGAAAGGTAGAAGCCCATTATGGCAAAAGGTTATAAATTAAAACAACATTGTGATATTATGCGCCTCATAATTGCAATACTGAAGTCTTTGTTGATTTGATTCTTTTGTCTCTCACCTCAGCTGAATCTTATTTTCTTTTTAAATATGCTATTTTTTCAAGATTTACTTATTTATTTTTGGGTGCATCTAGTCTTAGTTGCAGCGCTCGGGCTTATGCTTAGTTGCCCCATGGCGTGTGGCATCCTTAGTTCCCCTACTAGGCATCGAACCCGCCTCCCTTGCACTGCAAAGAATTCTTAACGACTGGATCACCAGGGCAGCCCTGCACCCCACTCCCCACGAGCTGAATCTTATTCCTGGAACTTTTTATCCTATATGTATTCTGTGTGTATGTTTCATAAGATCATTCCCTTAGAAATTTATCCTGAGCAGTTCTTTGAGGACTGGTGAGAAGGTATGTTCTACCAGAAAACATGCGATAGTGTCTACTAGTTTACTTAAGGGTACTACCAACCTGGAACCCACTGTAAACTAACTTCTCACTTTGAAATTTTCTCACATCCCCCAGAGGATATATATTTTAGCAATGAAGCTGGTTTCCCTAGCAATTTTTCCTCCCTTTGGCCTATGGGTCCCTTACAGGAGGTGGAGAGATTATGGGAAATAGATTGTATTTCTAGATGATCCATATACTCTATGTATAGGTCAGGGGTATGTTCTACTAGATGCCCAAGGTTAAGTAGGTTCTGGGTTTTGCTTCTATTATGTGTCTTGCAAGTTCACTCAGGTTTGGCAAATACCCTCAGGATGAAAATTACCTTGGTAGTACTTTCTTTAATATTTTTCTGCAGTCCTTTTATGGTTTTTGCTTCAATTACCCTAACTTACTTGCCAACTCATCAAAGCAACTTAACACCTTTTAAGTGTTTTATCCAACATTTAAAATTTTTTCCTGGGAAGTACAGGTAAAGTACCAGTCATACTGCTATAAAGATAAGTCTCCACACAACTTACTCTTCACAGAACTGTCTACAAATAACTTCCCCTCTGATTCAGTTATTCCAATGCA
Source organism: Muntiacus reevesi (assembly GCF_963930625.1). Classification (NCBI taxonomy): domain Eukaryota; kingdom Metazoa; phylum Chordata; class Mammalia; order Artiodactyla; family Cervidae; genus Muntiacus; species Muntiacus reevesi. The sequence continues at coordinate 92,301,181 of NC_089254.1, read as the reverse complement.
AGTACCTTTGGAGCCTATTCAGATATCCCTACTACTGGCTGTTTGCCTTTAATTAATTTTCATAGTTATCTGAAGATAAAGATTACAAATAATCTAAGAAAAACTAAAAAATAAAAAACAATATAGCTTGTTGTAAATGTAATCATTAACTTGATATAGTAAGATACAATATATAATAAGACACAATTTGATATAGTAAATTATAAAATGAGATGAGGAGAATGAAGCTCTCTTTCCAATTTTGATATCAAATAATTATATGGCATTAACTTGCTTAACCTCTCTGAGTTTTATCAATAAAATGAGAATGAACCACATAATGTATTCTTGAGAAAAACCTCCATCTAAAATTTCCTTTATAACATTTTCTATTCAATGGTTTTATTTACATTTTTGACACTGTATAACATATATATACCTTCATCAAGTAGATATTTATGTCAATTATTATAATCACCATATGTAATAATTCTAATGGGATTTTAAATGAAAATCAACTGTACTTTTGCTTTGGGATATTAGTTATGCTTCAGGAAAAAATAATTAGTATCATTTGGGGCTGACATTTTTATACTATCTAATTATGATTATCTTATGCTCTATTTTATCTGAAGCATCTTAGATTCTGTCTTGATTATGACAAGAATTCCCCAATGTGGAAATGGGCAAAACTCATGGCATGTCTGTGCAATTTTAACCTAAAGCCTTTCTCAATTATTCACCCCAAAGCAGGCATGAGAACTTTAAACAAACCAGGCATAAGCAATGGTTTCAAAAAAGTAATTCTGATAGAAACTCATTTAAAAGGAAAATATTACTTGAGTTTATTCTATAGTCAGGAACTCAGCAGTTTTGTGCCTAGGAGTGATCTCATGGAGACTTAAATCTAACTAAAAGACATAGTTCATGACACCAAGAAGTTCATATTGATTGAGGTATAAAAAAGAACACACCAAAAGAGACAAAGGTATTATAAATTGTACTAAAAGAGTGAAAAATAGCATTCCAAAATGATACACCTTATCACTGCTGAGTTTGGAAACCAACTTACAGAAGGCAGGGAAGATACCTGAAGTTTCAGCTGTTTGATGTAAAAATATGACATTGTTCCTCTACAAAGTGGCCTTGATATTAATAACACAAGAAAATAGATTAGCAAAGATAACACGTAATACAGGACTCTTAATACTGGTACTCAATAAATGCTCCATTTGGCTGATCAAAAATAGTGACTCAGTCACAAAACAAAGGAGCTACTTATCAACATTTTCTAAATGCATTATATAAAATTATTGCTACAACCTCTTCTTGGAAAAATATTTTTCTTTTGTAATTCTTCAAAGATCGGTGAATCTGCTTTTTACATGTTGTTTTTCAAAAGTCTAAGATACCAACAAGTCTTTTATTAAAATGAACAAAAAAATGATTTGTCAATTTAGCTCAGGAAGGAGCCGAGAGGCAGAGGTGACTAACGAAGTCTCTGAAGATACTAGACAACATGACTTAGGCCTAGAAATGGAAGGTCCATGAATATAGCTTCAGGGTGAACTTTTTTTAAAGATGATCAAGCACCACTCTCGCAATACAGAACTAAAAAGAGATTAGTACAAAAAGACAGGAGGTGGGTTAAATGCAAATACATTCAACAGGTACTTATTAAAGTACCAACCACGGGGCTTCCCAGGAGGCACTAGTGGTAAAGAACTCGCCTGCCAACGCAAGAGACACACGAGGTGAAGTTTCCATCATTGGGTCGGGAAGATCCCCTAGAGGAGGACAAGGTAACCACGCCAGTATTCTTGCCTGGAGGATCCCTGGACAGAGGAGCATGGTGGGCTATGATCCACAGGATCGCAAAGAGTCGGACATGACTGAGCGACTAAGCACACATAACCACATTACAGGTCCAAACAAGGCCTCGGCATTAGTAAGAGTAACAGCATCCTGTGGTTGCTGTTAGCAACATCCTGTTGTTCATGTTAACCTTGGAGTTTTCCTGCCTCTTCTATTTCATTCATGCTTCTCATCCAACCCATCAAGCCAGTCCTGGCCATTCAGCCTTCTAAACAAAGAATCCCAGCACTTCTCACCACTTCTCACCACCTTCCCAGCCACTCCTTTAGACGAAGCCACCACCATCTGTCTCCTGATTACCGGTCTCATAATTGGTCCCCGTACCTCCATCCTTGTCTCCTTTCAGGTGATTCTCAACATTCAAGCCAGAGTGATCCTGTTAAAATACAAGGCCAAGCCAGGTACCCCTCTCTTTAGAATGCTCCGCTCTCTAGAATGTATGTTCCTTCGTCTGGAATGTTTCTCTCTCTAGAGTGAATGTTCCTCTTGCCTGAAGTCAAAGCCCAACTCCTTTCAATGTCTAGAAGATTCTCTACTATTTGCCCCTTTTCTGGGCTCAAGTCCTACTACCCCTTCCAGTTATATGGCCTGCCCTGCTCTTTTGTGAATACACCACGCATGTGTCTTCCTCAGGGCCTCTGTCCATCCTGTTCCTTTCACCTGGTAACACACCAGAATTAAATGGCTCACTTCCTTACCTCCTTTCAAGACTTTACTCAACTATTTTCTTCCCAGTAAGCCCTGCTCGGCATACAAAATGAAAATCAAATAAAATATGACTTCATTTAAATAATACATTTAGTCAGTAGAAAGGACATATTCTACATACCTGCAGCTATAAGCCTACGAAAAACTAAGTTCCTGAAATCTGGCCATGTTGATATCAATCTGAGGAACACACTACACAGAGAATCCACTAAAATGCCTCACTCAAGCACACAACTGAAGCACACACACAAAATACTGAAACCATGTACATATTTGTCCCAGCCAGCTTTCTCCTCCTAACTATCCTCAGTATTTGCCCAAGTCATTAATTATTCTTTAAGAACATGATTTTAAAGAGCATAACACTGTAGGGATGCACCAAACATTCACTATTCAACAATTATTAGAAAATCTGCTACATACCAGCTGTTGTGCTAGGTACAGGGGGGAAAAGTGATCAAAAATGACAGAGCTATGCTTTTATGGAGTTGAACACAGGGTTATGAGATAGACATTAAGCTATCACACAAATATATATGTAATTACAAATTGTTTTCTATGTTGTGAGACTGGAAGAGAATTAACAGGAGAGACCACGATACCGTCCTAACACTTAACAATAATCTCTCTAGTATCTATTAGCAGATAATTGGCTTCAAGGTCAGACAGAATGACACTTTGCCTGAAAGTGTCACTTTTACACACTTTTACACACACACTTTTACACAAAGCCTGAAAGCTGAGCGGAAGTTGGTCCATAAAGAGTAGAGGAAGGGTGTTCAGCTAAGAGGGAAGAACATGTGTGATGGCCCCGAGGCAAGAGCTCGGCACATTCAAGGCGCAGAGAACAGAGTCCAGTGTCAGCAGGCTAGAGAAGAAGCGTGAAACGGAAGTGGGAGAGGCAGGCATGGCCAGGTCACATAGCAGCAGGTCATATCAAGGAAAGGATGCTTAAATCCTAAGCATATTGGGAAGCTGTTAAAATATCTGGAGAAGGAGAATGATGTGATTTAATGCAAATAGATCCTGTGTTTTAAAACTCAGAGTAACCTCTAACACAACCCGCTCCCTAATTTTTATCTAGATGTTAAGTCTAGCTTCAAAATGCCGCTCCTATCTTCTCCAAAGCAAACTGAAGCATCCTTCAAATCCCTCTGCCAAGCAGTGCCCAGGATCTGCAGCTCCTGGGACCACCATCAACCAAGAGAAAAGTGACAAAACCACAGGCCGCTAGCCCAAAGCCTACCGCATCTCTCATTCCTGTGTCATTAGTCAATCTCTTGGACGTGAGCATCTGTTATCACTCTCACTCTACTCCCTTCCTTCTAATACTCCAAATTTCTCTGCTCCTGATTCAGATCCTTCTTTCCTCCAATCTCCAAATCTTCTGTTATCCCTGGTTCTCTCCCGTGAACACCATCTCTGCACAGGCCTCTGAAGCACTGGTTACTTCCTCCTTCAGAGGCAGGAGGATAGATGGGGTAGCCTGTGTGGTATCCCAAAGCAGCTTCCAGACCACTGCACCTCCAGCATCTGAAAAATAACTTCTTAAAAATTCTGAGGCTCTAAGGCCCATCCCACTGTGCTGGGTTACCCTACCTATCTTGCTTCCCTACCACTTAAGAATCTGACTTCTGCTCCATAATCTCCTTCCTACCAGAAGGTCCTCCAGTATCTAGGATGATGTCAACATTTACGCTCTTGGCCCATCAAAAGCAAAGGCTACTGAGAGCTGTGACACTGTCACCTCCAATGACTTCCTCTGTTCAACCTCAGGCCTCGTGGTGGACACAGATATGAGCCCTCCAGCAGACAGGCTCCAGATGCCAGTCACCTCAGGGTCTGCCAATTCAGAGCCCCTTCTCTGGAGGCCCACAGCCAGTGAATAAGCATAAAGTCCTGGCTATTTCAGCTCAATGCAAGACAATTCTGATGGGCAAGATCCACCCAGTTGATCCCCTGCTGTGTTGGCAGAGGCTCTCAAGAAGCTATCTCCAACTTCACTTTTCTCTCTGCTAAATCCTAATTCTTCCCCAGACTTTTTCATAGGTGATGGCTCCCATCAGGTATCTTGCACCTTTGACTCTTTCAGTATCTGCTTCTGGATAACCCCACCTGCAACAGTTGCCCACTCCCTCAGTCCCTGCCCAGACTCACAATCTAACCATGAGCTTCTCACTCTACTCACCCAATCTTCTCTACCTCCATCATAACTTCCCATCAACAGGCCCTTTAGCTTTCTCCCATTTCATTACTTTTTTTTAATTTTAATAAAATAATAAAGTAATCTTTTTATTGTCCTCCTTATTCAACCAAGATTTCAAGCTGCATAGGGCAAGGCCCACCTTGCTAATACCATCACACAACCCTCTATCTTTTCATACATCAGACCTGATAAAAAGACAGCCATGGAGGAGTCCGATTACCTGCCATCTCTGTGTTTTATCAGCCACTGCCATAAACAGACACCGAATAAAGTAGACTGGCTAACAAAAATGGGTCCTTCAACACTTCATAGCAAGTAAACCACATTTTTCTGGATAATTCATCTCCCCCTCTCCACAACAATCATATCAACCCTTCCCCACTCTCAAGCATCCCAACTATACCACTTTCTCCCTCACTCTTACTGGATGGCCTTGCTTTTTTACCTTACCAAGAAAATAAACATCCTGGACATCCTTCATCTTTCCTTTTCCAGAAAAACAAATGTTCCTATATCTATACCCACTCTCACCTCTTCTAAGCATTTCACAGTTCTCCCAACCTAATGTTAATACCTAGGAGTCCTAGAACACTTCTCAGTTCATTACATAAATGAAAACAGCTCCACTCAAAATAACCGAAGTGAATTGATAGCACACATTAAGCTCTGACAGAAGTTCAATATTATTTAATGAGGTGTGACAATAAAGTAATAAGACAAGTTCCATAAACCAGATTTTTTCAAAATTTATTTTCTTATTGTTTATAAAACTAACAATAAATTATTTCTGAATGTTAAAATTTGGAACAAATGGAAAGTGTAATAAGAGAATATAAAATGTGTATGTGTGTGAGAGTAAGAGAGACAAAGAGAAAGGTTGAGGGGGAGAGAGATTTGGTTAGATCTAAAAAGTGAAAAAGGGTAAGGTGTGTGTGTGTGTGTGTGTGTGTGTGTGTGTGTGTATGCACGCACACTCAGCTGTGTCCAGCTCTTTGCAACCCTATGGACTATAGCTTACCAGGCTCCTCTGTCCATGGAATTATCCCAGCAAGAATGCTGGAGTGAGTTGCCATTTTCTCCTCCAGGGGATCATCCCAACGCAGGGATTGAACCTGTATCTCCTGCACTGCAGGCAAGATTTTTTACCAATGAGCCACCAGGGAAGCCCATGTATGATGTTTATTAGATACACATTCACATAATATAGCCCAGTGATTCAGCCAAAGGGAAGGATCTTTACTCTATGACATGAATCTCAATGAAAGTTGTATCTCTAAAAAAAGGGAAGTATTAAAGCCAAAATTTTTATTTACTGAAGATTCTATCTCTAAATAATTTCTTGATGACTAAACTTTCAGAGAGGGCTTCCCAGGTGGTACGAATGGGAAAGAACCTGCCTACCAGTGCTGGAGACATAAAGAGACACAGGTTCAATACCTGGGTCAGGAAGATTCCCTGGAGGAAGGCAAGGCAACCCAGCCCAGTATTCTTGCCTGGAGAGTCTGAGAGACGGACGAGCCTGGCGGGCTACATAGTCCATAGGGTTACACAGAGTTGGACACGACTGAAGTGACTTAGCATGCATGCACACTTCAGAGAGGCAGGCAACACAAAAATATTTCACCTTGTTGAAGTTAAAAAAGCCTTTCAGAATCTGACCTTCTATGGATCTTTTCCTCAGAAAAAAATGCACATATACATGAAGACAAAATCTTATAAGCAATTCCAGGGGTGCACAGGCAGCCTTAAGGCCAGAGACCTCAGGTATAAACAGAAAAGAAGCTTCTGGAGTCAGATTTGGATTCAAATCCCAACTTCACTACTTCCTCCCTATGTGTCTATCCCTGGTCAAGGCATTTCAACTTTTTCAATCTCCACTTACTGTATCTATACAGTATTGTATCTAAAAACATATCTATAAACAGTATAAAAACACACCCTTAGCCCTCGAGGACTTTTGATAAAAAACAAGGAAAATTATGTATGTGAACCTCTTTCTAAAATTTTTACAAAGCACAGTGTAATAGATTTTGTAACATGGAATCGGTTGTGTTTTGCTAATCCTCACTATGAAGACGCTTCAAGAGTCAGATCCTCAGAGGTAAGCGGGTTTAAGTCATAGTTTTATTCTCAGTAATTTTTAAAAAATGGGAAGGTAGATAGAAGAAATGGGAGATGCCTAGGTTAGAGGGATGGGAGAGTGGGGAGGAGTATGAATGCTCTCTTCAGATCTGTTAAGTGCTACATGATGAAAAAGGAAAAAAAATTACATTCTGTGGTCTTAGAGACAGAATTAGGACAAATAGGTTAGAAGCTTCAAAAAGGCAGATCAGGCTTTATAAAAGGAAAATTTTACCAAGGATAAGTAGAGCATAAAAAAGTAATGCCTGTTTTAGGGGAGAGTTTTTTCCCTTGTAATGTAAGATCTTTATTTTTGTTTTTCCTGAGACAAGCCAGATACACATTTGTCGAGGTAGCATAAAAGAGATTTAAAGCGATGATTGGAAAGTCAGAATCAATTCAAACAGTGAAATTCTGGGATTTCATAAAAATGCCCTGAGATTAAACCTATAAATATTATTAAGTCAAAGACTATCACCAAGAACTGTGCAGTAGTCAACTTCCTGGAAGTTTACCACTATATGCCACAGTCACATAGATTATAAACGTGAAGCTAAATATATGTCTAATTATATCTAGTTATGGTGAGTCACATCAAGAATAAAAAGGAATATTGCTCATATTAACGAGCAAATGATCATAAAGCAATGTAAAAAAAAGTGTGCCTTTTTTTTTTTTTTTTTGAAGTCTGACGGTACAGAGCAATGAAGCAGCATTTGAACCTCTCATTTTACGGGTTCTATAAAATACTAAGGCCTCCCTGGTGTCTCAGGCGGTAAAGTATTTGACTGCAACACAAGAGACCTGGGTTCGAGCCATGGGTGGGGAAGATGCCCTGGAGGAAGGCATGGCAACTCACTCCAGTATTCCTGTCTGGAGAATCGCACGGACAGAGGAACCTGGCAGGCTACATACAGCCCACGGGATCACAAAGAGTCAGACATAACTGAGCAACTAAGCGCACACACACATAAAATACTATACACTATAAATTAGTAAATAGTATCAATATATAAAATGTTATATAGTATAAAATAGAAGACAGCAAAATAGTATATAGTCTTTACTGACTATAACCACTGATATGTTAGCAAATGCTTAATAATCAGCTCTTTGGTGGTGGGACAGGGAGAGAAGCCCTAATTTCTTCTCCTGAGCTGGTGATAAGCAGTACAGTGCTCCCTTGGGATGCCCAACAGCAGCAGTAATGCAGCTGCCAGTCACCACAGTGATGATCTGCCAGTCACAAGACCACAGGTAAACAAATGACACAGAGCCATTCTGTACCCAGACAACCATTCTGGATCTCACTGTCAGTACAGTATTTGATAAATGGCATGAGATATTCAACACTCGTTACACAGGCTTTGCGTTAGATGATTTTGCCCACTGCCAGCTCAGATAAGTGTTCTGAGCACACTTAAGGTAGGCAGCGTAAAGTCATGACTTCTGTAAGTGAGGTGTATTAAGTTCATTTTTGACTTCGAGTATTTTCAACTTACGATGGACTTACAGGGATGTAACTCCATCATAACTCGAGGAAGATTTAACACAAAAAACATGTATTCATTTTCCCTTGATCCAGTAGAATTAGTAAACACCTTCTATGAATCCAGTTTCATCATGGCTGAACATTACATATATATTCATCATTACAAACAATTGAAGAATAGTAACAAAGTTTAACTACTCAAGTCAAAACTGTGGATAGTATTCTCCAATTCCAAAGTACTTACACAAAGCCAGGATTCTTGTTTGACCTTTTTCCTTCACTTCATCCACACTATTGATTGCTCTCCTATTACAGGGAACTCCCTCGAGGTAAACACCTGCCTTTAGTCATTTTAGATCTTTTTTACTGAGTAGTGGCCTGGCAAATAGAACACACTCAGGAAGCCATGATTTAGGCAAAGTAGAAGGCTTGACAGCATGACAGTCAATGGATAACATCGGAAGCATTACATTTAACGAGTTGCTTCAGTGGTGGCATTCAATGGACTCAAAAGTAAGCTGACTTAACATACGCTTATAGTATCCCTCCAAACCATAAGGCAGGCTGAAAGTAAAAATATCATAATTGGATACAAGTTTGTTGCAAGTTTATCATATTTAGAGAAAAGTTTTATAATTCAGGGCCCAGAACAAATAATTGTTCTGCCAAGCTAATCTAATGGATCTCATATTTTATTATTTTATGTCATCTTTAATTTCACTGCATTTTTCAGACAGTTAAATATGTTGCACACTCTTTTCCCAGGAACTGTGACCATCTTAAAGGCAGAGTCTTTTTATCTGCTAGCTAAGTGTTCAGTAATTGATGAACACAATAATATAACACCATTTTGAGAAACTCAAACTCAAATGACATAATCAAGCATATTGTTAACCTAGAGAACTGTGAGGACTATGAGAATTTCTGTCTTTTTCCTCAATATACCCAACCAAAAAACAGTCACAGTCTCACATTAAAGTGTTTGATACTCAAGATTCAGAATCTAGCTTAAAACAAACTCCAAGGAACATTCTGCTATAGAAATTTAAAGCATCTTCTACTAAAAATGCCTTATAAAAATAAATCAAAAGAAAAGTTCTTTACTTCACTTATAAAAAGTCAAAAAAAGATGACTTAATTTCTTAAAATCATAAGTTTTTGCTTGTCCCTCTACATCCTTCTTTGGCAAATTAATAAATTCAAACTTCAGAGCCACACTTGTTTGCTTTTCTAAAATCTATTTTTACACTGAAGCTGCATGTAGTTTTCTGCAGTGGTTCATTTTCTATCATTCTGTGAACAAAGAGAAAGCCATGCAGCTACATTCCAAGCATGAAGTAGGCTCACAAGCACTGATGCAAATTTGTCCATTATGATCATTTGCATTTCTTCTGTTAATGCTTTTTTATGAGAAATCTATAAAGTGATTATAGTCTTCTGATCTTCTTAAAACACAATGGGGACGGAAATATTAGAATGATCAGAGAATGCTAGTGGTAATACAATTTCACTCTGATCTCTTTCATGTATAACTCCATGGAGATCTTGAAGGCGCCTCTTGGCGCACTATAATTATTTATTTACTAAATTTCTGAGTTTGGTGCCATGAAATGTATTTAAATATTGTTATGCAGATGATACTTAGGTACAATGGACTTCTGATGCTGTTTAATCTATTTTTACTCCCAGTACTATCTTGTCTAAGATCCAACACCATATGCATTGAAATAAGTTGTTCTTCAATGTTTCAAAACCTGATTTATTAGTTGTTCGAATTCCATCTGCCTCCAAAAACTGCAATGTGCCTCTCCTCTCACTGCCTGCATAAAAGGTTGAGGCTCGATTTTCCTCTACTTTATCATTTGATCAGCATATCTGACACATATGTTAAGTTCTCTTTTTAACTATATAAATCACTTAAAATTCCCCCCTTTAAAAAAATAAAAAGATCAGTTCAGTACAGCAGGAGTTTAACTAATCCATTTGTCATCTTCCATATTTACTAATGTTTCAAAAAACTGGTCTCAAGAAACTGTCCTTGCTATTGTAAAAAAAACACTGAAGTCAGGCTGAAATACTGATGCTTGCCCAAATTGGGAAAACAAATTATTATTAGCAAATACAGATTGCATGATCCACAGCTAGGGGGGAAGAAATGGAACAATGCTCAGGTCTGTAAATAACTACAACAAGAAATAATAACAGATGGAATAATCTGAAGGTGTGGGAATTTTTCTGGAGAAGACAAAGAAAATGGACCTATTGCGTGTCTCTATGTGACAGAAAAGAGCCACCATTTAAAACAGCAGCGAGGGAAGCAGGCTTTCAAAGGTGAGATGGGTTTTAGTTCCAACTGCTCTAGGAAGAAGGTTAAAAGAACATCCAGTGAGGACCTCTAGGATATAAAGGATTCTCAATGATGCGTCAGGCAAATTTACTGGAGAGGGAAGGGAAATGGAGACGCGCAGAACAGTATTGGGGAGGGGGCCTGAGGAGGTTAGCTAACTGAGGACTGTGGACTCCCTGTGGTGACTGACATGCATGAGACACTGGGCATGATGAGAATGACGAGACGGACAGACCAGAGAGGAGCTGGTAAGAGCTGCAGGGGGTTGAGGGCCATGGAAATTAACAGGAACACACACAGTTGTGAGGCTCCCACCTTCAGGTTTTCAATGGTGGTACGGAAGCCACCCTTGTAAAATTCTCAACCCTCATCTGTCTTATTGGGTCCAGCAGCAGCAACCAGCTCAATTAGCCATTCTTTTCTAGAAACAGTTTCTTCATTTCGCTTCCAGGACCATATCATCACTTGATTTTCCTTCTTACTATTCAGTCCTTCTCCATTGTTCTGGGTCACTGCCCCTTATCTTCCTGACTTTATATCACTTGGAGACCCCAGGGCTCACCCCCCTGAACCCTTGCTCTGCTCTACATACATGCCATGGAAGACATCATTTAGCCTGGTGGCTTCACGCATCATCTATATGCCAATGACGCCTCAATTCCTATCTCCAGTCCAGACCTCTGTCATGAACTCCCGACTGGTATGTCCAATTGACTCCTTGGCACCTCCGCTGGAATGCTCATAGAAAGAATAATTTAACATCCAAAACCAGACTCAGACCAACCTCCCCCTCCCTACCTGCTCCTCCAACAGCCTTCCTTACCTCTGAAAAAAATAAGAAGAATAAAGTACCGATTCATGCTACAAACATGAAGGAACCTGAAAAACATGATGTTAAATGATGGAAGCCAAACACAAAAGGCCACATATTGTTTAGTTTCATCGATACTGAAGGTCAGGAACAGGCAAATCCAGACAGGCAGAAAACAGATTCGTGGTTAGCGGGAGCTGAGGGAAGGCGGCATGGACAGAGATTGCGGATAGAGAGCGATTCCTTTTGGGGGTGATTACAGTGTCCTGGAACTAGAGGGGTGATGTTTGCACAACACTCTGAACACACTAAAAATCACTGACTTACATACTGGAAAACTGAGTATTATGGTATGTGAACTTTATCTCAATAAACACATTTAAAATAAAATAAGACTAATAAAAGATTATAAGAACTTTGCTCTTCTATTTCAAGTACCTATGACAACATCTGACAACAGTGGGTATTCAGCATTATATTTGCTGAATAACTGATGAAATTAATCTCTGAAGTTCATGCACATATATATGTATGTGTGTGTGTGTATACACACCTACTACAGTTTTGCTCTCTGCTTCATACATAAATACCTAATGATGTGTAAAAGATGAGCAGAAATAAGACCAAAAGTCCACTGTTCCATCTTGAAATCAGCCCTGAAAGTTAATGGAAACATGAAAAAAAAAGAAAAAAGCTGAATAAAAAGTATCAAGTATGCCAATTCTTAAGTTCAGAATTCTCTTAAGTTAGGTAACTTTGTGTTACCTTAGGTATGCGTGTAACACTGCATTAAGGTTTATATGCAATGTTATATACATACCTAAAGAGCTAAATAAAAAGTACCAAGTGTGCCAATTCTTTATGTTTAGAACTCTCTCAAGTTAAGGTAACTTTAAATTACCTTAGGTTTGTCTATAATACTGCATTAAAGCTTAAAAATAACTTTTTGTAGAGCACAAAGGATAAATTCTAAATCAATCCACAGGTAGCTTTTTCAAAACTGTTTTGTGTACAGCAGAGTGAGAGAAAACAACTTGAGTCAAAGATATGGTATCATCAAGGAATTTATAACCTACATGGGTAGAAAATAAATACTCAAACCCTAAAACTTGCAAAGACAAAAGGCTAGCAAATAAAAGAATAAAATTACATAGCGTTTTAATTTGGTAGCAACTGATAAAAAAATCTCATGTTCAATATTCCTATTTTTTTAAATCTGGCATTTTTTTCCCCAAAGAACTTATTAACTGGGGTAGTAATAGATAGTCGATAATTGTTTTTATTTAGATGGCTATAACTCCACAGTATGTCTTTGAACCTGGGAACACACATCCTTGATTCACGCACACTTATTACATATTTTTTCTGCACACATACAAAAGGAGTTCATTGTCCATTTTCCGTTGGCAGGCGAAGACATCATTCCTAATGGCATGGGGTTCCCAAGCGTGCCACTTCCCGGGGCACCCACACCAAGGCACAGAACATGCCTCTCAAGAAGAAAGGCCTGGCTGAACCTGAAGTATCTGATGGTCTACATCTCAACTCTGCCATATCATATTCCTCAGCTTGTTTGTTCATCCATAATCTCTTTTAGATGGGTTTCTCTCCCTTCTCATCATGGCCCCATTGTTTACTGAAATTCAATCACAGATGAATTAGGCTCTAGGAAACAATCCTATTCTAGCTCTCCAGCCATACCAGAAACCCTAGACCCCGTGTTAATTTTGTTATAGCTTTCAGTTCTCGCATTTCAATGCAAAAATCACTTTCCCCTTGAGAATGCCACTGATATTGGCAAGACAGTACAAGGGGCTGCCACACAACTCAATCACCAATAACAACCAGGGAAATTCAACCCTCAGCACACATTAGTAATCATGGGAAAGGAGCCAGAACTTTAATCACAGTTGTTTCAAAAACAGCCAGGGATTTCAAAATGCTGCTATTCTAGCATATGACCCCAATACTGTGCTTAATCAAAGCCATTGCCAGTACAAGGATAACCTGCAGACTTTAATAAAAACCGATTTCATGGAAGGCAGTGTGTTGGCATCATGCTGGATCCAATTTAGCAAAACTCTAAAAAGTTCACATCTATAGACATTCTCGAGATAACATTTGTTTATGATACCATAGTGCACTTCTCTACTTGGGACTGTGTATTTATACAAACACACACACACGCGCAGCCACATCCACACTGCCATTTAGAGACACAGTCACACAATTAAGGGGACACAGTCAACAAAAGCATTGCAAAATGTGAACGTGCGCAATTGGTGAGCAGCTGGGTGGGCAGGTGCAGGATCTGGACGGGATTACCCTCAGGTCCCAGAGACGATCTGGAAGCTTTCTTCTAACTAGAAATTTGGGACAGAGTGTTTTTGGTGGCAAGCCTTGCTGGCATGAGACACAAGTCCCAGATGTTCACAAAGCCACGAAGCTTGACTTAACTCTGCCACCAGTTCTATTTTTAGGCTGCGTCCTGGTGAAATGGCAAAGGCCATGATCATACCTTAAGAGATAGCAGCTGGCACGGCTGCTCCTGTAGCTGGAGAGAGCACAGCTGTTCTCTGTCACCCAGGAGAAGGAAAGCAAAGAAAAGCAGGACGGTGAGCTTGACTTGTCTGCGACAGTCCCACTTCTAGGGCTTTTCACTTCTCTCCAACTATGGCAGAACTGGGGAGAGCAGCAGGGACTAAAGAGGCACGGAGAGGAGGAGGAGGTTGTACTAAAATGTTTTTTATATTTATAAAGAGGAGTTGCACCACGGGAATTACACACACACACACATAAAATGGTGTGCGTTAGTCGCTCAGTCATGTCCGACTCTTTGCAATACCATGGACTTTAGCCAGCCAGACTCCTTTGTCTATGGAATTTTCTAGGCAAGAATACTGGAGTGGGTAGCCATTCCCTTCTCCAGTGGATCTTCCCGAACCAGAGATCTAATCCAGGTCTCCTGCATTGCAGGCAAATTCTTTACCATCTGAGCCACCAGGGAAGTCCATACATAATGGTGGGATACAACCATTCAGAGTGGTTTACAATCTATTAGAATGGAAGGGAATGTGTTCACTCTTAATTCTTAAAAAATATATGCTAGGACTTCCCCTCACAATGCAGGGATCCGGGATTTGATTCTTGATCAGGCAACTAGATCCCACATACCTCAACTAAGACTTTTCCTGCCACAACTAAAGATCCTGCATGCCACAAAGAAGACTAAAGACCCCATGGACCACAAGTAAGTGGTGCAGACAAATAAATATTAAAAAATTTTAAAAATGTATGTCCATATATGTGTATCTAGTACACACACATATATGTATATACAGACACACATACACACACACCTCCAAACATTTTCACAGACCACCTTCTAACATGAGATTTTTCCACCAGAGCTTTCTATTCATAAAAGTGGAGAGATTCCTCTGAATAGAAATAATGTAACTATCAGTGAGTATTCTAGGCCAGCAATACCAGTAAACAGCAACATTAAGCTTTCTGATGAACTAAAACACCAATCTGAGATTTTTTACCTCTGAAAAAAAATCCTGATTACAAAGAGGTCTGTGATGAAGAATAAAAAACGTACCAAATAAATTATTTCTTAAAGAAAAAGCAGTATATAAACAAGGGGGAGGAAGGGCAAGGGAAACTACGTCTGTCACCAGGACAATCTTCAGGGGATTAGTCCCAAGATCCATGATTCACAGCAAACCTGCTTTCAAATATATATTGGCAATATTTAATTATATACTGCCTTGGCATACTCTGTATATAGTTGATGCTTTTATGCAAGCTAGGAAAAAGACAATTTCACAGGTGTCTTTTCCTCTCTGACCATACAAATGCTTGAAATTTAAAGAAAATAAGACATCAATGCTTTAAGCTAAAACCCTCACTGATTAGAGATATGAATGCACTTCAACCCCACAAGGGGGTGTGGGGGAACAAAGGGATAAGATGGTAAAGTTGTAAAGCTGCTTATTTGCCTCTGAATCAGATTGAATTATTGTTTTGTTTTGTTTTTTTACTTTTGTTTCCTGAATTATGAACTCTTGGAAATATGTCATTGTGATATGCAAATACTGAAATATTTCCTAAATGATTTTCTAATCATCTTCCTTTTTGGAAAATTGACATTGATTCTCTCCATTAGCGCAGATAATAGAGGATACTCTGCACCTAGATGACTGGGCAAGTGGGAAACCACAGCACCCTCGTTTCACTGAAGAAGAAAACAGGTCTACACAGATAACAATACCTTACAATACCATAGCTGCTAAATGGCCAAATTGCTTTTGCAATCATACTTTCATCTGAGCCTCGAAGTACCATGTTATTGAAGCAACGGATGGGAAAATTAAGATACCAAAGGGTGCAGCATCTTGCCAAAGATACCCACAGATGATCAGTAGTTTAAAACAAATGAAAACACAAGGCAATGTGAGGATCATTCAAACATCTCAAAGGTCAAGTGATCTGTCTAGTTTCCAATACCTGTACTCCAACTTGTTTTCTGGTATTAGTGGAAATAAAGTCAAGTTGGACATGAATTTGTACTTTGTAGATTAAGGATCAAACCACTTCTCTCCCAAATATCTCATCACAGACACCAAACCAAATAATAAATGACAGGTAGGCTTTCAGATACAAAACAGTCCACATAATTTCAACATTTAACATCAAACTGGTTCCTCTTTAAGGTTTCTGGAATCTTAAATTCCTCTCACAGTTCAGGCTGTGATAGTTTTGCCTCAGTGACACCCAGAACGGTCAATATGACTAACTTTGGTTTGAGAATAGTCTCTTAATCACTATCTCCCAATTCCACCTGTTGGAAAAATAATACTTTTATCTCATGTACAGTTAGGTATCAGAGGAATTTTTTTTATAAATACATTTCTAAGAAATTATTAAATTCTACTACATCTTTATGTAACCACTTAAAATGTGGATTCTGACAGGAAACTAAAATGCATTTGTTCCTGTTTTAATATTTAATCAGAATAAAACACAAATGAGTTTACTTTTGCTTGCATAATAATTTATTTTGTGTATTGTTTTTAAGATGTATGTTTTACTGTTTGCTCTAATACATTTGCTCATCTATTATAGAAACACCCTGCCACAAGAATTTTGGAAAAGTGAGGTATAGAAGTTGTGACAAGTGGATATAACAAGAAAAGAATTGTCTTTTAAAGTCAATTCTTCTATGTGTAGGAAACAGAACTGAAGAATCTAAAATCAGGAGGGCTGTCTATAATTCAAGAGCCTCCATCCATAAAGATCCCCTCTGATTATACAAATCTGACAACCGAAGTTCATCAGCTATTCTTCCCAATCCACACTCCCAAAGATGAGCTGATGCATTAGTAATTCAGGGAGCAAGATGGCCTATAGATTTCTAGCTGGATTATCTCAAGCCCTGAATGTTATGCCTGCTGGGTAAGGATTACCAGAGTTAATTTCAGATAGTGAACTGGAAACACCCAGGCTAATGAAAAAATGCTAGCTTCTACAACCAGAACAATAAGGCAGCATCTCCAAGCCTGTCTTATCAAACAAATCTCACCGTGCCTGGATGTCACTCATTCTCCTGTTTCACTTGTAAAAACAAAACTGCAACACTTACCTATGGCAGAGAAGTGATGATTACTTGCAGTATTTTGTAGTAGCTGCTTCATTGTGGGTTTTTGTTTTTTTTTTGGTCACACCTTATGGCTTGTGGGATCTTACATCCCTGATGACAGATAGAACCCAGGTCCTCAGCAGTGAAAGTGCAGATCGTAAGCACTGGACTGCCAGAGAACTCCAACAGTGATCTTTCTCTCCTGCATTTCACGAAGGCCGAGAAGAATTACCGAGACCAAAATGGAAGACTTTCCTAACTTTTTGAAGCTGTAACCCCTTTGATTCACATCTATATAGCTGCTGGATGGACCTTTCAAGGCCTCACTAGGCAGTTCCAAGTATGTACATTCTTGTAGGCAACAGAGTCGCCTAAGGGGAAAGCTTTCTAAAGGTTTCTTGGGCTGCAAAGAACTCAAGTCCAGATCTTAGAATCTTTGATTTGGCCAAAGAATAATCACAGCAGGTGAATTTCACAGTTATGAATGGGGAAAAAAGATACAAAAACTGGTGAGCACACTCAACAGACCCAAGAGACTCAGAGTCTCAGAATAAAGCACAAATCACTGCCGCAAGTCTGTGAAACAGCCCACCTTAATGCCACAGCACAGGGCAAGCGAAAGCAACTGAGTCAATTCTCAAACCTACACTCATTAAATCCCCCAAGTTACCTTTTATAAACCAATCAACTGCCACTCTGTCCTACAGTGTACAGACCTAAGGGAATCCATGTCTGCAAACAGTAAACAGGCCCCTAAACAAACTCATATCAGCAAATTAGTTCTACAAGGTATTATTTTTCAAACAAAGACATACGGTGTTAAAAAAACAAAGGGAAAGAGGCAGTATTGCTAAGAAATATGACTGTATTTTTTTAATTATTAAAATGGAATTACATTAAAGTAGCTGAAAAGGGAGCAAGGAACTGCTAGGCCTTCCTTTCCTTTTTATGTAGACCTCTTAATTTAATAAAACACACAGAAGAGAATGGCAAAAAGATAGTCTTTGTTACTGTTTTACTTAATGGCTAATAAATGATTATTCTGTCACACAGAAAACCATAAATTAGCAAGCCAGAAACACTGGGACAAACAGCATTTTTTTTGTGTTTTAAGATGCTATTTCATATTGTAAAAGGATGGGGTAGGAAGCACCAGGTAAGGATAAGGAGAGAAAAGAAAATCATTTATTTGCAGTACGCGGTATTTAATTTCCTTTCTGGATTAAACGGAGGGTCTGGGTGTCATGGATCTAAATGCAGCCACATGGCCCAGTTCCTAATGATTGGTCTATTACACTATAGTTGGATTTATTTCAACAATTAAATGGCCTGTCCGAAACAGAAGGCATACCTGCCTTCCAGTAGATAAAATACACAAATTCCCTTAGGGGATGAATACAGGGCAAAAACACAAAGAAGTGTGCCTAACAATGGTAAAAATGTCAGGAAACAGAAAATGTCAAATCCCCAAGGGCAAAAACAAGCGCAAACTTTGGTTGGAGCGCAGGCACCAGTTTTTTGTGTGATGAAATTATAGTCTGCAATCTCCCCTAAGGAAAAACAACTGCTCAAACTAATCAAAGTATGGTGTTTGGTGAATTTTCTTTGTTTCAAAGTCCAAAACAAAAGCAAAAGCAACAACACAGCTTTCACGTCACTGTTGGCAGGAAATTTAACTCTTCACAGGATAACTTCTCTTTAGAAGAACCTAACCCCAGAAATGAAGAGTCACAGGTTTCTGGGTTCCTCTTCCTGATTCCAATTTCCTGCCTTGTAAGCTGGAAGCTAAAGAAATCTGGAGGAGAAATTTAACTGCTAATTACAGACTCAAGCCATCAGCTGATTTTTCTGATGGGTTCAAGCAATGATGCTAAAACTTGGGCACTTTACTTGATGCTATCTGTTCAGTCGGACATGCAAACACCCTGTAAAACACAAATGATCTGAATAAAACTGGCTGCAGACTCTCCACCTTTCCAAGGCCAGTTAGTCACTTTCAGCATGAGTACTGGAGTTTCACTTAGTTCTCAGCTCAGGAAATTTCCCCTAAGCTCCAGATTTCATTATGAAACTCAAAGGCACTAGCATCCTCCTTCAGTCTCCAAAGAGCCATAAATAACACCTGACGGAGACAAGGAGTCTTTATTCTTCTGGAGTGTCTGGGCTAATAAGAGTTAGACGAAACAAGTATTAAATATTTAACTTTTATGGAATTCCAACAACCTCCTCTTGGATACCAAGGCCTTGCCTTTTGTACCACTTCCAGTTATATTTTGATATTGTATCAATTCCTTGTCAGGATGATATATTTTCACTGCAATAAAAGTGCAGTGAGGAAACAAGAGAGCTAATAAAAATGTATCCCTCAGTGCGAGGAGTTCTAACGGAGCTGAGGTCAAAGACCGAGTCTAAACACATACTTCTAGGCAAACAACATGTCATAATACAATGATTTTATCAAGCATTTCAGGATTTCTAAAGAGAAAACTTCTGAGGCCTTCCCCAGCCACTCCATCTAAAATGTCCACCTTTCCTGTTGTTATTGCATGTCTCCCTTTTCTTCTTTAATTTTCCTCCCTTGCATTTATCATTATTAAAACATACATGCTTCTTATCTTGTTTGTCATCCAACTCCTCTTCTAGAACATTTGTTCCATGACAGAAGGCATTGCCCAAGCATCCTCATGACTTAAGGAGGTACCAAAGCAACTGTGTGTTGAATGGATAAATAAATGAATGACTAAAATGACCCAGAGGGACAAAGATCAGAAATATTAACTACTGTGCGTCACATTTCATTTTATTAATTTATCCCACACAATGGCTTATTTTATAAATAAAGAATATGAAATTCAGAAAAGTTCTTCAAAGTTACTCAGACAGTAGTTGCACAAAGGTTTACACAAAGTTCTTTATACAGCACCACACTGCCTTCTCTTCAAAGAGGTAATGAGACTTGAATTGTTGAACTGGGCTTTTGTATAAGTGAGGAGGAGTGAAGGCGGTAATGGAAACAGCATAAGGAAAGGCAAAAAGTTCAGGAGCATCAAATATTGCAGAATGGCAAAAACCTGGCATTTATGCTGAAATTCATATTCAAAAAGATAAACGAGATAGACTCTGCTGCTGCTAAGTCACTTCAGTCGTGTCCGACTCTGTGCGACCCCATAGACGGCAGCCCACCAGGCTCCCCCGTCCCTGGGGTTCTCCAGGCAAGAACACGGGAATGGGTTGCCATTTCCTTCTCCAATGCATGAAAGTGAAAAGTGAAAGTGAAGTCACTCAGTCGTGTCCGACTCTTAGGGACCCCATGGACCGCAGCCTACTAGGCTCTTCTGTCCATAGGATTTTCCAGGCAAGAGTACTGGAGTGGGGTGCCATTGCCTTCTCTGAGAGATATACTCTACAGGGCCTTAAATGTCAGGACCTGTCTTTTTACAAAGAATCAGTTTCAAACATTATTTTTCTCAAAGAAAATAACTTTCCTTTGTCATTTGAAAGCTTATATAGAAATCTGATATTTTAAGTAGATAAAAGTCTGAGAGAAAATTCTAGAGACAGAAAGGTAGGCTAAGAGAAAATTCCAGAAGACTAACAACAACAGCCTGAAAGAAAAAAAAAAATGATGCAAGTGGGAAAAAAAATAACAAATGCCAGATTTGAGAAGTATAAAAGAAAAAAAGCAAAAGAGCCTGGTGACAGATTAGGCAAAGATCATTGCCACAGAAGACTTGCAATTTCACCTTCCAACTACACTGAGAACACCGTTTATCTTGAGAAAACAAGAAAATTTAGGAAGAAGGGGGTTCTGAGGAAAGATGACAACTCTGACTTTAGGTGATGTGGCCTCTGTACATTCATACATGTCAAGGCCCCCAAGGGTCTCTTCCCCAATTCTTTTTCTTCTCCTCTCCCTGAATGATCAAATAGGCAATCACGGTATCAACTACCACCTAAATACTAATTACATTCAAACAGTCCTGACCTCTCTCTCAAGCTCCAGATTTTACCTGAAAATCTCATACATTTCAAATTCAACAATCTGAACTCTTTCTCTCTATATCCTGCCCTTCCTTTGTCAAAACTAAACCTTCCATCACCTAATTTCCCACGCCAGTGGTCAAATCACACTTCTTTCTGTTCTTTGTACCTTACCCTTCCTTCCACCCAGTCAGTCAGAGGGAGTGAAGAAGTATTTTCAAAATTACTGCACCTTTTTCTGCATTATTAGTATCTATGTAGTAAATATATGTAACCTGCATAACTTAAAATCCACAAATTAAACAGAAAGCAACAAGTGTTAATGAGAATGTAGAGGATCTGGAACCTGTGTGTGCTACTGATTAGAATGTAAAATGATAAACAATATGCTGATTCCTCAACAAATTAAAAGCAGAATTATCATATGATCTAGTAATCTACTTCCGGATATATATTCGAAACAACTAAAAGCAGAGTCTCAAAGAATATGTACACCAGTGTTCACAGCAGCATTATTCACAATATCCATATTGTGAATTACTTACATAGCTAAAAGTCAGAAGAAACTCAACTATCCATCAGATGAATGAATGAGAAAACAAAATGTGGTGTATACATACAATGGAATATAATGCAGAAAGGAAGAGAGTTCTGACACAGGCTACATGAATGAAACTTGAGGACATTCTGCTAAGGGAAACGAGTCAGTCACATAAAGTATTATATTATTCCACTTATATGATGTAGGGCTTCCCTGGTGGCTCAAATGGTAAAGCGTCTGTCTGCAATGCTGGAGACCAGGGTTCGATCCCTGGGTCGGGAAGATCCTCTAGAGAAGGAAATAGCAACCCGCTGCTTGCCTGGAAAATCCCATGGACAGAGGAGCCTGGTAGGCTACAGTCCATGGGGTCTTAAAGAGTCTGACAGGGCTGAGCAACTTTAACTTTCACTTTAAAAAAAAAATTTTTTTTTTATTAGTTGGAGGCTAATTACTTCACAACATTTCAGTGGGTTTTGTCATACATTGACACGAATCAGCCATAGAGTTACACGTATTCCCCATCCCGATCCCCCCTCCCACCTTCCTCTCCACCCGACTCCTCTGGGTCCTCCCAGTGCACCAGGCCCAAGCACTTGTCTCATGCATCCCACCTGGGCTGGTGATCTGTTTCACCATAGATAATATACATGCTGTTCTTTCAAAATAGCCAGGACATGGAAGCAACCTAGATGCCCATCAGCAGATGAATGGATAAGGAAGCTGTGGTACATATACACCATGGAATATTACTCAGCTTTCACTTTTATATGATGTAATTAGACTAGTCAAACATACAGAGACAAAAGTAGAATGATGGCTGCTAGGGGCAGAGAGGGGGGTAATATACCATATTACTGTTTAATAGGTACAATTTCAATTGGATAAGATGAAAAATTCCTAGAGGAGGACAGTGGTGAGTGTACTTAATAACACTGTACTGGACTTCCCCTGTGGCTCAACTGGTGAAGAATCCGTTTGCAATGTGAGAGACCTGGGTTCACTCCCTGGGTTGGGAAGACCCCATGGAGAAGGGAAAGGCTATCCACTCCTTGGACTGTATACAATGGTTAGGATGGTATATTTTATGTGTATTTTACCACAATTAAAAGTTTAAAGTCAATGAAGCAACTCAAGAAATTTCAACTACTTAATAATGATAAATGGGCTTCCCTGGTGGCTCAGAGGTTAAAGCATCTGCATGTAATGCAGGAGACCCGGGTTCGGTCCCTGAGTCGGGAAGATCCCCTGCAGAGGGAAATGGCAACCCACTCCAGTATTCTTGCCTGGAGAATCCCATGGAGGGAGGAGCCTGGTAGGCTACAGTCCATGGGGTCGCAAAGAGTCGGACACGACTGAGCAATTTCAATAATGATAAATAACAGTGCTTAAAGAAAAAAAGAGTACTTAAGCATCAAAAGATATTCATATTATGTCTATGGTTTACTCTATACTCAAGAATGGTCTTTTCTTATCAAAAGAAATGATGCATTACAAGAGTAAACAAATTATTTGCTCATGCCAAGTACTACATTTTCATTTCAGAAACAAAAAGCCAATATATTATACTCTGTTAAACCATCCCTTCACTGTTAATCAAGTTTAAATAAAACTCTTTAGGGATGGCTAGAGACCTAAAAGTAAAGTATTAGTATACCATTAATATTTTAATTGAACCATGAATATTCATAGCCATTTATTTTGTTAAAGAACAAGATAAGATAACTCAATTATTCTAATATGTAAATTTCAATCCTGACAAGTTATCTTACCTTCATCTGCATTACAAAAACCAATGCATTTTGGGACCATTCATTATTTATATAATCCTGGAGTTTTCCAGGTTAATACGAGCTTCCAAAGTCATTTTGCCCTAGCCATCTGAAAGAGTTTTATTTTTTCATGACGCCAAACTAATTTCAACACCTGTTCTTCACTACAAACTCATGAGAATAAGAAGAATGCAATGTTAATAAAGATCTGTTCCTTTGCTTTCTTTCAATGACCTGGGAATTTCCAGCTCTAAAACTGCAAAGAATGTTTAGAACTTTGACAGCAATGACAGTTGTGTAAAATAGCTTATCACTTTACTTTTTAATTATAAAAAAGTATGCAAATTGACTGATAACCCCCAAAGTGAAGCAACTCATTTTGATGCAAAGGTACAAATAATCTATTAATTCAATGACTACCCAGAGTACCTCACCATATCAGGATTATATTAATATATATTTTAAGTCATATTGTTATTTCAAGTGAGCCATGATGATAAGAAATACAATGGCTATGAAAAATTCAAGTTCTCACTGATTTTGAGATATAAAAGTATATCCCACGTTAAAAAACCATGTGACTGGAGAATAAGAAGTTGCTTCTCAATAAAAAAAAAAATCAGCAGTGTAAGAACAGGATTCATGGTTCTGAAGCATCAAGTAAAGTAAAAAGAGTTCTTTCTATGAACTAAGAATGGCTAGGTAAAACATGAAAATCCCAGTAAGTATTTGATAAGAGATGAAGCCAAGTTTAAAGGGAGAAATATGGCCAAAGGGGGTTAATACAGAACCATGGGCTTCCTTTTCTCTGAATCCCACGTGACAATCCTGTTACAGATGATAAATCTACAACTTCAACAAACTAAGACAATATAAGAATAACAACATCAAATATACATACTGAGTTGAGAAAATCTGTAATCTACCTATTGGGGGAATTATGAAACATCTCTGCTGTGCTGTGCTTAGCCGCTCAGTCATGTTCAACTCTTTGCGACATCATGGACTGTAGCCCGCCAGGCTCCCCTGTCCATGGAATTCTCCAGGCCAGAATACTGGAATGGGTTGCCATGCCCTCCACCAGGGGATCTTCCCAACCCAGGAATCGAACCCAGGTCTACCACATTGCAGGAAGCCCTGGGGGATTATGCAATGTTTGTACTATTCTAAAAATCTACAATTTCCACAGGGTTGATTTATCTCTGATTATGAACACATATTTTCATAATATAATTATGCTAGTATTTCAC
Organism: Muntiacus reevesi; assembly: GCF_963930625.1. Lineage (NCBI taxonomy): Eukaryota > Metazoa > Chordata > Mammalia > Artiodactyla > Cervidae > Muntiacus > Muntiacus reevesi. The sequence continues at coordinate 92,276,457 of NC_089254.1, read as the reverse complement.
CATGTGATAACATCCTTCCAAACAAACGAGACAGATCCATCTTGGTTTTTTTTTTTTTTAATTTCACATTTTCTGAGGGGGGAAGTCCGCACTCTCTTAACTTTTACAAGCAACTTGTGATAGGGAGCAGCATGACTAGAATCAGGAGTGATGAGCAGAAACAAGGAGATCTGGATTCTTCTAAAGACTCCGTGACTTAAGATGTTGTACAATCTTAAAGAAGTCACTCAACTTGGGGAAGGGGAAGGTTCAGTTGTATCCTCTATAATGCAAATTAGATTTTATCCAAGAGAACCTCTAATTTTATAATAATCATTGGAATGACTTGTAGAACAGTTGGTTTAGGAACAGTTATTAAAGTGATCCAGAAAATTACAAAGTGATATTTTTATAGTTTCATAAAGAAAAATATTACTGAAATAAAGGGGAGAAAAGACAAATACATGTTTCTTACTTAATCATTTATTTCCCAGCTTCCTAAGCTCTGATGAATGTATTAAGCAGACTAAATATTTAAGGGTGAGTGGCAGTAACACATTTCACTTTTCTAATCTAAAATACTATCCAAACTTCATCAAATGTGTCCCAACTCCACAATCTGTATAATTTATTCTTTTTGATTATGTCTATTTTTAAATTGGGCTTCCCTAGTGGCTCAGACTGTAAAGAATCCACCTGCAATGAAGGAGACCCAGGAACAATCCCTGGGTTGGGAAGATCCCTTGGAGAAGGGAATGGCAACCCACTACAGTATTCTTGCCTGGAGAATTCCAGGGCAGAGGAGCCTGGTGGGCTACAGTCCATGGGGTCTCAAACAGTTGGACACAACTGAGTTATACACACACAGTTTTAAATTATATTGTGAAAGAGATTGCCAAGTCCAAGCTTCTGTGCCTATAAGTATTTGAGCATCCTACTCCATTTACTAGTAAATAAAAACATATATCCAACCCGGAACATATTTTTCTCTCTCATTCACGCATTCACATGGATACAAATAGTGAATAGAACTAGAAAGTAAAAAAAAAAAAGTTAATTTACCTTTAGCATCTTTTTATAAGCAGAAATAAATGTCTGTTGTTACCCTCACAAGAATCAGCTGTTATGAGACTGTTGTACAATGCCAATAATTACACAAAGGCTGAATTAATAATTACCATGACTGTGGATATTTTAAAGGTCATCACTTTTATTTGTCATTACTGAAATTAAATGAATGGATTCATTTGCCCTAAATCTCAAGGACTTCAATAAAGACTTGCTGTGTGATGGGAGAATTCTATGGGTGTTAAGGCCTCTAAGTTTCCTCTCCAACAGAACACTGCAGTCCAGTATTCTGTCTCCAGGGTAATAACCGGTCTTCATTGAGAGGGTTTCATGGGCCTCATTTCTCACTTCTGAACATTTATTTTTCTACTGAGTAGACTATTTAAAACCATCTCCTTGGGCAGCAAGGAGATCAAACCAATCAATCTTAAAGGAAATCAACCCTGAATACTCATCAGAAGGACTCAATGCTGAAACTGAAGCTCCAATACTTTGGCTGCCTGATGTCAACAGTCAGCTCATTGGAAAAGACCCTGATGCTGGGAAAGATTGAGGCTAGGAGGAGAAGGGGGTGACAGACGATGAGATGGTTGGATGGCATCACCGATTCAATGGACATGAACTTGAGTAAACTCCAGGAGCTGGTGAGGGACAGGAAAGCCTGGAGTACTGCAGTCTATGGGGTCACAAAGAGTCGAACATAACCTGGCGATTAAATAACAGCAGCAAAAAAATCATCTCTAATGTTATCTGGCTGGTGACTACCCCTTCTCCTTAAGAAATCATCTTTATAGAGCTTGAATTATTGGGATCCCCTCCTTTGCTCATTTAGAATTTGCTGGCTGTTACTAAATTGGACAATGTAAGAGAATGTTTTCAAAAATTCAAGCTCAGTGAACAGATGCCCCCTATAAATGGGTTAAAAGAGTTTTTTTCTTTTAAGACACAGGAATATACTACATAATGATGATTTGACTGTGATGAAGACAACGGATTAAAATGAAAGAGACAAGCCAACCAATCACTTTTCTTAAGGTGTGATCTGCCAATTATCTCAACCAACACAGATCCTAATATTATCATTCTAGGCCATATGTGTAATTCTCAGGCAAAAAATAAATCTTTTCACAAGTCTGAAAGAACTGTTGGCACCCATTCATGCCAGCCTGCACTAACATCTTGAGAATTTTCTCTATTCCAAAAAATATATATATAATGAGGGGGGAGTAGAAGAGGTGGGAGAGAACCTCACCATAAATGTGATTTAGTTTTAGGTTAAAAAAAAAAAAAAAGAGGTAAAGATCCAAGCAATTCTTTTGAAAATTGCTAATAGATAATAAGAAAAATGCTGGCAGGGCTCACCACTCGCAAGCTGAAGGAGTGTGTGGAGGTCCAGAACACTTTCAATATTCACTGTGCCCATCTGTCGGCAACACAGTCACCGATCAGAACAGGCAATTACCAGAGCCCTTTTCAGATATAATCTGTCAACCACATCTAGTCTTCCTGCCAAAAGAAATCAGAACTGAGGAATGCAAAAACGGACTGGCCTTCTGGGACCAGGGAGACATTCATTTAAGATGAACCTGGAGGTGAAGAAAGGTAAGGGGAAAATTAGAAAACTGTTACAACCACTCCCCAGAATACACTGGAATTGTCCACCACTGGGCATCAGAGCAGTGTGGAAGGAAGAGAGGCGCCATTCATGCTATAAACCCACTTGGCTCCACTGTGCTTATTATGACAACTTTAAATTCAAGAAAGTGTCTCCTCATTCCGACACTGAACATATGAGATGGACCCATCACGACAGTCACCCCATTCCCATAGTCTATCACTAAAACAGGAAAACGCTTAAATCAAGCATATTGCCAATTCATTAAACATTGATTAAATATTTTCAGTATCTAAAGCAGTACTGTATGTGCTATGGCCCCATCATAATGATGTTTTAAGGTGAGGAGGAGCTCTTTTTAAAGTTAATGCTCTACTATAAGTCAACACCTCTCCTGTCCACTTTGTAATGCTCTCCAGTCGAGATGTACATAGCGTGCCCTAAAGAAGACAGTATACAGAATGGATCGGAATGAGGAGAGAGAGGCGTAGTTGTACAGTAACACAGGTACGAGGTGATGAAGACACGGACATGGTGGGAATGATGAGATTACGAAGCCACAGCAGGTAAATATAAATGAAAGAGAAATATGACAAGATTTGGTTGACAGTTTAGATCTGAGATAATCAAGAAATGCAGTACCTCCAGAAGTACATATAATGAATACATACTCACTTCCTTTGTGGGGAAAAAGCCACTTTAAAACTTCTGAGGCTGAGAATTAAGCACATTTCTTTCAACAAATGTGTATGATCATAAACACAATTATATGTTTACTGGTGAACAATTCATTGATTAGGTAATACAAAGTCACACGGAACCATGAATCCATTTTACGAATGGTATCACTTTTCTTAAAATATTCCTTCTACAAAGTTGCTTCTAACAGATTTTTTTTAGCACCACGGAAGATAACAGATAATGCTGTACGCTTAAGAGGCTCCAAATCGTCACCAAAAAGCATCTCTGTCGGTGACATCTTTTCAGGTGCATTGGGTGCAGAGGGCGGAGGCGAGTTCTAATAAGAAGCAAGGCAGAGCAGCCAGCATGAGACAAAAGTAGAATTTAACAAGAGAGGGACTTGTACACTTCAGAGAAGCCATGGTTATGCTGATCACAAGCTTCATATCCCACACATGTGAAGCGAAGACACTTCAGGATAAAGGCAGCGGACAGCAGTGGCAGATCAGCATCACACAAACTGACAAAAGAAAGAGCCCTCACCTTAATGACACTTCAGAAAACATCGCCACCTTACTCAGTACTAAACTTACTTAGTACTAAAACTATAGCAGTCAATACATTTTTATTCAGCGTCTGTAAGTGAGAGTAACAAACAGGATATTTTAAACTGCCTGCGCTCAAGGAGCTTACAATCTATTTCAACAGGTTATAATCTAAAATAAGTCTAATTCTCTCCCTAAATAGATCTTTAAAAGCACTGGTGTGTGCTTTGGTATATGTATATATAAATCTTCAAATATTACATTTGTATATGGTTTTTATACATAAAGATTGTATATACAATTATACATATGACCGTACATAATCATATATGTATTATATACATACCTGACATACATGTGAGCACGTGTGCGCGCACACACACACACACACACAGTGGCAAACTCAAGAGCCAGACCTATCTCTTCACATACTACATACTTTCTACTTATTCATCTCAGACATTGATTATAAATAATAATGTATAATCACCCAAAGTACTGATAAGAGCAGAAGCTTATTAGAAGTTTTACCTAATAGCCAATGATGTTAAGAAGTACTTTGAAAACACAAAATGTACCTTAGGTACTAAATGATAAATGCAATAATTATAACACAAAACCAAAGGTATTTTAAACATTTTACAAGGCTGAGGCATATCTTCTCACAGCACAAGTAAAGTTCCCAGCATCTTTAACTCACAATTAACACATGAGCATACAACTCTGAAAGCTGCAAATCAAAACTCCAGGCCGGTAGTTAAAGGCCGAGCTCTAAGTCAATGAAGTTCCACAGGACCCTACTTACTTTGGGGCGTACTACCACACTTTCCCGGGTCCCTAATTCCCTGTTTATTAGCGTTGCCTCTGATGATTCCTGATGGGCCCAAGCAGAGGACCAGAGATGAAGGCCTGCCAGAGGATGAGGCAAGTTACGACCCTATCTCCACTCTGTCACTGAAGCTAGTCCTTCCTCCACTTTTCTAAGTAGCTTCATGGCCTGTATGGACTGATGACACCAACCACCCCCAAAAAACTGAATTCCTATTGTTCTTTCCATAACTAGTCAACTCCCCTCTCTAGATCTCAGCTTATAGACTCTTTAAAATGAGGTTCCTTCCAGTTCTAACATTCTATGTAAACTTTGATCGTTAATATACATCGAAGACTAGTACTGATTTCTTCTACGCATCAGAAACCCTAAAGCCAACATATCAACTGTATTCAAGCTCTAACATTCATGCATTATCACACCATATATGACTACACTCTGTTTTCATAATTAGTACAATTTCATATTACCCTACATATAGTAGGTGCTTTATCATATGGGCATATCTTTAAATATTACCTTACAATCTGGATAGGGTTCCATGGTAAGTGGAAGATATCTAACTGAAAAACTAAAAAATAATAGACTGTTTTCCCAAAATATTCCCCATATTCATAGTTAGGAAGTCAGTTTAATAAATGGGAAATTTTCTAGTAGTCATGAGTAAGAGATGAAGTCACGACCATTTTAGTCACTATGACTCATATTGAGCTATTGATCACTATTCGTGGATTATTCATCAGCAATCAAAAGCATGCTGTTTCAGCATGATGGCATTTAGAGATGTCCCAAAAGTTTCCCCAGACACCCAAGAGTTATTCAAATCAGTATCATACCTTCACTAAAGTTTATTATTTTATTGTCCCAAATTGATTTTTGCATGCCAGAGGAATTTTTTGTGTGTTTGTACTTGCTTCATTCTGCTGGTAACTTTTCAAATGCTAGAAATCCTTCATATACATAGGCAGAAACTATCAATTCTTTTTGTTTATGTGGTTCAAAGTAAAACGATTATCTAAGCAACTCGGTTGTTTATTATTCTTGATTTATTGCTATTTTTATATTGAGTAAGCTTCTACAAGCTTTTCCCCTAAGCTTATTGATTTTTCAGTTCCAGTCGTCTTTTCCAGGCAGGTTCATGTTGGAGCCTATTCAATTTATTCACGGCTATGATTCAGATTTACTGTTTGCATCGCTTCAAATTTGGAACAAAAATTTAGACAGCATTCTAGACAAGAATGCAGGCTGTAATGATGGGGAGACAAAAGAAAATAGACTGGAATGTTGTGTTGAAATATCTCTAAGCACAAACAAATATAACCATAAATAACAGTCTCATTGCTTTAAACCTACTGACAAATTCTTCATTCATAAATACTATTGCCTTTTCCAGTAGATTCTTTCTAACATCCTTCAGTTTATTTTCAACCAATGGCTCATCAACAAAGAAAATCTCCATATCTACTTCTACAGTAAACCCTTAATTTTTCAATAAACTTTCTTCAAAAGGTATTAATTGTTATGAGTAATGTCTACATTCACTGGCTCCCTTCTGTCTGATGACACTGGTCCATTGGGCTGTATGGAACATCAAAGGGATTATCTGGCCACTCCTCTGACTCACAGTTGTCTCCTGGAAAACATTACATGACATAGAGCCACACAAATAATCACTTAATAATTCCTTTAATATTGTCCTTAATTTTTTATATATTTGACTTAGATCTTCTATAAGTTATTTAAAGACAGAGTTTTGAAACAATTCTAAACTTCACTGTCTGCTTCGGAACGGCCACTAGAGATACTCAATAACATAACAATTGGAAAGTGCAAAGATCTCAGTATTTAATTAGCATTCCTAAATAGTTTCAAATCAAATCATTTTTTAAACATTAGTTGTAATAATCTTATTTCTTTTAAATCCCTACTTAAAGGTGGCTGATGCTGGGCAGTTTTACTCTGGTAATTAACAAGCCAATGTCCCACTAAGCCGTGAATCATCACTGATTATAGCTGCTTTCTACATCTTGTTCCAAACCTTGGGTGGAATTGGCCACTTCACTTCCCACAACATGAAAACCACACGTCAGAAAAGATGCTGAGGAATGAATACAAGTCCTGGTTTCACCACTTCCTAGATGGGAGACCTCGGCAGTGTAACTTCCATGTGCTCCAGCTTTATGCAGGACACAGACCATCCTTCTCACAGAGTAGTACAAGTTCCATCTTCATCTGAGTGAACACATGTTTAAAAGGTAGATTCTTGGTCCCAAACACCAGATCTGCCAAAACAGAATCTCTGAGAGTGGAGATCAGCAATCTGTATTTTTTACCAAGTACCACTAGGGGTGCACTGAAATCAAGAACCACTATGACAAAAGAGAAGCACATGTTGAAAAGACCAATAAGCAAGTCGGAGGACCTCACTGTTAATAACATCTCTGCCATCAAATGGGTTGGTACACTCAGAAAACAAACAAACAAACAAACAAAAGACAAAAAAATGAAACTTCCTTAGGTTTTCCTCTCTTCAACTCTAAAATGAGGCTGAACTGCGTCATCATTATCTCAAAGGCTGGAAGACTCCAGAGTCCTAATTCCCTCTGCCCATGGGAGGAAAGCTAACAGGGTGGCTGGTGTTAGAGCTTCTAGGGAGATGTTTACCATAAACATTTTTAAACTCTGGAATCCAGAAGCATGTGAGTTTATTACCTACTTACAATGATATTTTTAAAAAAGAAAAAAAAAAAATTAAGGTAGCATAGTGCAGAAGACCTGGGTTTGATCCCTGGTTGGGAAGACCTCCTGGAGAAAGGAAAGGCCACCCACTCCAGTGTTCTGGTCTGGAGAATTCCATGGACTGTATAGTTCATGGAGTTGCAAAGAATCAGACAGAACTGAGCGACTTTCACTTTCAGTGTATCAAAATGTTCAAAAGAAAGACGGGAAAAAACCAAGAGACTTTATTCTCACATCAGCACTTAAAAAAAAAAAAAAAAGGCACAAATGCATAAAAAGCCTTTCCATTTATTCTTGGCATTCTGTATGATTCTGCATATATGCCCAGGTCTGTTGTTTACTGCTGCTGCTGCTAAGTTGCTTCAGTCATGTCCAACTCTGCGATCCCATAGACGGCAGCCCATCAGGCTCCTCCGACCCTGGGATTCTCCATGCAAGAACACTGGAGTGGGTTGCCATTTCCTTCTCCAATGCATGCATGCATGCTAAGTGGCTTCAGTCATGTCCGACTCTGTGCGTGCGACCCTATGGACAGCAGTCCACCAGGCTCCTCCGTCCACAGGATTCTCCAGGCAAGAATACTGGAGTGGGTTGCCATGTCCTTCTCCAAGGTTTGTTGTTTAGAATATTCTCAACCTTCAGTCTAACATTATACCCCTAAAAACAATCTTCCTGTATAACAAGATTACCTATACCATTAAAATCTTTAAAATAGAGTTTACTTAAAGTATTTGTCAATGGTAGCCATTCTTCATTCTTTCCACAAATATTTATTGAGCACTTATTATGAAGAAAACTGTTCTAAACAGGATAAAATAGAAGAAAATAAGCATGGCTCCTGCACTCGTGGAAATAATCTGGTGGGAAATAAACCAAGTAAATTTAAATATGCATTTTTAATCAGAGGATCTTTTGCTGTTTAGTCCCTGAGTTATGTCTGACTTTTCTGTGACCCCGCAAACTGTAACCCTCCAGGCATATCTGTCCATGGAATTCTCCAGGCAAGAATACTGGAGTGGGTTGCCATTTCCTCTGCCAGGGGGCCTTCCCAACCCAGGGATTGAAACCGGGTCTCTCGCGTGGCAAGCAGATGCTTTACAATTTGAGCTACTATGGAAGCCTTAAGGATTTATCCACCAAATTGAAGATCTGAGATGTGTTAATCCTAATTCCATTTTAGCTGACCTTTAAGTGTTGACTACATGCTAAACCACACTGTATGTGCACTCTAATTTATCATAGTCACAACCAACCTCTGAGATAGGTACTATTATTTGCAGTACACAGATAAGAATACTGAGGCATGAAAGGGTTAAATAACTGTCTAATTCTAAAGCTCATGAAGTAACTACTCTCACATACTCCCTCCTGTGGATTAATTTCTGGTCTCTGACTTAAAGAGAAAATATCAAGCACAGCTGAGTTTCAAGTTTGGCCCTTGGCCCTCTCACTCCTAGCCCAAAATATAATTGCTGGCTTTAAAAGGCTATAAATCTGAAATTCATGAAGATATGGCTAAATTAAAATCATGCAAAAAAATGGAATCTATTATCTTCAATTAGGCCAATGCATTTACATACCTTTATAAACGATCAGTTCAGTTCAGCTGCTCAGTCATGTCCGACTCCTTGCAACCCCATGTACTACAGCACGCCAGCCCTCCCTGTCCATCACCAACCCCAGGAGTTGACTCAAACTCATGTCCATTGAGTCAGTGATGCCATCCAACCATCTAAACCTCTGCTGTCCCTTCTCCTCCCGCTTTCCATTTTTCTCAGCATCAGAGTCTTTTCAAATGAGTCAGCTCTTCGCATCAGGTGGCCAAAGTATTGGAGTTTCAGCTTCAGCATCAGTTCTTCCAATGAATATACAGGACTGATTTTCTTTAGGATGGACTGGTTGGATCTCCTTGCAGTCTAAGGGACTCTCAAGAGTCTTCTCCAACACCACAGTTCAAAAACATCAATTCTTCTGCACTCAGCTTTCTTTATAGTCCAACTCTCACACCCATACATGACAACTGGAAAAACCATAGCCTTGACTAGACAGACCTTTGTTGGCAAAACAATGTCTCTGCTTTTTCACTATGCTGTCTAGGTTGGACATAACTGTTCTTCCAAGGAGTAAGTGTCTTTTAATTTCATGGCTGCAGTCACCATCTGCAGTGATTTTGGAACCCTAAAAATGAAAGTCTGCCACTGTTCCCATTGTTTCCCATCTATTTGCCATGAAGTGATGGGACCAGATGCCATGATCTTAGTTTTCTGAATGTTGAGCTTTAAACCAACTTTTTCACCCTCCTCTTTCACTTTCATCAAGAGGTTCTTTAGTTCTTCTTCACTTTCTGCCATAAGTGTGGTGTCATCTGCATATCTGAGGTTATTGGTATTTCTCCTGGTAATCGTGATACTGATTTTACATTTCTTATTTTAAAAAATTACACAATATATCTATACCCCTCGCTGAATTGTAACTGTTTAGACACTAACAATTACTGCATTCTGTCTTTGAGGTCCTCTGAGTTTGCAGGGGACTTTATCTAAGTCTTTAGCTGCAGTCATTTAAAACCAACTGTCACCACTGTCCTCAGTTTCATCCAGGCAGTACTGACAGGTTCTCTACGTGTGACCCTGAACCAGCAGCAGTTGTATCACCTGGGAGGAAACTCACTTAACATGTAAATTCCCGGACCCTACACAGACTAGAGTTGCTAGATTTAACAATATCAAAACAATGAATGAGATGCTCAGTTAAATCAAATTTTAGTATAAGTATGTTCCAAATGCCCCAAGGAACATATTTTGAATATTAGCTGCTGTTTACCTGAAATTCAAATTTAACTGAGCATCCTATATTTCATAGAGGACTCCACCAGGCCTTCTCTGGTGGCTCAGACAGTAAAGAATCTGCCTGTGATGAGACCTGGGTTCAATCGCTAGGTAGGAAAGATCCCCTGGAGAAGAGAATGGCTACACCCACTCCAGTATTCTTGCTTGGAGAATCCCATGGACAGAGGAGCCTGGTGGGCTACAGTCCATGGGGTCACAAAGAATCAGACATAACTGAACAACTAACAATTATATTTTTTCTGGCAACTCTACACCAGAGTTAAAACCTATTCAAAACTGTTGAAGGTGGATCCCAGCAAAAAGTTTTGAAACATCCTCAAGGTTAATTCTGATGCATGCGTAAAGTATGAGAACCACTGGCTTAGACTTAACACCTCCCTAAGCTAGTTCTAACCAAGTCTGCATGTAAGTTAACTCCTTTGAGTAGGCACCATCTGTAACAGCCAACATTCTCATTGAACATTAAGGCCCCAGCACTATTTTAAGTAGTCTCCATGGATTTTCTTTTAAGGCCCATAAACAAACCCATGAGGTAACTACCATTATTAACTACCATTACCATCTCCCAGATGAGAAAACTAAGAATAAAAGAAGCTAAGCCCTGGATACAGCAGACTTGAGAGAGTCCACCCAGTTTATGATCTTCCCTACTGACTACACCATGCATGCCCAATGCTTGGCTCCTAATTACCTCCATTTTACTATGGTTCTGAATGGGAAAAGTCTTTCCCAGGGTCACTAACTGGGATTATAATTCAAACTAAAAATGGTACAGCTGGGAAACTCAACATTACTACTATAAATAAGAGATTTCTATTGCAATTCCCCACTCACCAGATTAGAACCCTGGGTTACCTGTAGTTGGAGGGGTGAAACGTGAGATCATGGAACTCCTTGAATACTACAGTTCAGACAGCTTGAGCTGACCTTAGCAAGCTCAACTTGCAGGCCTCAATTTGCAGTCCGACAATAACTAGTAGCTTGGCGCTAGGTTAGGATATGATTTTACCCTCAGTGAGTTGCTATATCTCTTTTCTCTTTCTCCTCATGTTACATGTCAAAAGCCTAACATACTACACTAAAACATTATCAAATGAAAAGTGAAAGCCAACCTGTCTGATACTAGTCACTCACCAAAACTCAGCAGTTTGGTCCTAACCTTCACAGTGGGTCATGAGAGGCTGATTTAGTAAGGTATAGTTAAACGTATGACACGTGTTGCAGAAGGCTCTTGAGAGTCCCTTGGATAAGCAAAGAAATCAAAACAGTCAATCCAAAAGGAGATCAACCCTGAATATTCATTGGAAGAACTGATGCTGAAGCTCCAACTTTGGACACCTGATGCAAAGAGCCGAGTGACTGGAAAAGACCCTGATGCTAGGAAAGACTGAGGGCAGGAGGAGAAGGGGATGACAGAGGATGAGATGGTTGGATGGCATCACCGACTCAATGGACATGAGTCTGTGCAAACAGCAGAAGATAGTGAAGGACAGGGAAGTCTGACATGTTGCAGTCTACGGGGTCGAAAAGAGTCAAACACGACTTAGTGACTGAACAATAATAATTTAATTTATTTCAAATAAGTGGAGAAAGAGGGCGAAAAGGTGGGCACTAGACTGTGATCAGCAACTGGGTAGGCAAAATAAAAGAATTCCTGTATAGCAAATGATCTTTCAATAAAGCTCAATTTGATTCATACCCAAGTTAATAAAAATAAAACATTGACAGCACCTTAATTTTTTTTCACAGTCTCTTTCAATCTCACTTGCCATTAAAAATGACCACTAATGCCAGAGTGTGCCAACCCACCACTGAAATATAACTCCATTTTATAGAACGAGGCCCCATAGAGTAACTCAGCAGGAAAATTCAGATGAACAAAATAGTTGATGTCAAAATCAGTGGTTTCAATGTGCAATTAACTCAATACCTGGTAATTCTGTGAAAACAAATTTCTATTAATACCATCACCCAATTTTGCATTCATGTTGAAAGTATAAAAGCCAGTATATTGAACTACTGTGTCTTAAGGCCTTATTTTGCAAGGTCTTCATCTAGCATAGGAGTTGTCTCATTTGTTCCAACTAACTTATGCCACCTACTTTTACCAAATCCACTTGCATGAAAACAGTCAAGACAGACCACGCATCAGACGCCTCCCACTCAAACCACACATAACTAGGCTCCAGCTGGTGGAGATTTGATTCAACTGTTAACTGGTGTTTGGAGGAAAAGACTTTAACATAGAAGCGCACTTATCTTTAGAATCTTAAAAATAACTAAAGCCTCTTAAACTTTTCTATACAAGCAAACCCATGTGACTCACTCAACAGCAGAGAAGCGGAGAGTGACATGTAACAATGGAGGAACATAACTAGAACCCCCCCCAACCAACAGCAGCTGCAGGGCAATTAAACTCAAGGCTTACAGATGTTCATGAGAGAATTTGCCTGAGTTTGATTTACTTTTTAAAAATATACACATCTTTAGACTTACCAAAAAAAAAAGCTCATTTCATTCTGGACACATTAATAATTAAAAACCATGGTTTTCCTTCCAACACTTCAGTTTCTTTCAATTTCACATGCCATTAAAAATGACCACTAATGCCAGGGTGTGATAACCCACCAGGGCAAATCAAATAAATGAAATATAACACTCAACCTCCCGAGGCTGACTACAAATAGTACTACTTGTCCTACAACAGCCATTTAAAAAAAATTTTTTTAAGTGATACTGAAAGGACCAAATTGACTCTATCCTCTTTATATGTCTTCATGAGTCACCAGTCTATCCCAGCAGACCAGCTCATTCTTAATATTGTTGTTGTTTAGTCTCTCAGTTGTCTGATTTTTTTCCAACCCCATGGACTCTAGCCCACCAGGCCCCTCAGTCCATGGGATTTCCCAGGTAAGAATACTGGACCAGGTTACCATGTCCTTCTCCAGAGGATCTTCCCAACCCAGGGATCAAACCTGCATCTCCTGAATTGCAGGCTGACTGTTTACTGCTAAGCCACTGGGGACTCCCCAATTCCTAATGAGTCTTTCTATTATTAAAAATTAATTAGTCAAGCATTCAGTTTGGCCACAGGGGGGCTAGCAATACAAAATGTGATGACTCGGGGACTAAAAATTAAAAGCTCTTATTAAGAGACATGAGGATTACTAAGGACACATTAAGATCCTTTTATTTCAGATTTCATAACTAACAAGGTCCCAGAAGGACACACGAACCCCATAATACATTCGTTGTATCATTAGAAACTACAATGACTCAATGCCCTCGAACCGTCTTTCAATTTACTGCCTTAGTACAAAACAAGAATATTTCAGCTGCGCTTATCTGAAACTAATTGCAATTTTCCAGTCCTTCACACACTTGTGAAAACAGCTATGGTTAAAATAAAGCTAACATTTTTCCGAGGTAAGAAAGAACTCTATTTGTCAGGGGTCTGCCATAACTGCTGAAGCAATGAGACCTAATAAAAATGACAAGTCTGCAAGTGCCAGATGAATGGGATTAAGAGAAGCATGTGAACCAGAAGCACAAGGCAGCGATTCCGGGAGGCAGAGGAACCTCATAAAGCAGGACTCAGGAATCAGAAAAGCACCATGAGTGACTAGTCTAGGGGTCAGATGTGGCCTTCTTATCACTGGAGCAGAAACCTGCTCCTGGGCATGGGCAGTCCAAAACAGGAGAGCAAAGCTGACGGAGAGAGCGAAAGCACCTTCACAAAAGTTCAACTCTTTCTTCACAGTAAAGAGGAAATGGACAAACACAAATAAGAGTCATCACTCCAACTCATGAGGAATGACTGAGGCAATCCAGTATCAAAGATTTAAAACTGATGGAAATGAAATGTAAAGGACTTTCAGGGTTTCCAGGACGCTGTCTTGCACTGTCAGGGTGGTAGGTCAGTAGGAAAAAAGGCTTCTTAGAAATCCCTGAGGGGGGGAAAAAAGTGAAGAATCAATTAAGGGATACAGGGAAATCCTGGTTAAAGAAGATCCAGAAGAACTTAATCACCTATGTTACAAAGCTGGGTTACACAACTTAAAAGATTGTCAAGAGTGACTTTCCACCTTATTTGCAAAGACAGATGGTGTTAAATGGCCACACAAGGCCAAATCCAACACCACTTCCCAAGACAGAGACTCAGACGCCATATGCTTGCCTTTGTCAACCTTCCCTGTATAAAGGAATGGTCATGTCACAAGACCTGAGGTGACATGAAAAACCTTTCATGTCTCTGACAAGGGGACTAAATCACACACCCCATCCCTTATTCTCCGGCCTCAAGCATGGATATAATGACTGTCATTGCAGCAACCATCATGTGACCAGCAGACAAAAGCCAAAAGAACTGTACAGAATCAGCTCTGATTTCTTTGAGTCATGGAACCAACTGCCCATCTTCACACTTTTCATGTAAGTAATAAACTCCTGCTGTATAATGGGGTTTCCTGATACTTAGAAGTGAATGCGTTTCTAACTGAAACAAGTGCCAATTGCTGTATCCTACAGTCTTTACCCCAAGGAAGATGCAGTCCCATCATGTCCCTCAATGTAAACAGTTATTCCTGAATGGCAGGAAGGAGGGAAATCTTTATTTATGTCCTTCACTCACATGCATTCTAAATTATTATTACTCCATGAAGCACTATTTGGTTAAGCACAAATTAGGAATGAACATTCATTTGACACTAATATGGCCATGTAAGACAGCTTAACATTCAAGAAAGACTGAATAAAAAAATTAAAAAGGCATACCATGATTTGGGTATCAGAGTAAGAAGCCAATTCTCAGCTTATAAATCTATAAATTCAATATACTTCCATGGAAAAAATGATGGCATATGTAATGGAACTTGGCATGCTGATTCTAAACTTCATCTGGAAGAATAAATATCAGCCAGTAGTATTTCTTAAAGAGAAAAAAAAAAGAAGGTACTTGCCCTACAGTTTTCTAAGGACAACAGCACACAGCATTGAATTAAAACAGGCATGGGTTAACAGCTAAATTATCATTTCTATAGAGCTTAGAACCAAATCCACATACCTAAGCAACAGTAGACATCTGAGGAAGAATTAATCGGTTACTAGTCACCACACCTTTTTCCAGATGGCTCTGGGTGGCCTGGTTGTGCTTTTACAAGACTTCATTTCCAGGACACAAGAAAGGCAGCTGACCCAAACTGAGACTTTTCGACTACAGACCAAAAGAGTCCCTCTCTTTCTGGACAGATGAAAAGCTCAGGAACCAGTAATAAAAAGACAGTCTACAGTGAGAAAGAACAATAAAGCCAGTATGTAGAGACAAAAAGAGAGATGAGAAAGAGAATGAAAACCTGATGGTGTTTGAGTCACTGGTCAGAGTTGTTCCCAAGGCTCAACTGCATTTCCTGCTCTGGGGTTCAGAGAAAAAGCCCACTCTTTTGAATAATTACCTCGTTTCTCTTAAGCTCACTTAAGCTGCCTCCTTTTCATCTGAAATCAAGAAAACCTAATTATGCATGTGGAGACTACTATGCATTTCAAACCACTGGAGAAAGGCCAGGATTAATCAATAAAAGGTGAGTGCATCACCAATTTCACATCTGAAAAAATTAAGTCCTATTGCACATTTACACAAAAATAAATTCCGTATGTATTAAAAACCTAGATATGATAAAGGAAAATTGAATAATGGAAAGTTTTAGCTATAATAAGGAAAAATATAATTATGGACTATAGAGAAAAGTATTCTCTTTAATACTGAGGTGAAGCCAAAGTGTTACTTGCTCAGTCTTATCTGACTCCTTGCAACCCCACAGACTGTAGCCCTCCAGGCTCCTCTGTCCATGACATTCTCTAGGCAAGAAGACTGGCGAGGGTAGCCAGTCCCTTCTACAGAGGATCTTCTTGACCCAGGGATTGAACCCAGGTCTCCGCATTGCCCGCAGATTCTTTACCATCTGATTCCCCAGGGAAGTCCATTGAGGTTGGAAAGGTTTATTTCAAAAACATTAAGAAATAAGAAGCTGTAAAGAAAAAAGGAAAGATAATAACTGACACAAAATCTTAAACTTCTGCATGACAGACACCATAAACAAAGTTTAAAAAGTGAGCAACAGACTGGAAGAAAATGATTGTGCCACACTTATAAGAGAAAGGATATATATATAATACACACAAAAAAGTTAACAAAAAGGTACAGAAAAATGGTCAAGAGATCAGAACAGGCACTGCAGAAAGAAAAAAACAGAAAGAGAAACATATACCAAATACAAACCAAAGTTTGGAGTAAATAGTTTAACTGCTTAAAATCATAGATGTAATGAGAATTTTACATAATTACTGTATATTATCATATATTTCTCATCTTTTATTCTTTAGTCTTAAACAATAGAGAGGGCTAATGAAGCTGGCCGCTTGTTCCCCTTGGAGGTACCACAGCTGAGCAGACTTTGCTTCTGCCCCCTCACTCTCCTCTTAACAACAGTCATTAGCAGCATTCCTTTTCTGAGCAATTGAAAGTTTATGAGATGATTTGAAGAAGTACCAACAGGGTTAACTGTCAAATATTTTAAACAATCAGGCTGCCACTAAACAAAATTCGTATCTCCTATCTTTTCAGTGAGCATAATGATAGCCTAAGGGGACTACCAGAAAAACATATATATACGTTAACTCCTTTAAAATTGAACACAGAAAAAAAGGAATAGAAATTTAAAGACTATGTACATTTGCTTGTAATTGCCAAGATTATTGTTCCACCATTAAAGGGAAGAGGGGTTAGTTCAAACACATTTTTCACATTAAATTCGTCAATATTTTACCCACTCCCCTAAAAATGCCTCAGGTATTTCATGAATTTAAAAGAAAGCATTATTCATACATTTAATTAAAGAAATTGATTATTATGAGGTTGTACCTAGAAAAGGGGTTTCTCTTACCTTGAAATGGGGTATCTCTTCACGGCTGCTCCAGCAAAGCACAGCTGCTGCTCCTTACCTTGGATGAGGTCGCAGTTTCACGTGAAGAGACACCCCACGTCCAAGGTAAGAGAAACCCAAGTAAGATGGCAGGTGTTGCGAGAGGGCATCAGAGGGCAGACACCCTGAAACCATAATCACAGAAAACCAGCAAGATCACAGTCTTGTCTAACTAAGTGAAACTAAGCCATGCCGTGTGGGGCCGCCCAAGACAAACGGGTCATGGTGGAGAGGTCTGACAGAATGTGGTCCACTGGAGAAGGGAATGGCAAACCACTTCAGTATTCTTGCCTTGAGAACCCCATGAACAGTATGAGAAGGCAAAATGATAGCTTACTGAAAGAGAACTCCCCAGGTCGGTAGGTGCTCAATATGCTACTGGAGATCAGTGGAGAAATAACTCCAGAAAGAATGAAGGGATGGAGCCAAAGCAAAAACAATACCCAGTTGTGGATGTGAGGGTGATAGAAGCAAGATCCGATGCTATAAAGACCAATATTGCATAGGAACCTGGAATGTTAGGTCCATGAATCAAGGCAAATTGGAAGTGGTCAAACAGGAGATGGCAAGAGGGAACATCGAAATTCTAGGAATCAGTGAACTAAAATGGACTAGAATGGGAGAATTTAACTCAGATGATTATTTTATCTACTACTGTGGGCAGGAATCCCTTAGAAGAAATGGAGTATCCATCATGGTCAACAAAAGAGTATGAAATCTGTACTTGGACGCAATCTCAAAAATGACAGAATGATCTCTGTTTGTTTCCAAGGCAAACCATTCGATATCACGGTAATTCAAGCCTAGCCCCAACCAGTAATGCTGAAGAAGCTGAAGTTGAATGGTTCTATGAAGACCTACAAGACCTTTTAGAACACCCCAAAAAGATGTCCTTCTCATTATAGGGGGCTGGAATGCAAAAGTAGGAAGTCAAGAAACACCTGTAGTTAACAGGCAAACTTGGTCTTGGAGTACGGAATGAAGCAGGGCAAAGCCTAATGGAGTTTTGCCAAGAGAACCCACTGGTCATAGCAAACACCCTCTTCCAACAACACAAGAGAAGACTCTACACATGGACATCACCAGATGGCCAACACCGAAATCAGATTGATTATATTCTTTGTGGCCAAAGATGGAGAAGCTCTATATAGTCAGCAAAAACAAGACCGGGAGCTGACTGTGGCTCCGATCATGAACTCCTTATTGCCAAATTCAGACTTAAATTGAAGAAAGTAGGGAAAACCACTAGAAAATTCAGGTATGACCTAAATCAAACCCCTTATTATTATACAGTGGAAGTGAAAAATAGATTCAAGGGATTAGATTTGATAGACAGAGTGCCTGAAGAACTATGTACAGGGGTTCGTGACATTGTACAGGAGGCAGTGATCAAAACCATCCCCAAGAAAAAGAAATGCAAAAAGGCAAAATCGTTGCCTGAGGAGACCTTACAGATAGCTGTGA
The DNA here is from genome assembly GCF_963930625.1 of Muntiacus reevesi. Taxonomy (NCBI): domain Eukaryota; kingdom Metazoa; phylum Chordata; class Mammalia; order Artiodactyla; family Cervidae; genus Muntiacus; species Muntiacus reevesi. Next base: position 92,257,711 of record NC_089254.1, on the reverse strand, counting down.
GAAGAAGAGAAGCAAAAGGCAAAGGAGAAAAGGAAAGATATTCCCATTTGAATGCAGAATTCCAAAGAATAGCAAGGAGAGATAAGAGAGCCTTCCTCAGTGATCAATGCAAAGAAATAGAAGAAAACAACAGAATGGGAAAGACTAGAGACCTCTTTAGGAAAATTAGAGATACCAAGGGAACATTTCATGCAAAAATGGGCTCAAATAAAGGGCAGAAATAGCATGGACCTAACAGAAGCAGAAGATATTAAGAAGAGGTGGCAAGAATACACAGAAGATCTGTACAAAAAAGATCTTCACAACCCAGATAATCATGATGGTGTGATCACTCACCTAGAGCCAGACATCCTGGAATGTGAAGTCAAGTGGGCCTTAGAAAGCATCACTACAAACAAAGCTAGTGGAGGTGATGGAATTGAGCTACTTCAGATCCTGAAAGATGATGCTGTGAAAGCGCTGCACTCAATATGCCAGCAAATTTGGAATACTCAGCAGTGGCACGGGACTAGAAAAGGTCAATTTTCATTCCAAACTCTAAGAAAGGCAACCCCAAAGAATGCTCAGACTACCACACAATTGCACTCATCTTGCCCGCTAGTAAAGTAATGCTCAAAATTCTCCAGGCCAGGCTTCAGCAATACGTGAACCGCGAACTTCCAGACGTTCAAGTTGGTTTTAGAAAAGGCAGAGGAACCAGAGATCAAATTGCCAACATATGCTGGATCATAAAAAAAGCAAGAGAGTTCCAGAAAAACATCTATATCTTCTTTATTGACTAAGCCAAAGCCTTTGACTGTGTGGATCACAATAAACTGTGGAAAATTCTGAAAGAGATGGGAATACCAGGCCACCTGACCTGTCTCTTAAGAAACCTGTATGCAGGTCAGGAAGCAACAGTTAGAACTGGACATGGAACAACAGACTGGTTCCAAACAGGAAAAGGAGTATGTCAAGGCTGTATATTGTCACCCTGCTTATTTCACTTACATGCAGAGTACATAATGAGAAATGCTGGATTAGATGAAGCACAAGCTGAAATCAAGATTGCCAGGAGAAATATCAATAACCTCAGATATGCAGATGACACCACCCTTATGGCAGAAAGTGAAGAGGAACTAAAAAGCCTCTTGATGAAAGTGAAAGAAGAGAGTGAAAAAGTTGGCTTAAAGCTCAACATTCAGAAAACTTTGATCATGGCATCTGGTCCCATCACTTCATGGGAAATAGATGGGGAAACAGTAGAAACAGTATCAGACTTTATTTTGGGGGGCTCCAAAATCACTGTAGATGATGACTGCAGCCATGAAATTAAAAGATGCTTACTCCTTGGAAGGAAGTTATGACTAACCTAGAGAGCAAATTAAAAAGCAGAGACATTACTTTGCCAACAAAGGTCCGTCTGGTCAAGGCTATGGTTTTTCCAGTGGTCATGTATGGATGTGAGAGTTGGACTGTGAAGAAAGCTGAACGCCGAAAAATTGATGCTTTTGAACTGTGGTGTTGGAGAAGACTCTTGAGAGTTCATCAGACTGCAAGGAGATCCAACCAGTCCATCCTGAAGGAGATCAGTCCTGGGTATTCATTGGAAGGGCTGATGCTGAAGCTGAAACTCCAGTACTTTGGCCACTTCATGGGAAGAGTTGTCTAATTGGAAATGACCCTGATGCTGGGAGGGATTGGGGGCAGGAGGAGAAGGGGATGACAGAGGATGAGATGGCTGGATGGCATTACTGACTCGATGGACATGAGTTTGAGTAAACTCCGGGAGTTGGTGATGGACAGGAAGGCCTGGCGTGCTGCGATTCATGGGGCCGCAAAGAATTAGACATGACCGAGCGACTGAACTGACTGACTGACTGACCGAGAAAATGAATGCAGATTAAAATATGCAGTAATTCCTGATTAATTTCAAGCTTTATCTGAACTCTAAGAAGCCACCATTCTAATGCTGTTAGTCAATGTTCCTTTTACACATTTCCTGCGAATTACATTTATAACAGATTCCAGGGCAAAAATGTTTTTACTAAAAAAAAATAAATAAAAGAACCAAAATGCCAGCTAACAGTTCCTTCAGGAAGCATTTCACCGTGGGTGTTTTTACAGACATATTTTGGCTTTGATCAAGGAATAAAAAGCAGATGAATTAACAAACATATGACACAGGTCAGAAACAACGCGTGAGGGGAAAACACTTAGCATTCTAATTCCCCACGCACGTGCTCTTTTAAGTACGAAGGAGAACGATCTGTTGAATTTGGACAGTTAGTGTCAGGAGAATTTTCTTTACTGTTCAGAACTCAGTAAAAATCATGCATGTTTTATGTACCAAACACCTGTATCTCACATCCTGACAGGTTCTAAGCGTATGAATGTAACAACTCTATTTATTCAAAATAAAATTCTCATTTTTTAAGAAGTTCATTAAAAATGGAAACCTTTGATTTTTAAAATCATATCATTAGTGCTGGGCTCATGAAATCTCTAGGCCATTTAGAAAATCAGCTAATGGGCAGAGAACCAAGGTGCAATTTGAGATTTTTGTGCTTGTCTTATTGGCTGGGCCAAAATGTTTGTTTGAGGTCTTCAGAGGCATTTTATAGAATCCAGTACTTGGGAAGGAGGAAAGAGGCTGGGTGGTACTGAAGAGAGTGTAATGATCACAGCATTCTAAGAAAATCAGGTTGAATAAAAGCTGCGTTATTTATGTTGAAGGGCTGAGTATCTGTCTCCATGGTCTAAAACCCCAGTTATCTGTTTTAGGTTAGCTGATCTCCTCTGAAGAGGTAGATGACCAACACTGAGGTAGAGACACTGAACACTCCAAAGAGGGTCCGCCCTTCATCAATCTAACAACGTACTCTCTTCCTCTGACTTACTTACCTCCATTCACACTCATTCACGCCCTTGCTGCTGAAACAGAAGGAAGCAGGGAGTGTCTAAGAAAGTCCTGGGCAGGGAAGCTGATCCAGTCCTTAGGTATCAGGAAGGTTTCCTTGCTGGCTTGGCTGCTTTCCTTCTCACTGCTTCATCACTGTGGATTTCCCCGAGACCAAGACCAAGTTCTCAGTCATTTCTCTGTTCCTGAATCTACTTACTCTTTCAGCATTTCACTCATCGTTTCCACCAATACACACACACACACACACACACACAAACAGTCCAACAGTGCCCTATCTCCCTCATATACAGCCCCCAATTCTTCCCCAAGTGGTTAATTCCTATCATAACACTCCCTTTGTAGGTCTCCAGCATCTAAGCAGAAATGCTTCTCTTATACACACACTCATCCCTACCACGGTACTTGACTTTGTTTCTTTAAAAACCTGACACAGTACCTCCTGCTAAATGCAAACTTGGGACTTGACTCTTTCTATTTGGACAGAATAAGAGTCGTGAATTTGTCAGTGATGCAGGACTGAAGATGGGAGGTGAATCACAAGGAACAAGTCATCTTAAAATGGGGGAAAAACGGTGTTGGAAACAATAGGGCAAAAAAAAAATCTCCTTTCAAAAAAAGAAGAATTAACTCTAGATATGTAGGGAAATTCCATTTAGGATAAGAATCAGCGACAGGCAACAGCCAGAAGGGACTATTTGTACTGAAATACAAGTCATTAACTTGAGCCAAGCTAACAGCAAATGACTGCGGTGGCAACTGCTGGCTGCAGATAATTAGTTTAGAACCTATTTGAACATGAATATTTTATCATGCAGCACAGAACTCGTTATGGAGAAGAATTAGAGGGCCAGGACGTCTGAAGGCTCTGGAGAGGTGATCTGTCAGGTCCTGTAAAGAGTCTTCCAAGAGAAAACAGGTTCAGTGACTCAGCAAGGCTGGATTTCATTAAAGTTACAACAATCCATTAAGAACATATCTGGTGACAAGCTGAAGAGCACAGGTACCAAGCTACACTACAGCAGCTTAACTGTGGGCGACACCTGACAGGAGAAATAAAGTCGGCGAAAAAACCATCCAGGGACGAGCATCTTCTCAGTGATACACACACCCTGCTTACATGAGGGACTACCTAATCCAGCAATGCTACAAGAAAAAGCACAACTACTTCATACGGTAGCTCTGCAATGCAAAGGAGAATGTGCCTGCAACACGGAAGACTCAGGTTCGATCCTTGTGTCGGGAAGATCTCCTGGAGAAGGGAATGGCTACCCACTCTGGTATTCTTGCCTGGAGAATTCCATGGACAGAGGAACTTGGCAGGCTACATACAGTCCATGGGGTTGCAAGGAGTTGGACACGACTGAGCAAGTTTCACTTAGGTACTTACCTTATCTGGTTCCACATACGAAATGTGAAAATTCAAAATTCTGAAAGTTCAAAACCTCATTTTTCATGCTATGGAGGGATATGCCAAATTGGAATTTTTACTTCAAAAACAGTTGCATATGGAGTGTATGTGATAATAGCAAATCATCATTGTTAAAGAGTCTTATTTGCATTATCTCATTTAATCCTCAGACTAACCCATGAGGTGAAAGTGAAAGTGAAAGTCGCTCAGTTGTGTCTGACTTTCTGTGTTCCCATGGCCTATACAGTCCATGGAATTCTCCAGGCCAGAATACTGGAGTGGGTAGCTTTTCCCTTCTCCAGGGGCTCTTCCCAATCCAGCGATTGAACCCAGGACTCCTGCATTGCAGGCAGATTCTTTGCCAGCTAAGCCACAAGGCAAGCCCCAAAATACTGGGGTGGGTAGCCTATCCCTTCTCCAAGGGATCTTCCCAACTCAGGAATCGAACCGGGGTCTCCTGCCTTGCAGGCAGATTCTTTATCAACTGAGCTATGAGGGAAGCCCTATCTACCTATGACGTAGATAACCCAATTGTATTTTGTAGATGACAAAATGGCAGAGATGCTGAAGTAAATTTGTTTCAAATCATGTGGCTGAAGTAGCAGAGCCAAAGTTTAAACCCAGGCCCTTCCATTCAAAAGCCTGTGTGCTTTCTCTTTGTATGTATCTCAAGACACCCTAAGGCTTCTCAATATAAACCTAGGTTCTCAGAGGGGCAAGTTTATTGTCTTTGAATTTACTAAAAAGAAAAAATTAAAAACAGGGGAACATAGGTTTTACAAAAATATTACTATTGTAAAGAAATAAAAGCAGCTTTAAAAGAATAAAGTTACAGGTTATCTGTGAAGATAAGACTTGAAATGTCTGACCTGCGAAAATAGTTATTAACACATGGCTAATGTATTGGGTTGGGCTTCCCTGTGGCTTAGCTGGTAAAGAATCCACCTGCAATGTGGAAGACCTGGTTTGACCAAACCCAGGTTTGATCCCTGGGTTGAGAAAATCCTCTGGAGAAAGGAAAGGTTACCCACTCCAGTATTCTGGCCTGGAGAATTCCATGGACTATACAGTCCATGGAGTTGCAAAGAGTCAGACACAACCGAGCGACTTTCACTTATTTGTTAACGTTTCTCTGTAAGCTCTTATGAATGCACTTTCTGGCTACCCCAGTACTAGCATCTTCTTAACCGCCACAAGCTCAGTGACCAGCAAAGAAAAAAGGCATTTTAATGATTGCTAGTTTGACAATCTATTTATACACCTTAATCTATACACAGAATAACCACATCTAATAGAGTCCCTTAGGCTGATAGGGACTCAATAAATATTTGTTCACTGTTATTTAGATAAATAACTTGCCTCAGATCATTCTATGTTACAGGAATTAATCCATACCCAAGGGGCATTACAGGCTAGATTCAGTTTTTCCAATAACTTCTAATCCACTGCTTTCCCAAACATTTTTTCATCCATATCAGTCTTGGAGGCTTCTCTATGTTTCACCACACAGTGCTGTGCCTACGGGGAATTAGAACAGAAGGAATCTTATTGCTGCATGATGTAGGTTGCAAAGCACAGGGTTTTTAAAAATCAGTAAATTAGACCCTGCCCATTAGGGTCTCACAATTGACTTGTGGAAAAGAAACGGATAAATAAAAACATGCACACAATGTGATGGCTGCTAATATATAAAGAGCTAATGAACAGGAAAGAGAAGACACTAAACTCTTGAGAGATCAGGTGAGGCTCTCCTGATAAAAAGTAACATGTCAAGGCAGGCCCAGGAAAAGAGCATGTTAAGGTACAGTAATGAAAAGGAAATGACAATGGCCACAAAACCTAAAACCTGAAATGAGCCCTGTGATTGGAATTCTGGTTCATGGTAATTTTGTTGGGGGTGGCGCGGGGTGAGTCAGTTTGTGGCATGTTTTGAAACACAGATCATGCAGGCCCATGTGAATGCTGGCCTAGCACTGAATAAAGGCAAGAGGACAGAAGCAATGAAATTCTCTACCAGAGATCCAGAGCTTTATTTTGAAACTGACAAAGATTATAACAAATCTATTTTTGATGTAGAGAGCTTAGAAAGTTAGAATGTAAACCTATTTTCCACAATTCTTGTTACTCACATCGTACTAGCAAAGAAGACTTCTAGAGCACAGTATTAAACGACTGAGAACTAAAACTTAAAACTTGAGCAACCTAAGGTAATAAGGCCTATGAGCATTTTACAGCTTTCAGGAATCGGCCAGGGCTACATTCCTATAGACATTACCACTTAACATGAGATCAAGTATCAGTATTACTTAAGAAAGGCTGATGTATAAAAATCTAAATTTATATAACAGATAAACTGTGAAATTTTTCAATATATCAAGTGAATTTTTACTTTCAACACAGCATGCTTTCTAAGAATTTACATTATAAGATTTATTTAAAATGTATATTATATTATATAAAAAGGGAATATTTATAGATCTACATACCATCAATCCACTTAATAAGAAAAGGAAAATATAAGTACCATAGAAGAGATGTGGGTAGGGACAGAACGTGCTACACGACAGATAAAACCTATCACAACTTTTAATTTTCCAACACCAGAATAAAACCTGAGATCACCTCTTACTGTGTTGGGAACAACAGAAAGTCAAATTGGGTCATAATGCCTCTCAACCCTTATTCCTGGTTCCCATTGTCTATGCCATCGCTAGTAAAGAAAAATCAGGGGTCTGGTAAAGTACAGGAAATAAATAAAGGTAGAAATTCATACTTGAGATGGACCTTGAAAGATATATCAGATTTTACTGAGTAAATACAAACTAGGTTTGAAAAGGAGAAAAGGACTCGGGGTAGAAGTAACAGCACGTTCAAAGGCATCCAGGTGGCAAGCAGAGAATTTAAAGCATAGCGAGTAGTTGGGGGAATGAAATGGAGGAAGAAGGATAAGGAGAAAAATAACAGCTGGCAGAGGAGAAAGTGGCACCGGGAAGTCTTGAAAAGGAAAGTAGCATCTTTGGAATCATATTTCAGGACTACTCGACACAGTCTATAAAAGCCAGAGATGGGAAATTTATTTAGTAGCAAATCGGGCATAATCCCAACATGAGGAAGGAAAAGACTTGAGTTAACTGAGGTAGTGGGAAAGAAAAAACTAAATTGCAGACGCACTGTAATATAAGAGAATCTTTTACATGTATATCACACTGCACAAAATAGTTATGCATAGAGTATTTATTATAAGCATAAAATAGCATTACTTATTTGATTCTCACAATAATTCTGTAAATTAAGTAGGACATAAAATGCTGCCCCTATTTTATCAGTAAAGAATCAGTGCTGAGATATTGCAACTTGCCCAATGTTACTGATCTGCTGGTCAACGGCAAGGGTTATATTAGAGCTTTGCGGTGTATTAATCAGATACGCTTCAAATATGCAACATGCAAACAGATCAGAGATAAGGAAGGGTAAACTGTGCTCCTTCCTTTGATAGTTCAAACACATTGTGTTCAAATATTTAATAAAAATGCTTGAAAAGATGGGTAAACATAACATTAATGGTAAGATGTGCCCTGCTTTCAGAAACATTTAAATATGAAAAACATTAATTGTTACTTTAGTAACAATTGTTTAGTACTTTGCACCAGACACTGCCAGGGGCTATGAATATGGTGGCAGCTGATGGGGCTGGCTGTGTTGATTAGATGTGTATGATCACCAGTTGGGAGAAATCTCCTTCTTGCCTCCCCCATTCCAAGTCACCACTGAGTTTTAGCAAAGGGAACCTACAGCAACTGTCTGATCTGCTACATGTTCCTAGAAGTTGGCTGTGGTGGAAAGGAGGTAATGCCTAGGGTATCTGGCTTTTGGAATAATTTCTAATATCAATAATTATCCCTCAATTTCCCTAACATGGGGGTAAAATAAAATACCTCTGGTTAAAAGTTGTCAATGTTCACTAGCCTGTAAACAAGAAGGATCTTTTGGTTTTTACATAACAACAGTAGCACCAAGACATCTTTGATGACTTTTGCCCTGTCTGTTAAAACAGCCTCTTTGAAGAGAAGCTAAAACATTTAAGATGCAAGGTAAAACAATGCTAGCTGACACATAAACCAATAACTCTGTCTGGAGCTTAGAGAAGCATCTTTATGAGGTCTGAAAATCATGGTTCAAAGGAACTTTTTTTTTTTTTTTGCTTTTTCATTTCTGAAATCAAAGGTTCTTAATGATACAAAACAACTGCAATACCATGCAGTCAGAATGCAACCAGTTTTATTACTTTTTATAACACAATCAAAACGCCAAATGCCATTCACAATACCATTATTCCTGAACCATGAAGACATATTTAAATTCATTATTACTTTTAAAGATGCCCCAAATGATCTAACTCTATCTTCAAATGAAGACTCGATAAAATAAAAAAATTAATTTCCCTCTCCACTCCACAAGTCAGAAATGGATACGCTGCTTCCCGCTGTTAATGAGGTGATAGAAACACTACTGCTGTCGTACTAATGCACTCATTTAATGATTTTTCTCCCCTTGGTAATTAGTATAATAACAGTAACTCATCCCAAACTTCAGCATTTTAACACTGGCATATTATTTCCATTTCCATATTTAGTTTGCTTACCTCTTGGACAAATTTAAATGAATGAAAATCAGCTAGATTACAGGTGGTAAAAAGCCCAAAAGAAACACCATATGGAGATTCCATATGCTTTGGCACTCTATCAGCATGTGACAGAATCCTGGAATGCAACCTCAGAATAACTGACACTCCCCCATATCAGCTCTCTGCACTGGTGCTCTAGAACATTCACATTTAAACCTTGTGCTCACACAGTCCACACTGAACAACTGAATATGGTAAATCAAAGAGCACAGCAGTTACTTTTCTCCTTCCAAAAAAGTAAACAGAGCAATTTCAAAACACCTAAATTACAGAAACATTATCTCCCTATATACTCTAGACCAGAAATTTACAAGATGAAAAGTCTGCAAAACAGAGGCATTTCTCAAAATGCAAAAGTCTTTTATAACCTATAACTTAGGAATAGACTGATGAGTTAGGATCCATGCTTTGCATTATACTATTCATTATAAAATAAACAGGAACCACCTCTGTGAACAGGGTAATGTATCGGTCATGGTTTAACTAGAGGAAGAACTAGTAGGAGATACAGATTAAGAGATAACAAGGAATTGGGGAACAACTGTTGTTGTTGTTGTTTAGTCGCTCAGTCATGTCCAACTCTTTGCAGCCCCGTGAACTGCAGCCTTCCAGGCTTTCCTATCCTTCACCATCTCTCAGAGCTCACTCAACTCATGTTCATTGAGTTGGTGATGCCATCTAACCATCTCATCCTCTGTCATCCCCTTCTCCTCCCGCCTTCAATCTTTCCCAGCATCAAGGTCTTTTCCAAGGAGTCAGTTCTTTGCATCAGGTGGCCAAAATATTGGAGCTTCAGCATCAGTCCTTCCAATGAATATTCAGGACTGATTTCCTTTAGGATGAACTGGCTTGATCTCTTTGACATCCAAGGGACTCTCAAGAGTTTTCCCCAACACCACAGTTCAAAAGCATCAATTATTTGGGACTCAGCTCTTTTTATGATCCAACTCTCACATCCATACATGACTACTGGAAAAATCCTAGCTTTGACGAGACAGACCTTTCTCAGTAATGTCTCTGCTTTTTAACATGCTATCTAGGTTGGTCATAACTTTCCTTCCAAGGAGCAAGCATCTTTTAATTTCATGGCTGCAGTCACCATCTGCAGTGATTTTGGAGCCCAAGAAAATAAAGTCTGTCACAGTTTCCATTGTTCCCCCATCTGTTTGCCATGAAGTGATGGGGCCGGGTACCATGATCTTAGTTTTTTGAATGTTGAGTTTTAATCCAGTTTTTTTCACTTTCCTCTTTCACCTTCATCAAGAGGCTCTTTAGTTCCTCTTCGCTTTCTCCCATAAGGGTGGTATCATCTGCCTTTTTGAGGTTATTGATATTTTTCCTGGCAATCTTGATTCCGGCTTTGCTTTATCCAGTTTGGCGTTTTGCACAATGCACTCTACATGTAAATTAAATAAGCAGGGTGACAACAGACAGCCTTGACGTACTCCTTTCCCAACTTGTAGACCAATCTGTTGTTCCATGCCCCATTCTAACTGCTGCTTCTTGACCTGCACACAGGTTTCTCAGCAGGCAGGTAAGATGGTCTGGGCATTAGCGAGGGAAGTCTTAAATCCACAGGGCAGGCACTAACGCGCAGGCAGGAGGTGAAGCTGTCGCAGAATTTCTCCTTCTGGGAAGCTTGCAGCTCTGCTTTCAGACCTTTTGCTAGCACAATCCGGCTATCCAGATTACCCAGAATAATCTCCCATACCTCTCTACAAAATTATGGGCTTTAATCCTCTCTACAAAAGATCTTTACAGCAGAAGTCCCCAAACTTTTTGGCACCCGAGACCAGTCTCATGGAAGACAATTTTTCCACAGAGGATGGGGGAGGGAGGGGGGATGCTTCCAGGATGATTGTCATAAGGACTGCAAAACCTCCATCCCTCCCATGCACACAGTTCACTGGAGGGTTCTCACTCCTATGAAAATCTGATGTCACCGCTGCTCTGAGACAAGGTGGAGCTCAGGCAACAATGCAAGCGATGGGGGCCAGCTGTAAATACAGATGAAGCTTCGCTAGCTTGCCCACTGCTCACTACCTATTGTGAAGACTGGTTTCTTACAGGCCATGGGCCAATACCAGCCTATCGGCTGGGGACTCCTACTTTCCAGCAACACTAGATTCATGTTTTTCTGCACTAACTAAAGATTGGAGTCTAGCTGAATTGACACATCAGAAAGAGAATCACAGGTAATAATGCGGAATCTGGCACCATGCTCTCATTTGTGGGGTCAGACGACAGTAGACAGCACTCCTGAAGTTGTGTCTCAGCCAAGTTTGGGTGCTTCTGCTTTCTGTAATTTATAAAAATGGGTGATTCAATACAGAAAAGCCTAAATGAATGATTCTGCCAGAGGTAGTAAAAAATAGAAACGCCATTCCTCTTATACCTAAAAGGTGCCTGGTACTTAATACAACTGAACACAGTACATTCTGCTACGAAACAGGTCAGGCCTACAGTTAGAGATTTGTTTTCAGGGAGCACCTATTGTGGGTCTGTAATCCTGTGTGATGCTGGGGTCACAGTTATCAGATACCAGAGAGACAAGGGAACTGCCCTTGGAACGCTTATGTGACAAATATGATCCTGATAAAAAACAAAGTGGACAAATTTAGCTTTAAAATAGCACCAGTGAAGTACACTTAAAAGTCAGTATGAATCAACAGAGTAACTAGCTCTAAAATATATCTAGGGTAACATTAGATTAAATTAGCAGATATACAGTATCAAGAATAAGAAAAATACATCATCCAACTCTCCTCTGGATAGGGAAAATCTTATCTGGAAAAAAGTTTCTTTTTTTTTTTTTAAGAGAGATTTGAACCAACAGAAATAGGCAAGAATATAAAAAAGAAGCCAAGGGTACTGGAAACACAGAAATATAAACTGGAAACTGAGGGCTTGCACCTGAAAAAGAAGAGGACTGCTAGGAACACGATGGCTACCCTTATGTACCACAAGAGCTGCAATGAGAGAGTGGGATCAGACTCTCTCTGAGGCTAGACAGGGTCAAAGTAGGACCAGCATGTGTAAGCAACAGAGACAGACTGGAAAACTTGAAGAAATAATGCAGAGAGAACAAGTCTTAGAAGAGTAGTCAAACTAGATGACTTTTAAGACCCTTCGATATTTACTGAAAATAGTTCAAGGCAGTGATGAAAGACATCTGAACTGGGGAACCTACAGCAAATATGGAAAGGAAGATTAAAAAAAATTACTTGAATGTAAAATCTGTGTGATTCTATGATCATGAGAAGAAAAAAGAGAAAGGGAAGGTAAATCAAGTTATCATATTTAAAAGGAAAAATGAAAGAGCCTGATATGAATTAAATGGCTACTTGGTATCAAGTGCTGTCCAATTTACACACATTTAATGTTTAGAATAACCCACTGAAGTGGATATTACTACAACTTCATCTTTAGAAAAGAGGAAACTGAGGCTCAGAGAAGTTCAACCACTAGATCAACATCTAGACACTGGAGGAGCTCAGATTCTTACTTGAATTTAACTACATGTCCACTGAACACTAATCTGATTCCCAGAGAGAGAATTTAGTTATCTGGAAAATTAACTTTTGAAGGATACTTCATTTCTTAATGATGCTAACAAATGAGGCATTACTATATTGTTTTCTCCAAAAAGCAGGAGTTCTGACCTAATGTGTAAAAGGGGCTAGATCTCTCATTTCTGTGTATCTGGCAGAGAAACAACATAGTTAAAAAACAAATTGTTTAACTAGGCTTTTGTTTCCCTGGCAACTTCTCAAACATCAAGCATATATACAGATCCCCTGACTTTAAAAGCGCAAACTGAAGGAGAATTTAAAAAGAAATAGTAATAATCAGAACAAAAGGAAAATCTTATCTTCAAATCTTATCTTATCTGATGTATGACATACAAAATTCTGAAACATGCTGACCAGGAGAAAGAAGGAAGGAAATCTACAAATGGAAGATAACAAGGTCTTTCCGGCAGCCAATCAACACAGCACATGGATACCCTGTTGCTTTAAAAACAGAACAGAAAAGGTGACTTCTTTAATTCCCTTGATTTGGTTAAACCTCTCATTTGACAAAATACCATCTAACAAACTTATTAGCATGGTCCTGGAGATCAAGAACGGAAGAAAAGGGGAAAAAAACAAGGGTACAGATTCTAAAATTTCAGCTAAAATGTAGAAAAAAAAGGAATTAGACACTGAGATGACCTAATTTGTTAAAGAGGTTGACAAAAATGGGTTCTAAAGTCCTTGATCCTGATGGACAAAGAAAAGACAGTTTCAAAACAAAGATATCTGAACCACATAAAAAAATAAAGTAAATCAGTGTCCTACCAGGAAAACAAATGAATGGTGGAAGTTAGCTATAAAAATCACTTTACCAGCAGGAATTGTACTAGATTTCAATTTAACTTGATCTCTAAATGATTAGGAGACTAGATGGAAAGCAGATAAAACAATGAAAACATTAGTAGTCCTAGACATGCTGTGTGATTATCAAGATTTTAAAATTTATTTTAGAGCTAAAAAAAAAAAAAAATCAAAGCACAAATACCTGGTAAAAATTTAAGCATGTAGTTTTCAGTCTATCTGGGTATAATTTTTAAAAATGGCTGCAGGCATAGATGATGAGGACTCTTTTGTTCTCTTCAGGAAATATGTGTTGAGTTCTTAACATTTTCATATTCCCAGAGCACCATTTATTTGGATGCTAAAATCCACACAATAAAATTATGTGTATAATAATAATCAAAATGTAGCCCCTAGCCTTTACTATTTAACTTTGTTCAGAAAGGTATAATTCAAAATTTTCTAAGTAATGCTATTTCTTGGAGAAATAAGATAAACCTAATTTAATTTATAGGCTAACTAAAGACTGAGGGTCCATTTATCATTTTTTAAATGCTAGCCAGCAGATAAGATTAGTTTCTGTCATTCACAGCACTGTCAAGATGACTCAATATGATTGCAAAGTCGATTTTTATGGCCATATTTGAACAAATAATAAATGTTCCCATAGAAGCTTCAGTTTGAGGGTCTCAAGAATTTGACTGATATAGAGGATAAATGATAAGCACACTTCTAGCAGGAGGTTCATTTTATAATCTCATCCTACTCTTTTCTAAAGAAGATCTAGAAGAAGCCACTAAAATCATTAAAGCCTGGATGAAAGGAGTATAGAAATAAAGCTTAAACGAAGTGAGATTACTATGGCTGAAGAAAAGACAGCATAAGGATAATCTAATAATAGTTATTAAATATAGGAAAGCTTATTGTATAAAGGATAGGTGAAGCTGCTCAAGGGAGCAACTCAAGCAAAAATGGGAACGAAGAAATCACATAAAATGAAGAACGGAACGTGCCCACAGTATAAGCGTTAGATACTGAAAGTTATAAAAAATACTCATCTGAAAAGGGATACTAGGGAACAGCAACGAAACAGCAGCTTGGATGGAGTCAATAGAATTAATTAAATTCTATCTGGATATTCACCATAATCTGCTGAGATTCCCTACAAAATACTGAATTAAATAGAAATAATAAATTAAATAGAAACACAAAAATCTGCTTTAGGGAAAAATCTTAGGCCACTAAGATTATGTCAGGATATACAATTTACATACAAAGTGGAGTTTGGAAGAGTTACAAAAAATCTGATTGCTTTCTTAAGTCATTACCAAAGGGAACTAAATATCAAAAACATAGACTGCAAAGCCAACCAAGAGCTGAAGGACAAATCTAAAAAGCTGAAGTTTCCCAAAACACTCAAGCTGTTATGTCTGTGGTCTAACTAAAATGAAAGAAAAGCTTCTTTTTATAACTTTGATCATTTTATGGCTCTCAATTGGCATATTTCTATTTTAAACACAAATATGATTTTTAATTTCTAAATTTAATTCTGAATCCATAAACAACAACAACAAAAACAATTCAAATTTTTCTGGATACAGACAAGAAAAAAAAAAGCTGGTACTGATAATCAGACAGAGTTAAATGTCATTCATTAAGTTTCAAACCATTTCAAATCATTTTGTGGACACTGCTACATGGGCATTCTCTGGCTACCCTAAAATAAAAAAAAATAATAATAACAACAAGTGTCCCTGAGGATACGAAGAAAAGGGAACCCTTGTGCACTGTTGGCAGGAATGTAAATTTCTGCAGTCGCTATCTAGAATGGAGACTCCTCAAAAAATTAAAAATAGAAATACCATATGATCCAACAATTCCTCTTCTGGGTGTATTTACATAGAAAATAAAAACAGGACGGCAAGGAGATAAACTGCCCTCCCATGTTCACTGCAGCATTACTCACAATATTCAAGACAGGGAAACAATCTAAGTATCCCTCAACAGCTTAATGAATAAAAAAAGATTAATGGATAAAGAAGATGTGAGCGGTGTGTGTGTGTACATGTGTGTGTGCACATATACATAAACACATACATACACAGTGGAATATTATTCAGTCATGAGAAAGAAGGAAATCCAGCCATCTGCAACAAGGTGAATAGATCCATGCTAAGTGACATAAGTCACACAGAACATAGAATCTAACAAGGCCAAATTTGTAAAAACATGGAGTAGAATGGTAGTTACCAGAGGCTGGGGGTGGAGAAAGTGGGGAGATGCAGTGCAAGGACCTAGCAAATAATAAGTCCCAGATTTATTTATTAACAAGTCCCAGGGAAGCTATGGGGCTTCCCTCATAGCTAAGTCAGTAAAGAATCTGCCTGCAATGCAGGAGATCTGGGTTCGATTCCTGGGTCGGGAAGATCCCTGGAGAAGGAAATGGCAACCCACTCCAATATTCTTGCCTGGAGAATTCCCATGGACAGAGGAGCCTGGCAGGCTACAGTCCATGGGGTCATAAGAGTCGGGCACAGCTTAGGCACTAAACACCAAGCACCCAGATCTAATGCACAGCACAGTGATACTCAACATCAACACTGCACTATAAGCTTGAAAATCAACGAGAGACCGGATTTTTAATTGTCCCCACTACAAAAAAGAAATGATAATCATGTGACGTGATAGCGGTAGAAGCTGTGTTGGTAATCACACTGCAAGACATTAACATACCAAAGCAACAGGCTATACACCTTAAACTTACAGTGTTATACGTCAGTTATGTCTCAATACCAGGAAGGAAGAAAATGAATAAATGTCTCCAAGCAACATATTCTCTCAAAGTACTTTTAAAAATAAGTTTATAACTGAGGTCTCCAGATAGCAGCCGTACTCTCCAGCCCCAGTAAAGTCTTAAATGACAACTGTCCTGACCAGCATCTTAATTATAATGTCATGAGGAATCAAGAGCCAGAACCATCAACATAAGTGACTCCTTAATTCCTAACTCAAAGCAACAGTGAGGTGATGAATGTTTGTTGTTTTGAGCTCCTCTCCCCCAAAACACTTATAGAAGACATTTACACTGTGTACTAAAGGAAGAGACAGACTGATATGAGAGTTCAACACCTTGGACTAAGAAGTACAAGACCACCCACAAGAGAACCCTGACCCCAGTCTTCCTCACTGGGAACCCTTCACTCACATGATGCAGGTGTAAGGCCTGGACAAAATTTCTCACCTCAAGATTACTTTCAACACTGCTGAGAATTTACTGTATCAGACTGCTGAAGCACCCACCAAGTAAAGAGCCAGGAACACATATAAGAATTATTCTTTAAAACACAAATATACTGGGACTTCCCCGGTGGTCCAGTGGTTAACAATCGCCTTTGAACGCGGGGGACACAGCTTCAATCCCTGGTCTGAGAAAAAGGATATTACATGCTGCAAGGCAACTAAGCCCAAGCGCCACAACCACTAAGCCTACGCATCACAATGCAACCTTCCGCCTGATTCAGCCTAAAACAAACAAACAAATATTAAAACACACACACACACACAAATACACTTGGGCGGATGACCCATAGTTTAAAAAATAATAATAATTAAAAAATAACAACACAACTATTTATGGGGCACTATGCATAATTTGGGCTTCCCTCATGGCTCAGCTGGTAGAGAATTCGCCTGCAATGTGGGAGACCTCGGTTCAATCCCTGGGTTGGGAAGATTCCCTGGATAAGGGAAAGACTACCCACTCCAGTATTCTGGCCTGGAGAATTCCATGGGCTTTTGAGTCCACGGGGGTCACAAAGAGTTGGACACAACTGAGTGACTTTCACATGCATCATTATTGAGAATTCCCAGGCAGCTCAGTGGCAAAGAACCCGCCTGCCAGTGCAGGAAATGGAGGAGGGTGGGTTCGATCCCTGGATCGGGATGATCCCCCGGAGAAGGGAATGGCTACCCACTGCAGTATTCTTGCCTGGAGAATCCCACGGACAGAGGAGCCTGGCGGGCTACAGTCCATGGGGTCACAAAAAGTTGGACACAACAGAAGCGACTTAGCATGCACGCACACATGCATCATTATTCTCAAGCCAATAGCTTTCAAAGTAACTAAGGAGATGCTAACCAGTAGTGTCCCAAAGTGAAGCAGGTAACAGTGATGGTCTTTCAGACATGGAAAAATAATGTAAGTGCCATTGGGCACAGATTCTTAGAAATGGCACATCTAACTTATGCTTCCTGTGTAGTGCACAAATTCTCAATTGTTTGAAAAAACAGGGAGAATCATTTCCAAAGAGAAAAAAAACAAACAAACAGACTATAATCAGCTTGAAAGTGAAAGTGAAGTCGCTCAGGCATGTCTGACTCTCTGCAACCCCATGGACACCAGGCTCCTTCATCCATGGGATTTTCTAGGCAAGAGTACTGGAGTGGGTTTCCATTTCCTTCTCCAGGGAATCTTCCTGACCCAGGGATCGAACCCAGGTCTCCTGCATTGTAGACAGACGCTTTACCATCTGAGCCACCAGAGAAGTCCTGTATAATCAGCTTAATCGGGGCTAATTCTTTCTTGTAGACATAAATATCCAAAAAATGAACCATGATTTTCCTTATTGTTATCTTTACAATGGGAAAACTTCCATGTTACCGGAATTAAAAAAAAAAAATGTTAGTAATGTCAGAAAAAGAGCACACACTCTGTGGCTCAGATGATAAAGAATCTGCCTGCAATGCAGGAGACCTGGATTGGATACTCAAGTCAGGAAGATCCCCTGGAGAAGGGAATGGCAACCCACTCCACTATTCTTGCCCAGAGAATCCCATGGACAGAGGAGACTGACGGGCTACAGCCTGGGGTCGCAAAGAGGCAGAGACACAACTAAGCAACTAACATTTCACTTCAATGTCAGAGAAAGGGTAATGGCTAGAGAGGAGTGCTTTGATTCATCATGTAAAACCACACACTTCAAGGGATTCCAAATTTCAAATCAAAATTTTTTTAAGTTTTTTGACGAGAAGTAAATAAAGAATAAATAAACTGATTTCTGCAGCCAAGTCTTTCTCTACTTTATCAGAAGAAGCTATTAGTTTTGCAAGTGAAACTGCCCAAGTCCATCAGGTCACTATATCATCCCATGACATGCAAACTGAAAACTGTTGGCAGGAATCTTGCAGAATAAGACTCAAAGTTTCTGAATAAGGAAAAAAATGGTAATTTACCAGAAAAACACACATATACTGATATATAATGAGCTATGCATTAGTAAATAAAAGCACAGGTTTGGTTATTATGTTTGCAAATTTGGAAGTAAATAAAAAGGCAACTTAGCAATTTAGCAATTGGTTATAAAAATGAAGCCAGGCATGGAAAACTTATTAATGTTCTTTTAATAGTTTTCTGAGGTAATAAGAACTGTGATGGGGTAATCAGTTGAAGTTTCCTTGGTTTTTAATATGTTTTCTTCTCCTGGGCACCCAACACCATATGTTCCTAAAAAATTTCCATTAGTGGCTCATTGACAAATGGGACAGAAACAGTATTCTAAGGCTGGAGTTTGAAAGAAAAAAGAAATCCAACCACAACATTTAGATGGTATGTGATTTACCACTGGTTACATAATGACAAAAAGTGGCCATCAGGAATAAAATTGCAGCTCCTGTAAGCAATTGCATTAGTGAGACAGGTGCTCCATAAATGATAACAAGTAATGGTAACAGTAATAACAAAAAATGCCTTATGTTTATCTAATGCCTTCCTTCTAAAATACTGAAAACTACCAACGGAAAATGGCTCTCTGCTCCTCCCAGGTTTTTGGAGGCTGCTGGTACTTTTTTTTTTTTTTTTTTAATCTCAGTTTATAGAGATATTTATCAAAGAATCATAAAACAAGAAGGGATTCCGAGAGATTATCTATAGCAAATCCACCACCTCTAAAGAGCTGAAGTGCCCATCGCAATGCCCCCTTAGAATTTTCTGGCAAAGAGTCCATAAACTTTCAGATCCAAAGACTCATAAACTTTACTGAGACTTTTTCCAGACAAACAACTGAAAACTCAGTTATATCCACGATGGGATATAGGGAAAGATTTCTTGCTTATGAAACTATGTGATAATTTCCTTTCCTATCTGGAAAACTGTTAGGTCACATAAAGGGAAAAATTCCCAATTACTAAACTATCACAACCTACACATATGTTATGGTTAGCTTTTAGAGAGGACCTATTCTAAGACAGGACTTCCCCGGTGGCTCAATGGTAAAGAACTGCCTGCAATGCAGGAGTCATAGGTTCAATCCCTGGGTCGGGAACATCACCTGGAGGAGGGCACGGCAATCCAACCTGTATTCTTGCCTGGAGAATCCCATGGACAGAGGAGCCCAGTCAGCTCCTCCCCAGTCCATGGGGTCGCAAAGATTCGGACACGACTGAAGTGACTTAGCGTGCACGCATGCATATCTGAGACAAATGGTTTTTTTCTATTCTTGATTAACAGATACTATGTATGATAGCCTGTCTTCAGTTAAGTTAGCCGAGAATAGAATGCAGTTCAGATCTGGAACTCTGGTAAGGATGAGCTAAACTCATTTTAAAGTTCAGACATTGGCAGTTATGCAAAATGGAAAAATATAGCCCAGGAGGTGAGGTTAAGGACAAAATGAGATACAGGAGAGATGGCTATTTGCATCAGATACCAGCTGACAACAATAAAAGGAGAGAAAATTCTTACTTAATCAAAGCATCACAATGCTTAAAGCAGGTCAGGATGAAGAATGGTGTGATCCCCATTTTCATGCCAGGTAGAAAACTGCCACTGCCTTCTGTTCGACTTCTTATAATTATAAGATGATGGAGTGTGTGTGTGCATAAATATAAGATTGTCCTTTCCAGAAGTGTTGGAGTAATACAAAGCCTTAACTGTACCCATGACATTCCCGGAGTAAATATCCCCGGAGTAGAGGATGACAGAGCAATATCAGTTTATATTAAAAATGTACTGGATAAAGAACACTAAAAGGAGAGAAAAACATACACAGGCAGCAATTTCACTGAGACAAGTGTGGCAATGTGGCTGTTTCCTGATACATACATCATGTATTCCTAATGAAAAGGTAAATTCCTTGAGAGCACAGACACAAATTTTTAACAAGTAAACTCAGTCATAGGGGAAAAAACTAAGAGCAAAAGAGTTTGAGGAGGGGAAGGAGATCTTTTCTATGCTATGGATGAGGAGAAAACCTTTTAGCGGCAAATAAAAACAATTCTGCTCCAGCTAAACATTTTCGAAGAAGTGAGGATTCTCCCATGAAGGCTGACCCATCCATTATAAAAAAGCAGCGACGGGGAACTCTGAGAATTCACAATCCGTGGTAAGCGAAAGACTTCCGGAACTGCGCTTGGTTTCCAGCTCCTGCGTTCACCACGGTGCACAAGGAACTGGATTTGATTTCAGTCTGAATCTCAGGTCTGCTACTTATGACCTTGGACAAGATACCCCTGAACCCAGTTGCCTCATCTATTAAAAGTACTCACATGGCCAGCCAACCACAATAACGCATGTGGAAAAGGTAGGACAAGTTCTTGTTGCTGCTACTAAAGAAAGGAAACATTTATTGATAAAAGAAAACAAACTGAACCAAAAGAATGGGCTGCTGTGACCAACATGTCAAACTTTTTAAAATTACATCTTCAAAATAGTTTACCACTATACCTGAGGACTGAGATATCTTAAATATGGACTGTATTTCCACAGACACTTGGATGAAAATAGCTGAAGAGTTGTTCAGTAACATTATTCTGGTTGAAAACAGTACTAATATCCACATGTGGAATTACTTTCATGGGAACAGGGAGGGGAAAAAACCCAACGTGGCATTCTATCAGAACTGCTAAGCATGCAGCCAAAGATCAGGGTCGCCGATTCATTAGGCAACAAAGAATTTGACTAGTAGGGACACTTTTCTCTTAGTAAGAAAATGATCAACAAGGAGTACAGGTGGTATTCTCTCTATTGCCACAGGTAAGTGTTACTTGTTCAGTCGTGTCGGACTCTTTGCGACCCCAGGGACTAGTCAGGCTCCTCTGTCCATGGGATTCTCCAGGCAGGAATCCTAGGGTGGGTTGCCATTTCCTTCTCCAGGGGACCTTCCCAACCCAGGGATCGAACCCGGGTCCCCCGCATTGCAGGCAGATTCTTTACCAACTGAGCCACCAGGGAACCCATGGTCACAGAAAATGCAGACTCAAAAAGGTAAAGTACAGTATGTGAAGAAGGACATGTTCTGCTTTGCCTCTGCCTACTTCCTGCCAAATAACAAGATGTGATGGCAGGTACCCATACTGGACAAACAGGAGACGTTAGGAACAGGGTGCACACACAGGAAGAAATTTTGAGAAGAAAAAGCCTGGGTCCCAGAGGACACCATGGATCAAAGTCACCACGCCAGGACCTGACTTCTAGACTCTGACATCCCATTGCTGTTCATTCGCTCAGTTGTGTCTGACTCTTTGCAACACCATGGGATTCCCTGTCCCTCACAATCTCCCGGAGTTTGCCCAAGTTCATGTTCATTCCATCAGAGATGCTGTCCAGTCATTTCATCCTCTGACACCCTCTTCCCTTCTGCCCTGAATCTTTCCCAGCATCAGGAACTGTGCCAAAGAGTTATCTGTTCGCATCAGATGACCAAAATATTGGAGCTTCAATTTCAGCATCAGTCCTTCCAGTGAATATTCAGGGTTGATCTCCCTTAAGATAGACTGGTTTGATTTCCTTCCTGTCCAAGGGGCTTTCAGAAGTCTTCTCCTGACAAACCTAGACAGTGTGTTGAAAAGCAGAGACATTCCCCTGCCGAGAAAGGTCCGCACAGTCAAGGCTATAGTCTCGCCAGTGGTTACATATTGTTGTGAGAGCTGGATGGTAAAGACTTTGACAGGAATAAGGAATAAAATCCTATCTTGTCTACACGACTGTTAGGTTGAGTCTCTGTTGTTTATAACCAAACCTACTCCTACGGCCAAGATAAAGATGTTTGGCAGGAAATCTGTCAACTTGATAAGGAAAGTTTTAAAATGGATTGACAGAAAAAAAGAAGTAAGCTCAGATAAAATAGTTAAGAAACATGGGAGACAATGGGTGACTAGAAAGTAGCATGATGAAGCCATACTTTGCTCAAATATTAATAAAAAATCTGATCAGAAATGATATTGATGACCTATCTAAGCTAATGACCAGAGCAATCTTCCAAGTGGGTAAGTGCAGCCTCCTGAGAACCACCAAGACTTTGGAGTTGTAAACAGAGAGAGAAAGACAAAGAGAGGGAGATGGGGAGAGAGGGGGAGAAAGGGAGAGAAATACCTAGTAAAAAGTACTGCATATTAAAAGAAAATTATAATTTATTTAACACTCACTCTGAGTAAGAGACACTCACTCTCTTCAGTTACCCTACAGAATCTTCACAATAAACCAACGAATCCCTCTTATAAGAGACCAGGAAAACGTGGCTGCGCTGTGCTTAGCTGCTCAGTCATCTCCTATTCTTTGTGACCCCATGGACTGTAGCCCGCCAGGCTCCTCTGTCCACGGGGATTCTTCAGGCAAGAATTCTGGAGTGAGTAGGCATGCCCTCCTCCAGGGGATCTTCCCAGCCCAGGGATCGAACCTAGGTCTCCTGCATTGCTGGTGGATTCTTTACCATCTGAGCCACCAGGGAAACCCAAGAATACTGGAGTGGATAGCCTATCCCTTCTCCAGGGGATCTGCCCAACCCAAGAATGAAACCAGGGTGTCCTGCATTGCAGGTAGATTCTTTACTAGCTGAGCTACCAGGGAAGTCCCACTGGCTGGAAAAAAAAGTAACTCAAAAAGCTAGTAAGTAGAGAAGGAAGAATCCTGATTCAGAGGTCTCTCTCCCAAAGGTGCACAACTTTTCATTTCATGCTGTTGCTGCCTCAAAGTTAAATTTCTGAACAAAACTACCTGGACTCAGAATAGAAGCAAAGTAAAACACCCAATTTGGTATAAAAGACAGGAAAAATATATGTGATGGCACTCTATTAATCTGAGCCACTGGAAAAGAAAGATAGTGTGATAGTAACAGAAATTTTGGAAGAAAATGAGTATGTTCACTCAAAGTTTATAACAGCAACAAAACATGCTGGAAATACTTAAACATGCACTAACTTCTAACTAATCTTAGAAGACAGTAACAGCATGCTTAGAAGACACACATTTACTATTCCAGAACAAGTTTCTATAAAAGAAAATAAAAATCTACCAAAAGGTAAAAATACATTTTTAATCAGATAAAAGAACTGATAGCACTTTACAACGATGTATTACACTGGCTTCCATTAAACATCAATACTGCCAGCGTCCTCATCCCCATGCTGGCAACAGTGTGGATGCAAATCCTACAATCCTCTGCGAGAATGCTGGTGTAAATCCTGGTGTCAGCCTTGCTTTCTACCATGTTTCTAACGTTAATGCTCACCCTAGGTGAAGTGAGGATTCAGTGTCTGAGGTCACTCACATAGGACTGTTAGCACAAGATATGAGGAATTTTTCTTAAATGCAATCTGTAAACCACCATTTGGGATAATATCAGTCCTAAACATGAAAAGCTACCCCATCGACCTCATAGTTTTCCATTTTCTGTCCCCAAAGATTGTGCATTTTCAATCAAGCAGCTCTTCGACTGGATACGAATGACTCAATGAGACCAAAGGTAAATACGTTGTTTCTATTGACTTGAAACCGCAAGAGAAGCCATCCTCGAAGTCTATTCATTTCCTCCCTTTGTTTGATTCAGACTGACTGACTCTGAACACTAATGGAACACGACTTCTGTGTGTGCGCGCGCCAGTGTATATACATGTTAATGTAATTCAATACTACGAGGTTAAGCTGCACAGAAAACATTTCTCAGCCCTTGATTAAGGCCGGCATTAAACCATCAGGCCCCATCACAAGCCTTGCTGATGAGTAGTTATTTGGACACACACAGCGCTGTGATTTCCATCCACTTTACTAATCAGCAAGTTCAGATTTGCCGCTAATGTGACACTGATGAACAGCAATGATGCTAATGTGACAGTGATGAACAGAAATGACAGCTCAGGATGATTAAAATTAGCTAAGGCTCCACAACCCAGGACCAAATAGAGGGGCTTTGAAAACGACCACAGCCAAACATGCATCTGTCACACAGAAAGGAAACACCAAAAACATATGTTTACCGATTATACATAAATTTGAACAAATACACACTGCCAACGTGACACTGTTTAAAACGTAGGTGGTCAATAATATTCAAGTCCCATACTAAATCAAAAATGACAATAAAAACATGAATATAATGAACAAAAGTGCTGAGCAAAACAAAACATCAAAAGGTAGAGGGTATGGTTTGATTGTGAAAATACAGGGTATAACAGAAACACAAATCATGTGCTTATTGGAGCTGAAATAAAATTCCCTGATCTATGCTAAATGAGAATGCTTAGGAAAAGCATGTGGACTTCACGCACTTGTCCCTCTCAGAGACTTGGAGTTAGGTATACAGACTTCAGGACAATGACATCACCTTCCTTCCTTCCCTTCCCTTTTCTCATCATTTACTACCCTGCCACCCAGGCCAAATCAGTATATATGGGAAAACTGCAGTAGACTGCTGGATTTTAAAGAGTCAAAATGTAATCCTGGCAAAAATAAACTAGTAAGCTACGTCCATTTTCCAATACAGTCTTAATCCATCCACCAAAGTTTCTAGTAGCATAGTACTGCTTCAGGAAAAAACAAAAAAAAAAACAAAAACAAACAAGCAAAACGAGAAAATCTACAGAGAAGTGAGTGGAAAGTCAGCTCTGGCACCACTACAGCGTTCTATGGCAAGGAACTGACCACACTGTTCCTGAGGTTCTCACACCGAGAATGCTGGAGCGCTTTGCCATTCCCTCCTCCAGTGAACAACATTTTGTCAGCTGATTCATTGGAAAAGACCCTGATGCTGGAAAAGACTGAAGGCAAAAGGAAAAGGAGGTGGCAGAGGATGACATGGTTAGGTAGCATCACTGACTCAATGAACATGCATTTGAGCAAACTCCAGGAGGTGGTGAAGGACAGGGAAGCCTGGTGTGCTGCAGTCCACGGGGTCACAGAGAGTCAGACGTGACTTAGTGCCTGATCAATAACAGCTGACTATAAGCAATCCGCACTGCACAAGCTACCCCACAGATACAGTAGAATAGGATACGGATGTCTTTTTTTTTTCTTAAGTCCATTAATATATTCTGTCAGATTAGTAACCAGATTCTCATTTTGACAGTATTGAATTAAATTCCTAAAGACAGATTTACTCAAAACATCACCTGCACCAATGAGTCATTCTAAAAGGGCTGGTATCCAGAAGCTATAATGCGCTTGCATTGGCCCCTCAATCTAGCACTGAAGATCAATAAGGATTTCAACATAAACATTCAGATACCTGAGGTTCTACAAAGAATAAATGAGAAAAGTATATTATATGCGAAAAACATCAGTCCCAGAATTCTAGTAAATTCTAGTAAATTTAAAAGTAAAAAACTTCAGGTTTTTTATAATGTTAATAATGCTGTCATCTGAAATAGTCTACTGATAACTACTAAATGGTGAAATGACCTTCGAAGACTCCAAAAATCAATAGATAAACCAGACACATCTTACAAGCATTTCTGAAAAGAGGTAACAAAGCAGATCAAAGAATAAGATACACTGCTCAGAGCTTCTGTAATCAGATACTGAAAGTCAATCAACACAGGAAAATCTTCAATTACTGTCTTCCCAGTGGCAATCATTGACAGGGCTTCTTTCTGGGTCATACTTCATCCATGTAATTTTCACTCTGAAACCTCCAAGAAGAGACTCTTTTCAGGCAGAATCTCTCATTTTAACCTTTATCTTAAGTTAGCATTACTCCCTTTTTAGTAAACAGTCTTTTCTCACACATAATTGTCTAAATTATCTTTTATTAGAATTCCTTCTCAAAAGCAAATTTTCTGAAATTATCTCAATTACCTTATTGCTTCAAATAAGCCAATTACAAACACCTTCAAACAAATTTATAGGGGAGTAAATAATTCATTTTTGTCATTCTGCTAAGATTCCAACTCAAACATGGTTTCCACACCTAAGAACAGATAATGCGAATTTATGTCTTAGCAACACCCAAGTCCCATTTACTTCTAGAAGAAAAGGGTATCAAACACAGACAGGTTTTCCTGTAGGTCAGAGGTTGTCTTCTAGTTTGGGGGCTTTGTTTCCTGGCATTAACTTACAACCGTAGCACCAGGTATGAAGAGCACTCAGCACTCAGGAAAACACCACCACAGAACTAAACACCACTTCTTGGTGTGACTGGCTTCCAGGCTCTTTGTTGGGAAGAGCTCTCCAGTGGGAGAAAACAATTGATACTCACTTCCTAAGAGGGTTTTCACTGAAGCAATTTACCCTAAATCTTGTCATTTTGAATGTAGCTCTCCTTTTATTTTTCTAAAATACTAAATTATGATGGGCCATGTGTTAATGAATACAGTTAAGAAGCCAACTTCAGACTAATAGAGAAAGAAAAAGTTCAGAGAACTCCTAGAAAGAACTTGGTTCCCCAAAATGAGAAATAATAAACACTGGGTACTTGTAGGTCTCTCTTGTTCAAAAACTAATTTCTAAAAACTATTCAGTGGGAAAGGTTTTGTTTTTTATATATTAAAAAAATCTATTATTAAAAGTCGGCTTCATTGAAAAGATGCAGTACAACTGAATTCTCAACTGAAAACTCCAAGAAAGAGCCATATCCTGAAGACGAGAACATTTTTTCACTGTACAGCAAAAGAGAAAGAAAAAAAAGCTTCCATAAAACACCCATAGAAGAATCTGTGGTTCAGGAATGAACCTGATAAAGACCATGTAATTGCATTTACAGTCAATAAAATAAAAGAAAAATAATGTCTCATATAAAGACAATGTCAGCTATATATTTAAAAGGCATGAATAACAATACCATACTGCTAATTTTAATTAAAATCTTTTTCTCATTCGAAATTTCACCCTTCTGCTACACTTTTGCAGCAAAGCAAATATACTGTATATTGTATATGTATTGCATATTGAGAGGTATTTGCATGTATATGGATACTAAGAACTGTCTATTACTCCATCCAAATGTTCAGTGATTGCCGTTTCTACTAGGTCCTGCCTCCCCGAGTCTTGCCTAGAGGTCAGAAAAGTCACATATCTTATTGTGCTTTAGGAAAAAAAGATCATGGTAAGCCCCGCCACTACACTCAAGGTTATGCAGTCAACAGGCCACAGCACTTGACATCACTCACAGACTTCCTCGCAGATGCTTTGAGATAAAAAAGTGAATCAGGTTCACTCCTTCATCTCTTTTTACCTTTGACAAGGCTGTACAAGTGCAAAGCCTCCAGCCTCTCCACCACTGCTTTTAACTTCTCTATTCTCTTAAATCCCCAGTTCTTTCTTTTTATACCCAACCAGAGGGACTTGGAAATCATGTAACCAACTTTCTTGGATTAATCAAAAGTATACAAGGTAAATATACATGTACTTCAATTTCTCTTTATGAGATTAGTATTCAAGGAGGGGCAGATGCCCTTCCAATTGTTTAATACTTCTAGCTCACAGATGGGGCGGGGGGGACGGGGGGGGGGAATGTAGGTATTCAAATAGATTACCTCTCCTTTTCTAGGCTATGATATCACCTCTTTAAACTTCCACTTCTTGGCAAGGTACCACAGATTAAGACAGTGAGTTCTGGAATCTAAAGGCAGCTCTCCCTGACGGCTTCCCCTCAGGTTATGTTGGCCATAATGTTTAACTGCTTTGGCCCTCATTTTCCACATCTCGTCCTACACTTCCTAGAGGATTAAGTGAAATAACACACGTGTGTGGCTGACACATTGCAAATCCCAAAATATGTTAGTAGAGAGGTTAAAATGCTTCTTTCCTATTATAAACAAAGCTCCAGATTACTATTTCTGATCAGCCCTGCCAATTTCATCTGCAAAGACTGAATAATCTTCCAAATAGAAAAATGATCACCTCAATATGAATCTGAACCTCCAGATAAAAACGGAATTTTTAACATGCTTTCTCTAGTTGTCTTTTTGTTTTGGATAATCATGCCTCATATGCAAACAATGATGCCCCATGTGAAAAATGAACATAGGCATTTGAGTTCATATATTAATATAACTCATCAAAAATTTGCATACATAATAGAGAAAGAGAGATTACAGTGTCAGAAAGATGCAGGTTTGAATCCCTGCTCCACAACTGAGTTATCAGATCTTTGTGATGTTTATTGCCCTATCTACAAAATGGGATCATAGTATTTAAAGCTCACAGATTTATTACCACAATCAAATGAAGTGACATGAGAGAAGCACCTGGCACAAAATAAGCATTCAAATGTGAGAGCCTTTCCCTGATAAGCATGATGAATTTAAATTGCAACCCCTTCCACAGCAAAGTTGCTTTTCATCCCCAAGGGAGCAAGGATGTCTGAACATTAGGGATTTGTGAAAATCTGTTCTTAAGACTTTTCAAACTGCATAAACAAGTGATATGTACAAATTACATAGGGCTTTATTTTTTGAAATAAAAGCCACAACATTCCCCATAAACATAATAAAAAGCCAAAGAAGAGGGAGAAGAGATAACAAGGGAACAGCTGGTATCAACTGTGCACATCATTCAAAGAGGCAATGGGGCCAGTAGAGTTTTTCAATAAAAGCAAAGAGAACACTAGGTGGTAACGAAATGGATACTTTAGATGTGGGGAAGCAAAACATATTCACTACTCTTCAGGATGCCAGGGGAGGCTTGGATAACATCTCCTGTCTTAATGAGCTATACACCATTCCCAGCTGTTCATAACAATGACAGAGTTCACTGCAGCAGGGAAGCTATAT
Source organism: Muntiacus reevesi (assembly GCF_963930625.1). Taxonomy (NCBI): domain Eukaryota; kingdom Metazoa; phylum Chordata; class Mammalia; order Artiodactyla; family Cervidae; genus Muntiacus; species Muntiacus reevesi. The sequence continues at coordinate 92,228,384 of NC_089254.1, read as the reverse complement.
ACAAAAACTCCATAGTCCCTAGAGCCAGAGGTGCAGGGCAAATGCTAAATCATACATCTGTTGATGCTTGGATGTATAAATGAAGAGGGATTTAAAAAAAAAAAAAAATCACCTTGCACATCTGGGATCTTTCTTCTCCAATAACTGTCAAACTTATGTATATTTTCTAATCCCTCCTTTTTTTTGTTGGCTTTGAGCACTTTTTAAAGAATTAATCAACTTACTTTATATTTTAGGGCAATTTTAGGCTTACAGAAAACTAAATAATATGAAGAATACCCATATATCCTCTCAATCTGAGCATTTTTAAGGGTCTTGGCTCATTTAAACCATTAAATGATCACCCAGAATTTGAATCAACCAATAAATAAAGTGACCAAAGTAGAGAATTTGAGACCCTATTTAGATCTGCATAAACCAAGTGATGGTGACAATTTGAAAACAATATAATGATGTGTCAGAAAAATTTAAAATGTATAGCTACAGACTGAATCAAACCTAACCAGAGCATCACTAAAGCCAAACTCAAAATCGTTGTCTGAATATAACATTTAAAGCGAACTTATAACGATCAGAATTTTCACAGTTAACAACATTAACATCACATTCACATCTTCACCTCCATATTTGCTAAAACCATAAGAAAACACGTTATAATGGACCTTTCTCCAAACTAAAGAATATGAATGTTCCTGAGATCAAGGTTCAGAGCATCTTGTATGTTTATCAAACAGCTTCTTTTAATTATGGAACTACTACTTCTTACTTTAAATTAGATGAGGTGCTCTATTGGGTCATGCAGATAGATGAAGCAAAAGATTATCTGGTAAGTCATCGCTACTGCTAGGAAACAATTACATGGATAATACAGTGCAGAGGTTCTCAATGTGTGGTACCTAACTTATTAGAAATACAAATTTTGGGGTCCCACTCCTAGCGCAATAATGGATCAGAAATCTTGGGGGGGTGAAGGTATGTACACACCCAGTTGTCTGCGTTTTATCAAGGCCTCCAGGAGATTTGAATACAAATAAAGTTTGAGAATGACTAATATATTCAAGGATGCCTGACCATGAGAAAAGGGAAAACTGAACAGTAAATATGTGACCCTACCACTTTTTTTTCTTTTCTCATCTTTTCTTTCCTTCCAACACCCCCCCCAAAAAAACAGAAAAGCATTTTGATAATTTTTAGGACAATGTTATATTTCATTTAAGAATGGTGACACTGTCTTGTAGGGCTTGTTATAGTGGCCTACACTTAGTCCAACAGAGCACTTTCAGCTACTGCCATTTTTCTCAATTAGGTACAAATCATATTTTTCATGCATCCCAAAATGAACTGAAACCATTTGTTTTACCAACATACAATTGTTCCCTTGTATACAATCTGAAATTTATTCTAACTATTTAATAGGATTCTTAACTTACCTTTAGTTTTCCAGAGGCTTTCCAAATGTTTCCAAAATATCTTCCATTACACTGCCTGAATCTTCTCATTCCTTAACTTACAGCTCTGGATATCTCTGGATATATCCAGATACATACAGCAGACATTTCTGATCCTAGATAATGGTCTCTTCATATGCTCAGAGCCCTTAGTTAACCACATAAAAGGCTCCAACTATTACATGACTTAAACACATGGTATTTACCTCAAATCAACTACAGCTTGATACAAGGATAATACAATTAATAGGGATGTTATTTGGGGATTCCCTTGTGGCTCACCTGGTAAAATATCTACCTGCAATGTAGGAGATCTGGGTTTGATCCCTGGCTTGGGAAGATCCCCTGGAGAAGGGGAAGGCTACCCACTCCAGTATTCTGGCCTGGAGAACTCCATGGACTGTATAGTCCATAGGGTTGCAAAGAGTCGGACACAACTGAGCGATTTTCACTTTCCCTTTCATTATGGTTAGGGTCCCTGTAACTTTGCTCCCTTGTCTACTGTCTTCTCAACCTATGTCCCATTAAGTCTCTCTAGTAAAATCAGTCACATTCCTACTGCTGATTCTCCCTAACGTGTTCAGAGAAGTGAAATGCCTTTGTGAACTGATGTGCTCAGCTATGTGGTCACCCCACAGTTATCTGCTGCACCAAGCTACATCCAGATAAACTTCTCTCTTAAGAAACGGAATGTAGGATCAATGGGGAAAGTTTTAGAGAATCTTAGATCATGTATTTAAAAAAGATTCTCCACAAATCAGTTTGGTCTTTCCTCTTAGTCCAGTGAATCACTGGTTTATTTCAGGTGACAAAACCTCTATCACAAACAAATTCCTAACTTGGCCTCAACTTAGATACAGGAGGAGTAGTCAACATTTATAAATGAGATTAACTTATTTGAGCAAATTGAAAAGAAAAAGAGTGGGGATTTCTGTCAAACTGATTTATGCTTTGGTCTACACCATTCCAAAGAAATAAATTCCTCAACAGTTGGAGTAACAAAATGGCATTGGTCTCTCAAGTGAAGAAAGAGCCAATTATTAGGGAAATGAAAATGATGCACTAAACATATGTCTTTCCTGGTAGAAGAAGCTACAGAGGCTGAAGTCGTCGCAGTATTATGGGCCTCATCTGCTAATGGGTAAGAAGTCAGCCCTTGGCGAACAAACGGTAAATAACAGTCTCTCTGTGGAATACTAGCTCAGGAAAAGTACTGATCAGACAGGCAAGAATTCCTTTAGAAAAGAAGAGGCCTTCATCTGAGGTCCTCGGATAGATTCAAGGAGCATATGACCTCAGATGGAGGGGGGAAAAAATCTCTTTAATTTACCAACTGTTAACTGAAATTTAGCATTTTCTTCCATTATGATTCTAGGTAATAACTACAATAATATTAATATACATGTAGCACTGTCACCAATGAAAATCAATATTTCATATTAGGTTATAGCCTATTAACGTATGTTAAGCATCTCAAAATTACATTAATGCTCATAACTGCTTTGAAATTACAGTGTCATTAGACTTGCCATTAGATACTGGTTATTTATTAATATTACAATCATTTCAATGTAGTTGGTTCCTTTTGTGTCTCTATACATTTTTAAGGTATTTATCTCATTCTAAGGAGTTCATGATTCAAAAAAGGCAAAGAATTCCACTTTTTTTAAAGTTTTTTTTTTTTTTTTTGATGTGGACCATTTTTTAAAGTCTTCATTGAATTTGTTACAATATGGCTTCTGTTTCATGTTTTGGTTTTTGGGTCATGAGGCAGGTGGGATCTTAGTTCCCTGACGTGGGATCAAAACCACTCCTCCTACATTGAAAGGCAGTCTTAAACAGTGGACCACCATGCAAGTCCCAAAGAATTCTCCTTTAAAAAGAAGGAAGTAGGATGGAGAACAGAGAATGTTCCTAAGTAGTCCCAGATACACCAGCATAAACCCCATTGTGAGGAAGAACTTTCCAAGAAAAAAATATATATACACGTTGTTCTTCTCTGAAATCCACAAATGTGTTAGGAAACAAAACCAGTTTATTACTCTTACTTGAAAACAATGAAACCTAAAAAAGATTAAGATGTTCTATTTCCTCTGAGCTGGAATTCCATCAGCTCCACTAGCTTTGTTCATAGTGATGCTTCCTAAGGCTCACTTGACTTTGCACTCTAGGATGCCTGGCTTCTAGGTGAGTGATCACACCATCATGGTTATCTGGATCATTAAGATCTTTTTTTGTATAGTTCTTCTGTGTATTCTTGCCACCTATTCTTAATATCTTCTGCTTCTGTTAGGTCCATACTGTTTCTGTCCTTTATTGTGCCCATCTTTGCAAGAAATGTTCCCTTGGTATCTCATTTTCTTGAAGAGCTCTCTGGTCTTTCCCATTCTATTGTTCTCCTCTATTTCTTTGCATTGTTCACTTAGGAAGGCTTTCTTATCTCTCCTTGCTGTTCTTTGGAACTCTGCATTCAGATGGGTATATCCTTCCTTTTCTCCTTTGCATTTTGCTTCTCAAGAGAAATAATTTTTTACCAGTTGGTTGACCTTTATTAAGGCTGTCTGCTGTCACCCTGCTTGTTTAATCTATACACTGAGCACATCATGAAAAATGCTGGGCTAGATGAGTTACAAGCTGGTATCAAGACAGGCGGGAGAAACATCAACAATCCCAGGTACGCAGAGGATACCACCCTAAGGGCAGAAAGTGAAGAGGAATTAAAGAGTTTCTTGATGAGGGTAAAGGAGGAAAGTGATAGAGCCAACTTAAAACTAAATATTAAAAAAAAAAAAAACTAAGATCATGGCATCCAGTCCCATTACTTCATGGAAAATAGAAGGGGAAAAGGTAGAAGTAGTGACAGAGTTCCTCTTCTGGACTCTAAAATCACTGTGGATAGTGACTGCAGCCATGAAATCAGAAGGCGTTTGTTTCTTGGCAGGAAAGCTATGACAAACCGAGACAGTGTGTTGAAAAACAGAGACATAAAAAAAAGAAGAAGAAGAAAAGCAGAGACATTACTCTGCCGACAAAGGTCTGTATAGTCAAGCCGATTGTCCTCCCAGTGGTCATGTATGGTTGAGAGAGCTGGACCACAAAGAAGGTGGAGCATCAAAGAATTGATGCCTTTGAACTGTGGTGCTGGAACAGACTCTTGAGAGTCCCTTGGACAGTAAGGAGATCAAACCAGTCAATCTTAAGGGAAATCAACCCTGAATACTTGTTGGAAGGACTGATGTTGAAGTTTAAACTCCAGTATTTTGGTCATCTGATGTGAAGAGCTGACTCATCGGAAAAGTCCCTGATGCTGGGATAGATTGAGGGCAGAGGAAGAAGAGGGCATCAGAGGATGAGATGGCTGGATGGCATCACCAATGCAATGGCCATGAACTTGGGCGAACTTCAGGAGACAGTGAGAGACACAGAGGCCTGGCGTGCTGCAGTCCATGGGGTCACAAACAGTCAGACACAACTGGGTGACTGAACAACAATGACCTTTATTAATCTAACAAAAGTGGCTGTTTTGGGAAAGGCAAAGGCAGCCCAGAGATAATTCTGCAAACTTGTCATCAGGAGTCACGTTCTCCTCAGTCCAAAATCCTACCTAAGGCAGCAGCCCCCAACCTTTTTGGCACCAGGGACTAGTTTTGTGGAAGACATTATTTCCATATATGGGGTCGGAGAATGGTTTCAGGATGATTCAAGCACATCACATTTATTGTGCACTTGATTTCTATTATTGTTATATCAGCTTGACCTCAGATCTTCATGCATTAGACCCTGGAGGTTGGGAACCCCTCATGTAAGGTACCACTGAAGTGACTCCAAATACCGCCCTCATGGTATGGAAGCAGTAACAAGCAGAAGGGCCATGGAGGATAATTCCAGTGGCTAAATGTCATACAAGATGGACCAGGTCAAAGTTGTTTGTGTGAAAGGATTTCAAAATGCCTGACAACAGAATAACTTTGTGAAATTCTAAAGCAATCATAAATCAACATCTTTACAATTATCAAATATGTTTTGATAGTCCAATCACCATGCGTAAGAGATATTCCTGAAACTGTGGTTTAAGTCAGATACTTTCAAGATACTAAGAAAGGACTTATCATTGGCAGGGATCTTATAGCAAGAGTTGAGTGGTCTGGGGCCATGGTTAGGGAAAAAGTGACAGTAAACTATCTCAACGTTGCATGCATCTACCCGAACTAATTTATAGGAATCTGTTGACCATTAACATATGTAAGTCCTCACTGAATTCAATACATAGCCTCTGGTTTAACAGAGGTGTGCAAGAGCTAACTACCATCTTCCATTTATTGTTACAAGATTCTAAACTTTCAACTTCTCTTTCATGACTCTTCCTCTATATTAAACCCAAGTGGGCAGTCTCAAGCAATGAGTGTATAAGAAGTGGTGGCACATTACAGTTACTAGTTGGAATTTTAACTGAGGGTAAATAACAGTTATCACTGCAATGCAGCTTTAGAAGTACTTCTGTCTGGCATCAGGCAAAAGCAAACACAAAATGGAGAGTGAAGCACCAGTAGGCAACCTGACTTGGTTCAGAAATGAAATGTTGTAGATGCCCTTCACATAAGATTGTTTCAGAAAAGACTTCAAAATGGAACCGTAGACCATGGGTTTCAGATGGCCGTATCACGGATCCTTGGGCAGGAAGGCTCCTGATTTATTCTAGTCACTCTTAAAATGATGCTACTTAAAGGCATGTGTGTGCAAGGACCTCACAAAGGGATATGTCCAAGACAGATTCTGTGCATTTAAAATGCTCTGCAGCTAAAAAGAAACACCTTTCCTCTCTCTGAACAGTAAATTTTCTATCTTCTACACCACTGTGCCATCTCAATTAAAAAAAAAATCTGCACATGCAATTATGATTCAGTTGAAAACAAAGGTAGTGCCACTATAATTGTGCCCAATGAGCCCAAAATATTAAACTTTTATTTTCAAGTATGGTTTTCATCACTCTCTCCTCCAGTGCAGTATATATGATAATATATTATTTGATATTCAGAAGGGAAGAGTTCCATACAAAATGAATGACTTCAATTGCCTTATAAATAAAACATAGATAAATGTCTTGGTAAAATAAATTAAAGGAGCATTTGTATTTGATCACTCCATCATATTACTGACTATCTACAAGCAGAAGTTGTTGCTATGTATTTTGTGAAATTCATTATATGTAAAGTCCATAATGGCTAAAACTCAAACAAATCTCATGTATTATGCACCTCAGAGAGACTTGAAACACATTATAGGCACAAAAGTCAGAAAATGTAATTATGGCCCACACCTGTAGTTTGGGGGATTATTTGCTTGTTTGGGGAAAGCTTTTCCCAGCTAGATTATTTTAAAAATTAAGCTATAGCACATTTAAAAGTATCAACATTTAAATGTATTAACATTTAAAAGTAGATATTAAACTTCACTTCCCCTTCTTAAAATTTACTGAAATGGCTGAAGAGGATAAATTAGTCTTGATGAAATGCCTTTGCTGGTTTGGATTTAATAAATAGGATCATTATATAAACTACTTAAATCCATTTTTAAGGAAAGCTGAATCCACATTATTATGACTGCATTGCTAAAGTAACAAATACTGTATGAAACAGAAGTAGAATAAACAACAAATAATAAATATACGATATTTTGCTCTGGGGGGTAATTCCAGGTTATCCTTCATTTTTCCCATTATTGTTGAAATACACGGGGGACAAAACAAATTTCAAACACTATAGAAATAAATAAGGAACGCTGATGGTTTAAGGGAGTGTTTGAAAACCAGAAATGACAAAAATTATTTTCAGTAAGAACATCATGAAAGAAAAAGCTTTTTTCTCGTGTGCTACGGCAGGGTGATTTACAAATAAAATCTTAATTACAACCAATATGAAAGATAAGGTAACATAAAAAAATCACCTGATTTCTACAGATTTCAAGTTATAGACTAGTGTTTTCCATAGCATAAAAAGCTCTAAAAGAATGATTAAGATAACAATAGTAAGTGATTCAATGCAATAAAAGTTAAAGCCCGATTTCATATAAATGTCAATGTACAGATTTATAAACACTGTCATTTCCACTAGCCAGTATTATTAAGCTGGCTCAGTTTACCATCCAAATCAGGTAATACGTGCATACTAGCCCTGAAGGGTCAACATTCCACATGAAATCCTTTATACAGCATCAGCGACAGTAATAATGCTGCATCTGAAGTTTATTTCCCATCATACTCAGGCCATCTTCAATACATACTTGATTGATTTTTATGGCTAGGTGGAGAAATGCACAAATGAAACTCAAAATCTTCACTATCATGCTGAGTTTGTTGTGTGGCAGGAAAGAGAGAGGAGGGGGTGAAAACAAAAAGCAGGAACAGAGAGAAAAGATGAAGGACAAAAACAGGAGAGAGGTGAAAAATGAGAGGAGGAATGAAGGCGGGACTTCTGGAACGGAAAGGGAGAAGAATTAGCAAGAGCAAGAGAATGCCCTTCCATGACTAATTGATGGAAACTAATAACTTGCGCTACTTGCATTTCTAATGTAACTTCAGTACTCATTCTTTTTCATCAGAGTATGTTTTTATTTTTAAACATTCTGCACCAAATACTGTGTTTGGTACAAATAAAATCTGTACAGTACTTTAACCGAGCACTGTTTTCCCCTCTTCTCAAATCAGGTTCATCAACTGACAAATGAATTTGTCAACATTTCACATTTCAGTAAAACAAGGGCCCCAAAATCCAACTCCTTCATATTCAGATGCTACTGAATTCCTCCTAAGGGTCAGATTCTGTGCTTGTCCCTGAAAACATCAAAATGAATAAGGTACCCCCACAGAATAACACAGATACAAACACAGTAATACAAAAAGAACGTGGTAGGTACATTAAGAGAAATGCATAGGTCTTCTGGTACACCCAAAACAGGATTGCATCTGATTAGTAATGAAATTGTGCTGTTTGTGACACCAGGAATGGACCTGGAGGGTATTATGCTTAGTGAAATAATTCAGAGAGAAAGACAGACACTGTATGCTTTCAATTGTATGTGGAATCTGAAAAATAAAGCAAATGAATGAATCTAATAAAACAGAAAAAGACTTACATAGAGAACAAATGGCATGCAGGGAGAAGCAAAATAGATAAACGGGACTAAGAAGTACAAATTGTTAGGCATAAATGAGTTACAAGGATGGAATGAAAAGCAAGGATGTACAGTGAATTTTTTATAATAACTTTCTATGAAATGTTGTTCAGTCACCAAGTCCTGTGCAACTCTCTATGACTCCATGCACTATACCCCACCAGGCTCCTTTGTCCATGAGATTCTCCAGGCAAGAATACTGGAGTGGGTTGCCATTTCCTTCTCCACGGTATCTTTCTGACCCAGGAATTGAACTTCCATCTCCTGCACTAGCAGTTAGATTGTTTACCACTGAGCCACCAGTGAAACCTTTGTATGAAATACAATCTATTAAAACATCAATTTATTGTTATGTATCTAAAACAAAATACTATAAGTCAACTTCACACCAATAAACATAAACAAGTAAAACAGATAAAAACAGTTTCTCAAATATTCTGAACTGGCTTTGCCAATCTGCTGGTTTCCAAAGGAATACATCTTTCACATAGATTTAAAATATAAAAATAAATATGGTGTTAAGTTGTTGAGCCTTATTGTTTTAGCCTTTCTGACAGTTTCCATTTACTTTATTTATAATGGTGATAGTTGCACAACTGTGCGTACCCTAAAAATCACTGAATTATACATTTTAAATGGGTGATTTGTATGGTCATGTGAATGATACCTCAATAAAGTTCTGCATTAAGAAGTAACAGAAAAGGATTTCTCTGGTGGTTCAGTGGCTAAGAATCCACTTTTGAATGCAGGCTAGTGGGTTCAACTGAACCCCTGATCCGGGAACCAAGAGCCACACACTACAGGGCAACTAAGCCCACAAGCCACAAGCAGAGAGAAGCCTGTATACCAGTGAAGATGCCACATGCAGCAACTAAGACCAAACACAGCCAAAGATGAAGATTTTTTTTTAAGTAATAGGAAAAAAGATGCAAAATATCTCAAGAAAAAGCTCCCTAAAATCTTCTCATGTTCATCTAGTTGCTGAGACTGTCACATGACCCATGTTAGAGACAGTAATTGTAGCAGTGATACATCAAAATCCTTCCAGGATTTTAAAAGCCCTGCCATTGAGGAATGATTCTACTCAAAGATGTATTGATGAGATGTCAATTAACAAAGATAAATTTTCTATTAAGAGTGATGAAACCACAGTTACTGACAACAAGGCTCTTCAATGGCATATTTTCATTAGTTTGATCAGGATTTTAAACTTGTAAGAAGACATGCTATTGACAGATTCTTTAGAAACTGGTTGAACTAGAGCACTTATTTTTGCTACTATAAAAACTTGGCTTGATGAAAACAAGTGCCCTTTGAAAATTCAGTGCCCTGTACTACTGATCATGAAAAAGCAAGAGAGTTCCAGAAAAACATCTATTTCTGTTTTATTGGCTATGCCAAAGCCTTTGACTGTGCGGACCACAGCAAACTGTGGAGATTTCTTAAAAAGATGGGAATACCAGATCACCTGACCTGCCTCTTGAGAACTCTATATGCAGGTCAGGAAGCAACAGTTAGAACTGGACACGGAACAACAGACTGGTTCCAAATCAGGAAAGTAGTACGTCAAGGCTGTATATTGTCACCCTGCTTGTTTAACTTATATGTAACATGTGAAACGCTGGGCTGGAGGAAGCACAAGCTGGAATCACCAAGACTGCTGGGAGAAATATCAATAAACTCAGATATGCAGATGACACCGTCCTTATGGCAGAAAGTGAAGAAGAACTAAAGAGCCTCTTGATAAAAGTGAAAGAGGAGAGTGAAAAGTTGGTTTAAAACTCAACATTCAGAAAACTAAGATCATAGCATCTGGTCCCAATACTTCATGGCAAATAGATGTGGAAACAGTGACAGACTTTATTTTGGGGGGCTCCAAAATCACTGCAGATGGTGACTGCAGTCATGAAATTAAAAGACGCTTGCTCCTTGGAAGAAAAGCTATGACCAACCTAGACAGCATATTAAAAAGCAGAGACATTACTTTGCCGACAAAGGTCTGTCTAGCCAAGGCTATGGTTTTTCCAGTAGTCATGTATGGATGTAAGAGTTGGACTAAAAAGAAAGCAGAGCATCGAAGAATTGATGCTTTTGAACTGTGGTGTTGGAGAAGACTCTTGAGAGTTCCCTGGACTGCAAGGAGATCCAACCAGTCCATCCTAAAGGGAATCAGTCCTGAATATTCATTGGAAGGACTGATGCTGAAGCTGAAAATCAAATACTCTGGCCACCTGATATGAAGAATGGACACATTGGAAAAGACCCTGATGCTGGGAAAGATTGAAGGCTGGAGGAGAAGCAGATGACAGAGGACGAGATGGTTGGATGGCATCACTGACTCAATGGACATGAGTTTGAGTAAATGCCGGGAGTTGGTGATGGACAGGGAGGCCTGGCGTGCTGCAGTCCATGGGGTCACAAAGAGTCGGACATGACTGAGCAACTGAACTGAACTGTGCTACTGATGGAGCGACCTCCAGGGTCGGAAGACGTAAAGCTCTTACAGCCTGCCTAAAGAAAGTATATTCTCAAGTTCTTGCAACACACTGTGCTGTGCATTGAAATAAACCAATTGCAAAAAAAAAAATATTTGTCCACTTCTTTATCCCTCTCACAGTATAATAATTAAAACCAACAATGATACAGTAACACCACTCACACAAAATGTAACTTTCAGTGCACCCTGTTGCCTCCATGGACAGTCGCTAAATCTAGACTGGGAAGCAAGTGATGTGAAAGTTGCTTAGTCCTGTCCAACTCTTTGTGACCCCATGGACTAGAGAGTCCAAGGAATTCTCCAGACCAGAATCCTGGAGTGGGTAACCTTTCCCTTCTCCAGGGGATCTTCCCAACCCAGGGATCAAACCCAAGTCCCCCGCACTGCAGGCGGATTCTTTACCAGCTCAGCCACCAGGGAATCCCCTGGACTAGGGAGCCTCCTATCAATTATTTAAATACTAAAGGAATTATCTGGTGATGCACAGAAGCACCCCACTGTCAAGTTTTCTAGAACAGTCATTCTAAAAGTGAATGTTAGAAATTATACGAAGAAGAAAAAGTAGTTACTTGTTTTAAAAATAAGGATGCTCTTCTGAGTTGAATATTAGAACTAAATCAAACTGTATTCCATGACTTGTAAGAAAATATTATCAATATCATTAATCCATGTAAGTCACCTTGAGCAATGTCTGGATATAACAGACATTTCATAAAGTTTAGGCATCACACTACACACAGGATACGAAACAATGGGTAAGCCGCAAATGGTGGATGCCAGAAAAGCACCATTCAATCCAATAACTGGCTGCGTCTCCTGCCCAATTGCTGCCCAGCATTTTGGAGAACAGACAGAGCTCACGTACACCCAGTGATTTCAGGAATCCAGATAATAATCAAGAAATAGAAGTAAACACGAAAGGCTGCTAAAGCGACAAGGTAGATGTTACAAATTTCATAAGCCTTACTGCTCACCTCGAGTCTATTTATTCCTACTTTACAGAGAGTAACACAGTCTTATATCCCACTTCTATGTCTAAAGAAAAAACAACGAGAATAAAAATGACTAGAAGGAAGAAAGCCCAGAGCAAAGGAAAATATTTGACAAAAAGAAAAGGGAGGGAGAGGTGGGAAAATTAAACTAAATTATATTAAATTAAAACATTATCAATATCATTAAGACATGTAAATCACCTACAGCAATGTAAATCACCAAGAACACACAGAGTCAGGATGCTGGGTATTTTGGACCAAGAACAAACAGACTTAAATCTAAGTATACAATTCTGTTTGAAGTATGTAATGATGATTCACATTTATCAATAAAGTTATCTTATATTTAGAATATTCTCTTCAGAAAGACATGAAATATTATAGAGAGCCTTTTGATTTTTAGAAAATGGTAAACATTTTAAAGATAAAAGTAATACCAAACACAGGACTAATAGTTGCATTTCTATTTAATTCTCATGGCCTCTTTCATTAAAATATGTACTTTCACACTGAGATTTAGAACTGCAAGATGGTTCTGACCTGCCAATCCATCTGAACAACCAAACATCACAAATAACGCATCACCAGGACTATAGTAACACAATCATTACCACTTCTGCTGTGATCAGTACCACCCTGCCCATAACGCACTTAACAAACGATCATGACAATATTAACCAGTCATTTGCAGGTCACATTATCACCATCCACAGGGCATCACTGAAAATCACTACAGTTGTGTGATTTATTTTAATGTGTGCTTTTTAAACAATGCTACTGCTTGTATGTCTCCAGTGCTTAGATTTCTCAATAAATGATCTGTACTTCATTCAATTCTCATAGCAATTCCACAAGGAAGACTGTATCATGATCTCTGAGAGATGAGAAAATCACATCTTTTAGAGATGAGCAGTTAGGCAACTTACCTGAGGTCACCAAGTTATTAAGTGGAGGAGCTAAGGTTCAAAGCCAGGGACACCAAAGCCTTGCAGATTAATACTCAGAGCAGCAGTATTTAAAATAGCCAAACTGCGGAAACAATCCAAATGTCCATTATTGATGAATGAACAAAATGCAGTATAACCATGTAACCAAATGCCATTCATCAATATAAAGCAATCAACTACTGATGTGTAATATGACACGGATGAACCTCAAAAAAGTAGGCTAACTAAAAGAGGCCAGATACAAAAGACCACATAACTGTAGGATTCTATTTATATGAAACATCCCCAAAGACAAACCTACAGAGACAGAAAGCAGATTAGTGATTGAGGTTGGGGTAAGGATTTACTGTGAACGGACACAAGGGATCTTACTGGGGGGATGAATAGCATTCTAAAACTGGATTGTGATAATGTCCGTACGATTCAGTAAACTCGTCAAAAACACTGAATTGTACACTTAAAATGGGTGAATCTTAAATGTTAATTATGCCTCAATAAAACTGAAAAGAATAAAAAAGGTGTTTCCAGCTCTGAAAATATGTAATTTCACCAAGAGGAAAGAAGAAAAAAAGAGGTATAAGATGACAGGGATCCAGTGACACATATGGCTTAATTTATAATGAATTTACAGGGTCAACAGTGAAAATACCCCATAGGTTTTAAAGATCAGCCCTTCTTTAAAAAGAGAGGAAATGCTGCCTCTAATATTAATTACAAGGTTTACTTGCAAATAGCAGAAAGTACAAGTAAATGCTTAAACAAAACAGAGGGTTATTTTTCTCTCCAATCTGAAGGTAAACAGTCCAGAGCTGGAATGCTGACACAGGGTTATGAGGGATCAAGGGTCCTTTTTGCTCAACTGGCATCAGTGCTTGATTTCCAAGATCAAGGTGGCCTCGGATTAGGATGACTGTTGAAACTTTGGCTATCACATCCAGACTTCAAGCAGAGAGAAAAAAGAAGGGTTTATAAACAGGTATGTCCCGAGTCAGCTCCTTTTAGGGAACTGTCCCAAAAGTCCTAACCAACTACCTCTGCTTATATTTCACTGGTCATTCCCACTTGCAAACAACAATTGGAAATGTGTTTAAGCTAGGAACATCATTATCTAGAATACAACCAGAAAAGGGAAGTTTTTCTTTTTTTTTAAAAAAAAAAAAAAGGAGACACAGGCAGGTAAATGGATCTGACTAAGCAACCAGCAGGTTCTGCTAGATTTCCTTTAAAATCCTCAGGACCAAAACTAATTAAAAGAAAGTGTGGAATAAAAACTCAACATTAATATACAACGAGACATCTAGCACCAAGACAGTATCTTTGTATACCATTTTATTCTTCTCAAGAATGTGATGTTACTATACAAACGTCTAAACTGACTACTCATTTTTTTTTTTTTGACTACTCATTTTTAACACAAAACTAAGAGTCTGCAATCTCTATTGGAATAACAGAGTTTGAAAGATAGTCCTTCATCCTGTCCCTAAACATTCTCCCACCTCCAACTCTGTAATTCATGTATAAACCCGAATGAAGGAGACTTGCACAAACACCCAATTATAAAACCTGGTAATTGTTAATTTGTTACTATAGCTACAGGTTTTATGTCATTTGATGGGAATGTCTCTTTTCAAATTGCTCTAGGCCCAGGGGAAAAGGTGTAAGGTTGATGATCTCTTAATGCACATGCATAATTCTATTAGGTTTGATTTTCTCCAGGGAAAATAAGATAATTCTTAAGTGCTGTGGCATTAAAAAGAGGCAACAAAAGTAGCTGGTCAGAGACAACAGGACTAACCTGATTAGCACCATCTTTTCTTGTTTTTATTACCAGGTTTGGAGGAAAGATTCGCCAAATGAGTTCCCTGAGCCATCAGCATCACATAAGAACATGCTAGAAATGCAAATTTTCAGACCCTACCCTAGGCCTATGGAATCAGAAACTCAGGAAATAGGGAACAGCCATCCCTGTTTTAACAAATCCTCCAGGCTTTCTGGTGCACCCTGAAGTTGGAAAATTCTGTCTCAGGATATAACCCACAGCACACTTCTTTCACTGAAAAGATGTAAGTTTTCAAGGACAAATAAATACCATTACACATTCAATAAGGTACCTCTGTGGCATGGATAATAAAATAAATGTTGCATTTGTTGATTTTGGATTGTGAGAGGAGTTATAATGCCCCAGGTGGCCCAGTGATAAAGAATCTATCTGCCGATAACCCTATATGCAAAACAGAAAAAGAGACACAGATGTACAGAACAGACTTTTGGACTCTGTGGGAGAAGGCGAGGGTGGGATGTTTTGAGAGAACAGCATTGAAACAAGTATACTATCAAGGGTGAAACAGATCACCAGCCCAGGTTGGATGCATGAGACAAGTGCTCGGGGCTGGTGCACTGGGAAGACCCAGAGGGATGGGGTAGGGGGAAGGTGGGAGGGGGGATAGGGATGGGGAATACATGTAAATCCATGGCTGATTCATGTCAATGTATGGCAAAAACCACTACAATATTGTAAAGTAATTAGCCTCCAACTAATAAAAATAAATGGAAAATAAATAAATAAATAAAAAGAATCTATCTGCCAATTGAGGAGATGCAGCTTCGATCCCTGGGTCAAGAAGATCCCCTGGAGGAGGAAATAGCGACACTCCAGCATTCTTGCCTGGGAAATCCCACGGACAGAAGAGCCTGGCAGGCTACAGCCCACGGGGTTGCAAAGAGTTGACTGAGCAACTGAGCACGCACGTACTTTACATCTTAGTTTACACCTCACCACTAGCGGCTGGGGATGAGGAAAAAGTCACCTCATTATACTAGAGTTCTTCCAGCAGTGCTCAGCTATGGTGATCAGCCCACCATGGTGGTAATTCTTCATGGAGGTCTGGAGGATAGAACACAAGCGATTTTCATGCCTTTTACAAGAAAGACCACAGGCTGAGTCACTTATTGCTAGACAAAATAGTTATGCCCTATTGGCAAGCCAAACGTATCTTAAATTGAGAGCACATCTAAACAAAGTTAAGATTCTGATTTCTGGTTCTGCTGTGTTAAAATCCCGCAGCAAGTTACTAGACATCTGTTCTTCCCTTCAAGAGTGCAGATATGCATACACAATCTATCTAGAAGGGATACCACGTTGATCATGGTCTACAAAGCAAACTAACTTTAGGAAGAAAAACTGGAATCGAGTTGCTATTAAGTAATGAAAACTTGAAACATTAATTAGGAGACAATAAAACTTTGATATTTTATGTTAATAAGAAAAATATTTTAGACTGCTAATTAAGCTGAATAGATACTCAAACTAATTGAGGATGTTAATAATTCCTTATAAGGCTTTTGTAAGTTGAGAAATAAAGGCTCATAAAGAGTTGAGACATTAAAATTGATTACCCAATGAAAACTGTAATAGCTACTTACTTAAGAATCTTTTAAAAACTATCCATTCATCTGAAAGAAATCATACCATCAAAAACATTATTAGTTTAGTGGGTTTAAAATTATTTTTAGAAAAATAATCTTTTTCCCAAATTAAATCTTGCCTAAGTGTCAGAGTCTGGAAGAAAAAAGTATTTATAATTTAGAACATATAAAAAGTATCTAAAAAGCATTAAAGTAAAAACAGACTAACAACCCAATAAAAAGTGGCAAAGGGGTTAAGTTCAAAGGGTTTTCAACTCTGTAGTAGTAATTCAGTGAAAAGTCTACAATGTCAAACAAATGAAGAAAAAGATGCTAAACCTGACCTTTTACACTCCAGTAAAGTTTTTCAAAAACTGATGTCAAATGACATCAGAGACATACAGAAATGGGCATTTGGAGGGAGTGTGAACTGGTAACTTTTCTGGAGTGTAGTTGAGTAATCTATAGAGATTCACATTTTCAAACTGAAGTTTTGAAGAGACATCCTCTTAACAAAGAGTTCCTCTTACCCGAGTTCCTCTTCCAGACATTTGTTTTAAAGGAGTATTCAAAAATGTTCATGAAAGTATTCACTGCAACTTTTGTGATACAGCAGTTTGGAGTTTATGTATATGTGAGATCACTTGATACATATTATAAGCACAGAACAGGAAGTAGAAAGATGCATACTAAATTCCTTACAGTGGATCATCTGGGTAGATGAACAGGAATGAGAGGTTAAAGGGTTTTATTAAAGGTTCACAACAATTTCATGTATAAAATTCCATCAACATGGACCATAATTTCATGAAAAAAATTCAAAACAAACAGAATTTTACAGAGGAACACTGGAAGGAAAAAACCTTACACTGAATCTAAGTACAACCAGAAAAGCAAAGACGTTAAGCCGTCCTCGTGGAAGGTCTCAAGGAAGGACTAGGACTATTGACACGCCAATTTCGTAAACCTTTTCGAGCTTCTAAGCATTCTAGAATAAAGACAGCTTTAAAACCACTAAACTATATCATCTCAAAAGATGTTTCCAAGCCCTACAGTAAAATATATTTTGAGGGGTTTAATATCACTGAAACCATCCAAATTTCATTTACACATTACTATGTTTAGATTACTCAATTACCATGGAGTTTTACCTTCAACTTAAATCAATCATACATAAATATCAAGAAAAATATCTTCCTAATTCATTTAGCTATTCTAAGATACAACTTGTCATCCAATTGCCAAATCTAATGCAACTACCAAATAAGCCAACTTCTGTGGAATAAGTATTTCTGAAAATATTTCTTCAGCATATCTCCCATTTCAAAGAAACTCAAGTTGAGGAAGAACATTTGAAGTGTGTAAATATTCACTGAAAATACAAAGAAGGGACTGTTCATTCATCTTATACTAAATACCACCGGTAGGCAACAACTGTACGGTGAGTAAGCAGGAGACTTCAGCGGTGGTTAACTGCAAGGAAGTTGAACAAAGCCGCAAAAACACTGCACTTAGGACTCCCAGAGAAAGATGTGAGAAGTCATCCGAGCTACCGTCATTTATAATATTTTTTTATATTATTTAAGGGAATCAGCTGTAGAACATCAAGCTTTTCTTGTTATATTATCAAGCTTTGGCTATTTCGGTATCAAGCGACTAGAGAGAAATCAGAAAACACTATGATGTCTCACACTACTAAATTCTTAGAAGAATCAGAGTGAGTTTGGCATACTCTCAGGAACGTGGGAGTTTATGCAATTACCTGGGCTTCAAAGAAGGTTCATAAAAGAGAAAATCTTGACGTTATCTGTCAGAAAAATTTTCATGGTTCTGATTCATTTCATGTCATCACAGCAAAACATTTAAAGATGTGATGCCATCATTTATTCAAAGACTATATTTCACTGGTCATTATAGTGGTTGCAAAAGTCCTACAATCTTAACTCAGAAACTCGCATTCAAGAGTATACTACTACATCATTAAAATAAATCCACAGCTTTGGATACTTTAGGCTCACAGACAAGGGTATAATTATCAAAACTGATAAAAGGGCACTAGAAGCAAAAGAAAACATTTGATTATAGTTGCTGAGAATCACTATGATCTCATCCAGGTAAGTTTTTAAAGAAGATGATGGAGGAAGAATTTTTACACTTACAAATTCTTAGCTATCCTACTGCACACCCTTCTCCCTAACTTATTCAAGATACGCCTTATGTCTCATGAGCTGTGCTTCTTCAAACAATCCTGAGCTTTTCTTTGCATTTATCCCTAATTTTTTTTAAAAGCTCAGCAATTCCAGTTTATAGTTACCACACAAATGGCTCATATATTTCAATCTCTGATCTAAATCTCTTCTAATCCATTGCTTTGAACCCTGAGGTTTCAATCCTTCATTTAACTGGCTAACACCAACCCTTGTGCTTATAAAAATCTAATTTCATAAATGAGATTGATCACAATCCTCAAAATGGATTTCTTTTAACTACCAGCTATTTCTGCTAGAATGCCTGCTAAGATGCTTCAGTCATGTCCGACTCTTGTGACTCTAGAGATTGTAGCCAGCCAGGCTCCTCTGTCCAAGGGGATTCTCAAGCAAGAATACTGGCGTGAGTTGCCATGCCCTCCTCGAGGGGATCTTCCTGATCCAGGGATCGAGCCCATGTCTCTTATGTCTCCTGCACTGGCAGGCAGGTTCTTTGCCACTAATGCCACCTTGGAAGCGTCAAAAGACAGTGAAAGTGCTAGTTAGTTGCTCACTCGTCTCCAACTCTTTGCAACCCCACGGACTAGCCCACCAGGCTCCTCTGTCCATGGAATTGCTCAGGCAAGAATACCGGAGTGGGGGGCCATTTCCTCCTCCAGCGGATCTTCCCGACCTAGGCATCAAACCCAGGTCTCTTGAACTGTAGGTGGATTCTTCACTGTCTGAGCCACCAGGGGGGCCAATAGAATATCCTTATCAAATCAAGTATTTCAATGGGCAACTGGGTTAGAGAGTTTCAGATACTCAATAACAATGTAAGATGCCCAGTATAAATTTCAAGTATTTATAGGTTTCTATAAAACCTATGAATATTTACTATACCCATATCAGTATTTACAGGTTAAATAGCTAAATATCTATATGTGTATGTGTATAATCATATAAACACACATGAGTCAGTCACTATTAAAGATTGACTGTATCATAGTTAAAGTGAAAGCTTTCTTTTCTATCATCATCAAAAATTTTTAAATAATCTTCCAGGTCCATCATTCACCATTGTATAAACAACACACAGCAAACCAAACAAAGCAGAAATGTTGCCAGTAGAATAGCTGACACCCCTGGGAAATCCAGAATGTAATAATGTTATTACCAATTGTAAGCCTCTTAAAGCAAACCAAGTTCCTTAAATAATTGATTGAGCTATATCAAACTGTAGTTTTTAAAAACCTACGATTACAGAAAAGGCCCTAGAATCCTCTTGGTTTTTCCACTCCACTGAACCAGAACCCTTGCTTTCTTTAGAATGATTCATATTAAATTAACTATCCCTTTCCTGATTAATTTTCCCAGTTTTTATAAATTCATTTATTTCTGCCTACCCTTGATACTTAAACATTTGAATACACATATACACATATTAAATTCATACTTGTTACAAAAGGGTATCATTTTATGTGGTTTCATTAAAGTTATTTGATTGGGTTTTTGTTGTTTTTGTTTTTAATTTTTTGGCCTTGTCACCCGGCCTGTGGAATCTTAGTTCCCGACCAGGGATTGAACCTGCATCAGGAGTGCAGTCTTAACCACTGGACACCAGGGAAGACTTTGATTGTTTTCTTTTACAAACAACAAGACTCTCAAAGTTCAGAACTGCACTTGTATATGTATTTATGAATGTGTGTTTACACATACATGTAATAATAGCATTTTACAAACCTAATGAAAACAAGACAAATCCCCCCCCCAGATCTGTATACAATGATGGGGTCACAGATTCCCTGTAGACCATCCATACACCTTTCCCCTCAACACATGCACACATAGGTTATCAATCCCTAATTCAGCTGCTTAAATCCCTATGTTATAGATTTGGAAATGCAGAAACATTTTCCAACAACAACAAAGAAACATCTATAAACCTAACACTATAATTTCTTCAGCAAATATTTCAGCAAAAAAGCATATAATCATCGACATCCAAACACATGAAGATCCGCATTGACACGGCTACAAATCTGATAAGACCAACACTTCAGCCTTTGAATGGCAGTTTTTCCTCCTCTCTCCCCAAGATTAAACTGCAGCCAATTGTCATCCAGTCAGTGATGGATACTCTTCACCAACAATGGAAGAAAGATTAAGCAAAACTGACAAATAAAGCTGAGGATCCATAGTGGGATTGTAAAAATGATAGACTAGATCAATGAATCATGTTCCCAAATCAAAGATGCTTTAGGAAGAAAAATGGCATCACAGAAATCACTGATTATATGATGTCACGTGGTCTCCTCCATTCATGGTTAGCATAGCCCAGAAGCTGCTTATAAAGCTGTTTTTAAAAATAACCCTCAAGAGTCTAACAAAAGCGCCTACCCTTTATGGAAATAGAAAAATCAAGTCTGGCAGAACATGAGATAAACCGCTATCACACAGACCTTTCAACAAATCTTAACCCTCAACCTCTGTCCCAGAAACCACTATCACACAGGCCTTTCAACAAATCTTAACCCTCAACCTCTGTCCCAGGCAAAAGAAGGGCCCCTTCACCTGTGTTCATCTTAGCACTGGATGCCAATGATTTCCTTGATGTCATTCAGTAGGCAGTCCATAAACAGCACATATCAACACCTTAGATACACAAAGCACCATCCAAAGCGCAAAAAAATGATTGCAGAGAAGGACTGGTGATTTTAAAATACTGACAGAGTCCCTTTACCCAGGAGTCTTGGTACCTAAAGGATAAAGAAGGGAAAGACAGAGTGCTATCCTAATGGAGTGAGCTAACACAAAAGATACATTGCTCCCCTATTTCTCAATTGAAATTAGATGTCTAAATTAAGAGAAGAGAAGGTGAAAAATATTTTCCAGAACAAATGAATTTTCATTATGTTGTATTTCCTTGGGGAGCACCAATTATGCTGATGACAGCATCCACTTTGTTTTACAGGAGGTCTGGGGTTGCCTTGCTTATCACAGATGCCTAAGCTTGACAAAGGTCACTTATTATTAAATGGTAATCTATGTCTTGAGATAACTCAATATTTCAACTATGCCTCAAGTGATTTAAAATAATTAAAAACACCAATGAAAATAAATAGACTCCAAAAAACAGTAAACCATCATTTAGAAAAGAAACTTCCTTTTCTAATGAGAAAGAATTTTGGCTCTTCTCCAAAGCATACAAACACTTTAAATATTTGTTCAGCCACTGAATATCTAAAAGGAATTTATTGGAGAAAGACTGAATAATAAGTAATAATACAGAATCAAAATATATGGCTGTGTTTCTAAAATATATTCTAAGCAAACATTTATAACAGATACTTTGCATAGCAAATAGACCACTAAAGAATCAGGCATTTCAGGGTCTTGCATTGTCAGATTTTTTGCTCTTCCATGTCTCTCAATTTTCCATTGCCTTGATAGCAATCTCAGAATTAAAATCAAAAGACAATTTTTTTCTTACATATAATTTCACACCCTCCCACCCCTGCTCTGCTGTCAAGTGTCTGACCCTGGCTTGATAATCTCATTTCCTGAGAATCAAAAAGCTGGAAATTTAAGCTTCCTAGAGTGTTAATTGCGGCCCTGCTCCATTGCTAATCAAAAAATTGGATGTTTTGCATGAAAATGCTTCTCTAATTAATTCTCAGACATAAATCGCCCTGGTTTTAATAACCCCTCCTTGATTGGATAGCCTTTGAAGAGACAGTGCAGTTAATCCGCTAAACTAGAAAAAACACACGCAGAGGAAATAATAAGTGGGCTTACAAGGTAGGAACTAGATGATTGCATTAATACTGTCAAACCAACAAAGTGAGTCTCCTTTCCAGGCCTTTCATGTCTCACCCTGCACCCAAGTTAAGATAAACCATGAAACTAGGAATCATGAACAAAGCCAACTGCCAAAGAGGTCAGACATCAAAAGTCCAATCTTTTCACCTTCCTTCCACAAACAGCTATTCCTATCATTTTGTAAAAGAGGTTTCCCTTGACAGTTTTTCTTCCCCCCAGAAACTGGGGATCCAGCAATGTCCACTTGTCACACTGTCTATTTTAATAAGCCAGGGGTTTTTGCTTCCTCCTTTCCCTCTGCTTCTGACTGACAATATATTATCATACATCTCTAAGAGGTGCTGAACTGAATTTTCATTATCCCAAATGTCAAGATTCGTTTTTGTCATCAGAGAACACAGCTGGTCTACACCAGCAGCTCTCTGATTAATTCAAATGGAACAAGTCACCTATACATAACTTCATTTTCCCTAGGCTAGGTCTTGCATTCGGCAGGTTTTAATTTACAGCTTGTCAGTTTAAGATACCATTTGCTGCCATGGTGGCATGCAAAGAAAAATAGAACGTCTTAATTAGCAGCACTTTGCATTAGTCCTGTGATTACCAATAAGGCAACAATTGGGAATTTTTAGCGTCAGAGTAGGACTTATTTAGAACTCACTCACTGCTGTTTAAAAATATTAAACACTTCCAGAAGATGCTGGAACTATACAGATATACAATAATCAGTACTTTTAACAACCATTGTTTTTAACATATAAATGTTAACATATGAATATCGCCCTGATGGCACAGGGCCTCCCAGGTGGCACAGTGATAAAGAACGCACCTGCCAATGCAGGAGATATAGGAGACATAAGTTCAATCCCTGGGTCAGGAAGATCCCTTGGAATAAGAAATGGCAACCCATTCCAGTATTCTTGCCTGAAAAATCCCATGGACAGTGGAGCCTGGCGGGCTACAGTCCATGGGGTCCACAAAGAGTCGGACATGACGAGTGACTGAGCGTGTGTGTGTGTGTCTGTGTGTACACATACATATATACATATATATACACACACACACACACATATATATATGTTATATGATTAGTCCCTCAGTTGTGTCCAACTCTTTGTGACCCCATAGACTACAACCCGCCAGGCTCCTCTGTCCATGGGGATTCGTCAGGCAAGGATACTGGGTGGGTTGCCATGCCCTCCTCCAGGGGGTATTCCCAACCCTAGAATCGAAACCAAGTCTCCTTCATTGCAGGCATTACCAGCTGAGTTACCTTATATATATATATATATATATATATATATATATATGTATATGTGTATATATATATATATATATCTCCAGTTGACTTGTAAAATAGGGATTTCTATTTTCTCTATACTTAGACATGTCATAGAGCTAAATATTTTAAAAGTTGTTTCAAAAGAAACAACATAGGTCTAGACTAGTCATTACAACAAGAGAAATAAAATATTTGAGGTGAATTCTAATTTGAATTTAGAATGTTCAAATCCACAGTTGCATCGCTTTTTACCTCAATAAGATATTACATTAAAAATGTACAAGACACCACAATAAAACACCACTACATACTCACTGAAAGTCTGAATTTAAAGACTGAAAAATCCAAGGTTGGCATACACTGCTGGTGGCAATATAAAATACCACACTCACTTTAGAAAACTAGTACTTCTTTACAAAATTAAACAGACACCTACCATATGATAGAGCAATCCTACACTCAAGTATTTCCAAGGGAATTGAAAATATACATCCCACACAAAGATTAATACATGAAAGTTTAGTGCAGCGCTATTTACAACAACCAAAACCTGTAAACAGTTCCAACAGCTGGAAGGTTAAACAATGTGACGTGTCCATATCTACTATGGTATATCCATACAATAGAGCTCTACTAAACAATAATAAAATAAAAAGGCACAAACTACTGATACACACAATAAGATGGATGAATATCAAAATCATTATGTTGAATGAAAGAAGCCAGACATAAAATTGTATCTGCATGATTCCATTTATATAAAATGTAGAAATTGCAAGCTAATCTCATGACATGAATCATTTCAGTAGCTGCCTGGGGCTGGATCATAAAAAAAGCAAGAGAATTCCAGAAAAACATCTACCTCTGCTTCACTGACTATGCTAAAGCCTTTGACTGTGTAGATCACAAAAAACTGTGGAAAATTATTAAATAGATGGGAATACCAGACCACCCTACCTGCCTCCTGCAAAACCTGTATGCAGGTCAAGAAGCAACAGTTAGAACTGGACATGGAACAACGGACTGGCTCAAAATTGGAAAAGGAGTATTTCAAGGCTGTATATTGTCACACTTCTATGTAGAGTATATCATGTGAAATGCTGGGCTGTGTGAAGCACAGGCTGGAATCAAGAATGCCGGGAGAAATACCAATAACCTCAGATATGCAGATGACACTATCCTTGTGGCAAAAAATGAAGAAGAATTATAGGGCCTCTTGATGAAGGTGAGAGAGAAGAGTGAAAAAGCAGGCTTAAAACTCAACATTCAAAAACCTAAGATCATGGCATACAGTCCCATCACTTCATGGCAAATAGAAGGGGAAACAATGGAAACAGTGACAGACTTTATTTTCTTGGGCTCCAAAATCACTACAGATGGTGACTGCAGTCATGAAATTAAAAAGACGCTTGCTCCCTGGAAGAAAAGCTATGACCAACCTAGACAGCATATTAAAAAGCAGAGACATTACTTTGCCAACAAAGGTTGGTCTAGTCAAAGCTACAGTTTTTCCAGTAGTCGTGTATGGATGTGAGAGTTGGACATAAAGAAGGCTGAGCACCGAAGAATTGATGCTTCTGAACTGTGGAGTTAGAGAAGACTCTGGAGAGTCCCTTGGACTGCAAGGAGATCAAACCAGTTAATCCTGAAGGAAATCAACCCTGAATATTCATTGGAAGGGCTGAAGCTGAAGCTCCAAAACTTTGGCTACCTGATATGAAGAGCTGACTTATTGGAAAAGACCCTGATGCTGGGAAAGATTGAAGGCAAGAGAAGAAGGGGACAACAAAGGATGAGATGGTTGGATGGCATCACTGACTCAATGGATATGAGTTTGAGCAAACTCCAGGAGATAGTGAAGGACAGGGAAGCCTGGCGTGCTGCAGTCCATGGGGTCGCAAAGAGCTGGACATGGTGTTCAGCTGAATGACTGAACAACAACAACTAGTGCTGGGAATGGAGGGAGAAGCACACTTCAAACGGCCACAAAGAACCTTTCTGTGTGACGAGAATGGCCATCTCCTGACAGGTATACATACTCATCAAAATTCATCAAATGGTTCATTTTAAATGAATTCACATACAATAAGCTACATTATCTCAATAAAACAGAGAAAGTCACAAATCATCTCAAATGCAAGTTAATTTGCAAACCCTATATAATGAAACGTGATTGTATTAAGTGTTCATCTCAATCATTTATCCACTTTATGACTTTGGTTAGGTTAGTTAACTCTTATAAGCAGTGGTTTCTTAGCTATAAAAAATTAGAAAACAAGACCTACTTGACAAAATTACTATGAGCATCAAGTGATGATTATGTTGCTGTTTAGCCACTCTCTCATGTCTTGACTCTTGCAACCCCATGGACTGTCGCCCATCAGGTCCTCTAACCCTGGAATTTCCTAGGGAAGAACACTGGAGTGGGTTGCCATGTGCTTCTCCAGGGTATCTTCCTGACCCAGGGATTAAATAGAAGTCTCCTGCCTTGGCAAGTGCGTTCTTTACCACTGAGCCACCAGAGAAGCACTGAGAATTATGTACCTACTCAAAAAATGACATCTCAATAACTGCACTCTCTTTTCTCAGTATTAGTTTCCCTTATCTCCTTCCTCATAAAACCTCTGATATACTCATATATCTCAAGTATTACTAACACACTGGAAAAAGCTCTAAACTTGTGGAGAGAAAAGACCTAAACTTCTGCCGAATTCACTATCCGGTGAGTGTTTAACACTGAACTTCTTTTCATTTGTAAGACATATGAATAATTATTGGGCACTTACTATATGCAAGACACTGAACTAGGAGCTTGGTATGTAAGGTAAACACAACTGATAAGGTTCCTGCCTGTGTGCAACTTAAATTAAGTACACATTTCAGACAAACAAGCAATTAGCTGAATAACCATAAGCATGCTTATGTGTTACAAATAAGGAAACCAACCTTGTCTGGGAGAAATTAAACAAAGCTTCCTGAAGAAAGTAATAGTTAAGAAGACAAAAGAAGATACTCCATGCAAGATTTTTAAAAATACTGGTTGACACATGGCATTTAATAAGCTTTATTTAAAAACTATTTTTATAAAGCAAAGAACTACCTTTATGACAACTATTTACCAAGGAGAAGGAGAAGATAGGGGTAAGAAGGATCCAAGACCTAAATGAGCTTGGCAGCTTCTGAGAAGTGCAACAGTCAGTCATAAGAAGTCCAATGAGAAGGTCATGGTGAGAAAAAGGGAACAAGAACAGGCTGTGTATAAATAGCAGGCAAATCATGCAGATCTTACTGGACATATTAAAGACACAGGGTTTAGTACAAGAGACATAAGAAATCACTTTGGATCCAGTATAAGCAAATGGTTTGGAAGAATCCAAGGCAGTAAACAATGAAGAGCTGACAGTAGTTAGAACCTGGGTAAGGCAAGAGCCATTTATAAAAACAGTAGATGGGTCTATCACAGTAGATGGGTGCGGAGATGGTATCAGCAGTGTCTGTAACAGACTGTGTAATGCAAAGGTGGAAAACAGAAATGACTTCTGGGTTTAGCAATTAATAAGCCAAGAATGCCATTTAATGAAATCGAATACACTGAAGGAAGAGCAGGCTTGGGAGTCATGGGGAGAAGAGGAGATCATGAGTTCAATTTGGACATGTTCAGTGTCTGATGCCCATGAGAAGCCAGAGAGGTAACCCTCTGACTTGCATTAAAGGGTTATCATGATGATATTTTTTATTGTATATATAAATTACTACTAAAAATTTTAAACTGTTACATCATACTATAAAGTCTACAGAAACATAAATATATTAGAAACTGCATCCTTCCTCAAGGTCCCTCTCAGCTTCTAAATTACAGTCAGAGAACTAGAGGGACAAGGAATAATTGCAAGATTGGCAGCTCAAGTAAATGTGAAGTAGAAAGAAAAAAGCTGATTCTTTTCCTTACTTACATAAGGGAACTAGTTTAGCAACTTCCATCCATTTATCTAAGGGAATGTTTCAGAGTCTCAAAGGAAGAATCATGAAGTATCAAGACTGGGTACTATATTAGTTTTCTTTTGATGTGTAACAACTTACTGCCAATTTAGCAGCTTAAGACAACACCTTGGATTACCTCACAGCTTCTGTGGATCAGGAGTCCAGGCATGAATTAATTAGGTCCTGTGCCCAGGATCTCACTAGGCTGAACTTAAGGTGCTAGTCAGGATTGCAATCTCATCTGAGGCTAGGGGTCCTCTTCTGAGCTCATTCAGGTTGTTGGCAGAATACAGTTCGTTGTAGTTATATAACTGAGGTCTTTGTATTCTTGCCAGCTATTGGACAGGGGTCACTCTCAGCTCCCAGAATCCACCTCATGTTCTTGCCACAGACCCCACTCTTCTCACGAGAATTATGTTTTCAAGGGTAACATCTGTACTACTTCTGGCCCCTTTAAAGGACTCACTTGATTAAGTTGGGCCCACCAAGGATAATCTCCCTTTTGATTAACTCAAAGATAAATCATTAGGAACTTTAATCATATCTGCAAGGGGATGATATTTCATCATAGTCACAATCTGGCTCAAACACAAGAGGAGGAATTATAAATGTCACGTGTCATTGGTGTCAGTTCAGAGTTCTGTAAGAACTCTAAATATCAGTAAGATACCTGTAATATCAGTAAGAATATCAGTAAGATACCTGTAATAAAGATATAATTCAAAGTAGAAAGTCACTGACCAAAAAAAAAATGACAAAGAGAGAAGACAGAAGATCATTATATCCCATCGCAAAAGTGGTAAGTGATTAATAGGTGATTTCTAAAAAGAAAAAACACCCAAGAATTCTGGGTAACACTGTATGTACAGAAGCAGGACTTCCCAGGAATACAGGCTCACGTACTACGAAAACCTGTAGTACTGAAAAAAATCAGTGAATCATGAAGTAACCTGTAAACTGAATACTCATATCCAGAAGTAGGGAGATCTTAAGAGTTTAGGGGTATAAAGGGTTGTTTTGTTTTAAATAAAGTAGACTACACATCCATCAAAATGGAGACAACTTAACAGGCTTATA
The DNA here is from genome assembly GCF_963930625.1 of Muntiacus reevesi. Taxonomy (NCBI): domain Eukaryota; kingdom Metazoa; phylum Chordata; class Mammalia; order Artiodactyla; family Cervidae; genus Muntiacus; species Muntiacus reevesi. The sequence goes on along the minus strand of NC_089254.1, from coordinate 92,199,577 downwards.
CAATCACAATAGTGAAAATGTAGAATGATGAAATTTTCATACAATTTCTCATTAATTTCTGTAACTGTAAATTCCTGTTAGTTATCTTCTAAAGTGAAATACATGCTTAACTCATGACTCAACAATTCCACTCCTAGGCTAATTCTCAAGATAAATGAGTGCAGAGGTACAAAATTCCTCACAGCGTATTAATGTATCATAGCTGCAAAGTGGAAATGACAAATGTCTGTTAACAGAGGAAATGAATAATTTGTTCGACAATCATACAACGGAATATATAGCAATAAAAACAAACTGTACCTTCAATAACATGAATGAATCTCCAGACATGATGTTGAACAAAAGAAGCCAGATACATAAGACACTGTTATGATTCTATTTATAAAGAGTGAAAGAATAGGCAGAACTAAGTGATTAGAACTAGTGATTAGAATCAGAACTGTGGTTGCCTTGTGGAGGTGAGGCTGATTGGGAAAAAGCATGGGAAAACCTCCTGGGTGCTGGTTACATGATTCTGCATATATATGTCAAATTTTGTATGTATAGTCAAGACAAGCATATGTCACACACTTCAGTGTAGGTACTGTAGTTGTTTAGTCACTAAGTTGAGTCTGACTCTTTGCAACCCCATGGACTATGGCCCACCAGAACTCCTCTATCCATGGGATTTCCCAGGCAAGAATACTGGGGTGGACTGCCATTTCCTTCTCCAGGGGATCTTCTTGATTCAGACATCAAAACCAAATCTCCCACATTGGCAGGTGGATTCTTTACCACTGAGCCACCTGGGAAGCCCTCAGTGTAGGTATATTCTTCCTCAATAAAAAGTAAAATATAACAAATGGCAGTCATTAAAAGAAAATAAGGGGAAGAAACAGAAGGGATTCAGTTCTAAGGCTCACATATTATAGACAATTCCTATTTATATAATTTACATGATTACTCTAAAAATATCTGAGGCAGTGACAAATCTCAAAGTGTAAAATAAAACAATTATGGCTAAAAACTAAGCAAACACCATCTAAAACTGAGCTAGTTATTCCCCTTGGGGCATTATACTTACCACAAAATGTCCTAGAAGCGAAAGTGAAGGAAAAAAAAAAAAGGAACCATACTGACTGATTTGGGGGTGACAAAGGAATCCAATTCCTTAGGAAATAAGACCAAATTTTGTGTCTATTCTGAGGAAACTACATCTATTACATTGATCAGAGTAAACACATTTGAAATGATAGTCAACCACTCAAATTAGATACAAAAGAATGTTTGCGGCAGGAGATCTTCTCTTGAAAAAAAAATTTAAATGACACATTTTAGAGGAGTTGGAATTATTGATTCCAGTGGATTCCAGAAAGTCAAAGAATCTAAAAGGGTAGACAATGAGTGAATGTTTTGTCCCATTCACAGCCTCACTTGGATCAATTCTCTTCCTGCAGCCACATGGTGGGAAATATTGTCCACAGTGGCTCATCGCTAACCTTTCAGGACAAGTCAAAAACCCCCCTTTCAGATTAGCCGTAATTGTTTCTTTGTTTGTTTTACTTTGTTTCAGTCATACAGTTTGTTGTTTTTAAGAATTTGCGTTGTTTTCAATAGATGGTTTCAATTTATTTCCCTCTATGATACTAATCTGAGCCCTCTGCTAGTTCCAGGATATTTTAAGTTGAGTTGTTAACAAATCATGAGTTAGAGTGTAACTTTTTTTATTTTTCATTTTCACAAGTAGCAAAGCAATGATTTCAAACTGGAGGAAAGAGGAAGGCAGAACAACAAGGTACATAAAACACTGCCAGATGCTCATAAGTAGTTACTTCATAGATAGAAGGCATGTCCACTACATTTTAGCCTCTTTATTTTGCTATATACTAACCAATCTAAATTATTTTTGTACTAAAATTCAGACTTAGTGACACTGCAAAGTAACTTTGAAGAGAAATGGCTACTTTCATGATGGCCATATTTATTTCGGGGGAAATAATTAGGAAGAGCAGATCACTATAGAGTCACTAAGCGCTGCCCTCTTGGTTAGAGATATATGTGAATTCCACCCAGATTACTGTTGTGAAAGCCACTTAGCATTATAAGATTGGGATGATCATCACGTTAAACATGGTTTCTCAAGTCTTTAACTAAAAGGGCTTTTATCAAAGAAAATAGAAAAGAAGCAAAAGAGGACCATTATAGGAGGTTTTACTAGAATTTCTTTGTCCATTAGCAAGCTTATTCAATCATTAATTTTAGAAGCATTTATTTTTTGAGTATCTCTCATATATGAAAAATGATGCTAAGTATTGGGGTGTGGGGCGGGGGGGCAGGGGGGTGCAGATATAGATAAATTAACAATAACTAACATTTATTCAGGCTTCCCTGGTGGCTCAGAGGTTAAAGTGTCTGCCTGGAATGCGGGAGACCCGGGTTCAATCCCTGAGTTTGGAAGATCCCCCGGAGAAGGTAATGGCAACCCACTCCAGTACTCTTGCCTGGAGAATCCCATGGAGGGTGGAGCCTGGTGGGCTAATGTCCCTGGGGTCGCAAAGAGTCGGACACGACTGAGCGACTATTCCGTACTTAGTATGTGCCAGGTACAGTTCTAAACACTACGCATATTAACTCTTTCTATCCTCACTATGGCCCTATGAGATAGATACACTTACAGTTTATCGAAAATAAAACTGACATACAAAGGAGCTAATTTTCCCAAAGTCACCCAGACAGGAAACCCGCTACAGAGACCATACTCCTGGTCCTCAGACTCAGAACAGAGAGTGACTGAGAGGCTAAGACTCAAGAATCCAGAGGTTTGGGCAGAATGAGAGTCAGAGAAGTCATTTAACTTCTTTTTACAATTAAGACAACTAGAAAGTAACTTGTACAGAATCGAAAAAGCAAGTTATTAAGAAAGATGGATAGTAGCTTGATTTTAATAGCAAAAATTGAGGATATATCTGGAAACAAAAATTAAAGAATTCCTATTCTTCAGAGACACAGAAAGGGCACCAAAGTTAATAGATCAGTTAAATCCTAGAAAGGAGAAAGCAGTATTTGCAATTTAAAAATAAAAAGAAGCGGGGAGTGGGGGGGGGACCTTTAACTCCATTACACTTAGGGAAGGGAATGGTAATGGTAATCAAACATGCTGAAGGCCTTAATCACCAGACAGTTGATAACAGATTAATCCAATTAGTTAGGTTAGCTAAGGTTAAATAGATCTAAACAAAACTAAAAGAGAAACATGAAAATACATATTATAAAAAGCTATCTTCGCCCCTAACGCTCCATAAAAACCACTTCTCTTCTTGTACTTCCTATCTTACGACAAATAACATCATGATCTACCCAAGTCACCAGATTGGAAAACTGGGAACCAAGCCTATCTGTTGCTCAAACTCCACACAGAATGAATCCTGTCCAAGGGGCTTTACCTCGAAATTAGCTTTTGGATCTACTCCCACCTCTCCGTCCTCACTGGCTACCACCCTTCTAAAAAGCTGGCATAATCTCCTATAAGCTCTCACCTGAAACAACACCACAATGTACCTTCTTGCCTCCAGTCTCACTGCACTGATTCTCTTCCATAAGCCACCAGAATATTTGTACTAAAATGCAGATTTTATTAGGTGACTCTCCTGCTTTAAATCCTTAGACAACTCCTCATCACTCACAAGCCTTCCTGCTGTCATACCAGGTCCCTTGAGATTTGCCCAACTGTCCCCCTCGACTGGGTCCAACCACAGCAAAACACCTGCATCTCCCTGAAGCTCGCACACAGCTGTGTGTTGTGTTACATCCTCTCCCTACCTGCGGTGAGTGCCCTTCCCATGGTCAGTCCAGTTAACTCATCTTTTCAACTTTTTTTTTTAATATTTCTTTATTTACTTTGAGCTTCACAGGGTCTTAGCTGCGGCAGTGGGGGCAGCCCTATGGCATGTGGACACTGAATCCCCCGTCCAGGGAAGGAACCTGAGTCCCCTGCTCTGGAAGCTGGGTTCTTAACCCCTGGACCACCAGGGAAGTCCATCCCATTTCAATACAAAGACGACTCCTTTGTAACAGCTTCTATGGCTATCCCAGCAATGTTCTGTTTTCTCCTCCATGCTCCCCAAGGTACTTATTTATGAAAACTGTTTGCCTGTCTTGTCTTCCACAGCACCAAGAACTCTTCCACATGCAGACATTCTAGGAGCAGCGCCTAAAATATGGTTGGCCTGAAAACGTTGACTATGTTGTCACCGACGACACATCAATTACCAGAACCTTAAGAAAGAGGCAAACTAAGAGTACTGCTGGCTTCGTTACATGGATGAGGTATCTGGGGCTCAGAAACGTAAAATACGTTGCTTGGTAAAAGCAAGGTGAATACTAAGTACTCCTTCCACTAAACAAGAATGCTCCCATAGCTACTCAAAGCTCAAACAGCCGCACCAATATTCCACATATGAACCTCACTAACCAACTGAACAGGGATATGTAAATGAGCTAACTGGTGCTGAAATCAGGCATTAATGTGCAAACAAACAGGGACTTATTTGAGCTAAGTGGGCATGAATATGCAAATGAACTGGCTGCAGTTCAGTACATGTCATCGCAATTCTAGGAATGAACATCCTATATTATGACTATTACAATATTCATGTAGCATTCAGAGAGACTATCATATATTACTGTAATATGGGCTTTTCAGTTTAAAATTGTGGTGAAGCCAACAGTGACTTGATGTATATTTTCATCCACACCACAATGACAAGCTGGAAATCCAATGTGAGTACATACAACTCTGCCACCTCCATACAGAAGCAAGCTGCCATCTGCAGCCTGAGCTGAACAAGGGACTTTGGAATTAGGTTGGGCTGGTCCTTCATGATCCAGGTGCTGCCATGATCTCCAGCCAAAACTACTGTACAGTCTGATACAATACTGTTACCGCAATTGTATTTAAAACAGTTATTTTTTCCTGTAGGATTTTTAATAAAGTGGCAAGGCTATACTAAAATAGTGCAGGCCTAAAAAAAAAGAACCCAGCTAATGCAGAAAACTCCAATCTAGTTTAGACTTCTAAACAATAGCATTACACTGCAATGTATGATTGTGTCTCCGGAGATCTAGAGGGCTTTTTAAAAATTAATTGTTATACTTCTACTCTTAATGAAATGTATAATATATGTAAGAGTGTACTTGGCATTTGTATGGTTTTAAAAATAATAAGACTAGCACTAGCATTCCCATCATGGAACTTAAGAAACACAACACTCCTATTCTCTTTGAAGGCTCATGTGCTCCTCTCTTGGATCATATACTCCTCCATCTTCTCCAGAGGTGATCCCTCTCCTAAGTTTTATATTTATGCCCCTATCTTACCTTCTTCACATTTTCATCACATAAGGAGACATATGCATAAAAAGATACTATTCAGTTCTGACTGCTTCTGATCTTCATGTAGATGGAATTAAGCCTATACCCAGTCCTATGTGATTGCTTCTGAGATCCAACCAAACTAATGCAAAGCAGAGTTTATTCTTTTTCATTGCTATCTACTATGCCTCCACTTGTAACCATGGCTATACCATGATTTATTAATATATTTCCTTTCTTCAGACTATGGCATTTATTTCCAGTTTTCTGTTATTCAAACAATGCTCCTATGAACATACTTGTCCATAAGTTTTGCCTTTCACATTTGAGTTCTCTGCCCACCAAAAATGTCTTTTCCTAAATGATATGAGGTTCAAATCCAATGTTTTGGGTTTTTTTTTCCTTTACAGGTACTCAATTGTCTCACCACTCATTATTGCTAAGTCTGTCCTATCCCTCCAAACCTATAATATTCTCTCTCTCCCAATATCAAATTTTCCTTTGGGTAGGTGTCTACTTCTGAGAGTTGCCAGTTACCTCGGGTGCCCCAGAGAGGAAGGGAAAAGGAGCAGACGGAGGCAGGGTCTAAGTCGGGGAGGGGCTGACCCCAGCCTCGCTGAGTCAAATCATAGCCACTTTCATATCTTTCCTATAATGAACTGTGAAACAAGACATAAACAGAAGACGGGCTCTATGATTGAAAATGAGTTTAAAAGCACTAGATTAAGAGTTCCATAGCACTTTCTAGCATTAAACATCGACTGCTTTATTTTCTAGATGTCATACTATGTGCAAGTGTACTTCAACTTCTGAATTTTTATATCAGATCACTTTTGACAAGGTAATCTCTATTAGTATTTCATTAGTATTACATTTTGAAAATATAATATTACCTTATGAATTGTGTCTTATTGAGGCAATGATAAACTTGTTATACAGCATTCCCATCAGTTCCTAATAACTGCTTTCCTCACTACATACCATAAAGGTTTGTGATCTTCTCTGTCTTCTAAAAGACCTCAAGTCTGAGCGAGCTGCATCATAAAAACTACTAGAGTTGTCAAAATGCAATTTCTTATGGTCCTAAAGAAAGTCTAAGAAAATAAGGAACAGCATCAAGCTGCTATCTTCACATTATTAAAAAATTAATGAGAACCAAATAATAAAAATTATGACACAAGCTAACTTTCAAAATTCTCTTGCATCATGTTAGAAGTTTTTGGTGTAGTTTCTTCATACTTGGGTTTAAAAAAATTTAACTGAAGCATAACATAAATAGACATGCATATGTATGACTTTTAAAACTCAAATATATATATCTCATTTAGCAGCATTTCCCCTTCTTTCCTATTTGTATGAATGAATCAATAAATGGGTAGGACAAAAGCTTTTTTAAAATAAGGTTATATGTCAACAACTAGTTCTGCATAATGACCAAGGATCCTTTGTCAAGAGTGAGTTTCTTAGACTTTATTAAATGAGGCTTTGCAATGGCATCTTTGCACTCCCCTATTCCATTTTCTCCATGGTTCAGCTACCAGCGATTTGTCCACTATGTAGAAAGGATGGTGTATGAACTAGACTTACTCAGAAAATAAATACCTATATAAACTAAATCCACAAAAACAAAAAATTTTAAATATAATATCTACATTCCATAGATTAAGGCTAAGAGTTGGTATACTCAATAACAGTCGTGGCATTTTATTTTCTACATGATTTGAAATAACGCATTTGTCTGCTCATGACCTGAGGAAAGTACATTTATTATAATACTACTTCTTAGGAATAGACAAAGAAATTAGAATTAGCACTTATAAAAATTTGATTATAATTTTATTATGAGAGAAATCTTACATATAAGTTATGATCTGTCTTTTTAAAAAGAATATTAAATACCCCAAAGGAGGGGGAATCAATTTTCATACACTATTTTAGAACTTAAAACAGAAGCACTAACTCTAACAGATTAAGGTTATTTTGAAATAATTATACGCAATTCTAACCAAAAAAAGTACTTCTTTTTTAGGCATGTCACCTGCATATTGTTACTGAGTTATTAACAAAGTCATTAAGCAAAATTTTAATGACTACAAAAGAATTTTCTTATCAGATTTCAGGATATAAAACTTTACAAGTTCTTATATTTAAGGCTGTGGAACAAAAGAGTGGTATGAGTATAAAATCACTGTGCCTCACTTCAGCCAAAATGTCCCTGAAAATGTATGCATTAAGTGAAATCTTGCTTTAAATGTTCCATTATAGAACAGCTTGCTACTTAGGAGACTCTTATTATAAATTCTCTGTGAAAAGGATAATCAACTCATGGTTAATCTATTTCAAATATTGCCTTACCTTAAGGCAAGGCACCTCCAAGCAGATTAATTACAGACAATATTATTAAGTATTCACAACCCCAGTAACCAACAACCCATTAGAGAGAAAAACTCAGAAAATTCAGGTCAGGTCAGTGTAAGAGCCCACTTTTCCCTGATGCCACTACTTCTGTATTTACTATGTAAAGCAAATCCTCTTAGAGAAGTCAATTCTCAAGTGGTTGGAGCTTTACAGACTATTTCAATGTCAGGGCAATAGAAATGCCACTCATTAAACTAATGGGAATAAAACCAATACTCTTAAAGGTGATATGACTGAGAACAAATAGAAGCACTAAGCAGCCCCAGGACAGAGAAGAAACTGGAATCGAAACTGAGCGTACATTTCAACTTGGATCAGTGACAGTTAATGTACTCTACCCACTCGTGAGTTCTAACATCTTTAAAAATGAACACAGACAAATCACAGAACTATGAGTCTGTTTCTTAAAACCCCTCACTAGGGTTTCTCAAATAAGTAAGCTTGAACCTACATGTAAGATGTTGAGGATAGAGGCCTCCTTCTTCATCATGTATTTTCTAAGTGCCTAATTCAAGTCAAGCATTGTCTCAGGCCGTGGAACACACCACCAATGCTTGCATTCTGAGGGATGTGTAGAAAATTAACAAGTTAACCACTGATTGACCAGAGGAGTATTAGTACATCTTTTGTTACCCAAATATTATTGACCAAGTGTTTCAAAATTCACTTACATAACAAATCGCCAACCATAGGCATTAGTAGCTTCTGCAAAAAATCGCCAGTCAATAATGTGTTAAGAAGATGCATATATTTTTTTAATGTATCATGAGGAAAATAAAAAACCTGCTGAGATTAAGAATGCTAGGATGTGAGAAGGGGAGACAGGATGCTGGAAGAGACTGGGAAACAATAATGAGATTCGGGCAGGAGACCCAGACTTGGAAGTCATCTGTATCGAGGCCGCAGGCAAAGCTTGGTTTTGGCTGAGCTCGTCTGGGGAAGGGCCACACAGAGAGTACAGGAGAGATTCCAGGACCAAACCGTGAGACGCTCCACGGAGGCCTCGAGAAGACTCAGAAAGAACATGAGAAAGAGGAATGGAAAACAGCTGCTGAGAGAGGCAGTGAGATGAACACAGAAAAGCAAACACAAAATCTGCCAAGATGGAGGTCACTGGTGACCTTGAGGAGAGCCAACCCAGAGGAACAACAGGAGTGGAGAGGAGGAGAAAATGAGGGATAAAGAGGGGGGCAGCACCCTTCAGCCTGCAACAATCAATTGTTTTACACACCATTTTAATTTCAATCAATTACAGCTATTCTAATATTTTCCAGAGTTTTAATATCTAATTTACCAGTCACCATACCCCCCTAAAAGAGTCAGAAATGGGAACAGCTCTATTTTTCAAATGAGAGGTCCGAGGCACAGGGGACTGATTAACCAAAGAGCTTATTTTGGTCATGGGCTGCAGTGAGTATTTTGACTTTTCTTTTTTTTTTTTTTAAACCCTCATGAGATAATGTGTTCATCAGTTATCTTATTCTCCTGGAGAATCACGCACTAAACCTGAGATGCTATATTCAAGCTAAACATTCATTAAAATGAGTATCTTTCTAAGCGACCACATGGCTGCCTAAGCGGAACAATGAACCAGTCAGTGAAGAGGCTCGGAACAACAGGACGTCTGTGATTAACGGAGACACACACACAAGTTTGATTTCCACCTGTTACCCTGCACACTTGGAAATCACACCCCCACCTCCTCAGCCCAATTGCCAACAGCAGACTATATAATGAACCATCTGTACCCTGACAGTTACAGCCAACTGAGATGGGTTGATGGTACCAAAGAAATCTCATTTTTTTATTCTTTTCTTCCCCCTTGTGGGTTGTTAGGTTGGGTAACATTTTTAATTGCATGATGAATTGGAAGTGTTGGCAGGAACTGAACTTTTTGTCGGATTTGAGCTTTTTAATGTTACTTTGATGGTCTGTCTTTTACCATGCTCCTACAACAGAAGGAAGAGCTGACCTCCTGAACCAAACCACTGCAGCTACGTGGTGTTAAGAGAAGTGACGAAAATCCCTTGCCAATCTCTCATGATGTGACTGAACTATTCAGCTACACCTTTTCAGGATAAGCTGAAACGTGGATCTCACTGTGGTCCTCAGACAGGTCAGATTAATAGAATAATTGAGAAAGGATGACCGTTTTTAATGGAAAATTGGTATGACATCCCCCCCCCCACCTTTTTTCCCTGAAATATTAAAAGCATTCTTCAGAGAAACTCTGGCTGCTAAATGAAACACTATCAAACTTGTATAATAGTTGATCAGGTGATACAGTCTCTCATCAAGCATGTGATGTCTCAGTTCAGTTCAATTATTTTTTAATGACTATTGTGAACATGATATGTTTGCTAGCTACTCTCTACCTGCAACCAGAGATAAATGCACCCGTTTTGCTCAACACAGGTAAGAACAATAGACTGTTGCTTGAAAGTTCCATATTTCAATTAACTTGCTGAAAGACGGGAAGTTCCTAGTTAAGATTTTGATGATTCTTCAATTAACCACCCTTGCAGAATGAAAGTCCTCTGTAATTTAACTGGATTTTAATGTTTTTCGATTATACACAGCAATGCTGTCATAGGCCAGACAGCTCAAGGGCAATATCTGTACTTAATAAAGCCATGTATAACTGCAAAGAACAAAAATGTATTTATGTATAGGCTCTGCTGCTGCTAAGTCACTTCAGTCGTGCCCGACTCTGTGCAACCCCATGGACTACAGCCTACGAGGCTCCTCCATCCATGGGATTCTCCAGGTAAGAGTACTGGAGTGGGGTGCCAGTGCCTTCTCCACGTATAGGCTCTACTTCAGCCTAAACTTAAAAGCAAATGGAAACCTAGGAAGCTGATAATGGCTCTCAGTGCTCCCATCTCCTTTGGGTCCCCTAACTTCTCAGTGGTAAGCTGTCTGTCCTACTTCAGACCTTGTTCATCCTACTTTAGACCTCTACCACCCATATTCCTCTTTATCGAACATATACCATACCAGGCACTGTGCAAAGCACAGGAAATAAAGAAGCATTTCCCTCTCAGAGCTTATACTTCAGTGGGCGACTCAAAACAGTGAGCATTAATCCACACTCCAGTGCAGAAAGTGATCAGAAAGGGAACACTAAATGTGTGAGCACACAGCAGGGGGAATGAGCTCAGAGAGAGGTAGAAACAGTGTGTGTGTGGTTGGCAGGAGGTTAGTTAGGGAGAGGAGGGACCAGCAGGGTAAATGACAAATTTAAGTAGGAAAGCTGAGTAGCATTTAGCCCAATGAGGAGACAAACAGAATGTATGTGAAAACTCTACAGTGACAGAACTAGTAATAACAACATCTGAAGAGGAAGGCATTAGAGTTACTACATGCCAGGCACTTTTCTTAACACTGTTCACAGCTTTACTCACCTAACTTTCATAAAAACCTCATGGGGTAGGCACTGCTATTTTCATCCCCATCTAGAGATAAGCAGAGGCAAAGAGCTTCTGAAGCTAGGAAATCGGGAGCTAGGTTTGAAATGCAGGCAATGTGGGCCCAGAATCCTTTACTCTTCATTGATTGGCTATTACTGTCTCTCAAGAGATCATGGACACAACTGGGGAGGAGGGCAGAGAAAATCCCTCCACATGGCTAGAGCAGACTGCTTACTCACGGGGCTTACTATCTAACCAAAAAGAAGAATCTAGTGCATACTTATGTGTGCTCAGTCATGTTTGACTCTGTGACCTCAAGCACTGTGGGCCACCAGGCTCCTCTATCCATGGGATGTTCCAGGCAAGAATACCAAAGCGAGTTGCCAGTCTCTTCTCCAGGAGATCTTCCCGACCCAGAGATCATATACTAGAAGCCAGGTGAAAAGGAATCATATGGGTAAATTTTAAACTATTCCTTAGGCCAACTCTGAATTCACAAATGAACTCTGTGATGAAAGGTGGAGATATGGAAGATCTCTCTAAACCTAGATGATTTGCTACACCCCCTACCTGGCAGTTCACATATAATCAGTCCTACAAGAATGTGTGTTCCAAAACTATCACTGCCTTCCAAGCTTTGCAGTCCATCCTACATTGCTAGGAGGTCGCTGGCTGCAGCGACCTGGATCACATTCCTCCTCCACTCCTTGTCTGACCACACAGAGGGTCACTCCTTCACTTATTCCAAATCTAACTGCTCTCCATACTCCTCCACTTCAAGACTCCAAGACACACACTTCATGTTTTCTAGAACATATAGCAACACTTTAGTACTAAATAAGATACTGGTAAGCTAATGTCCTTTTCCTTATATCCTCAAACATATTTCTATGTTTTTAATTCTAGAAATTAAATCTAAGGAATCATTCCCTTCCCTCAACAAACTTAGCAATTTATGCCTACCACCTGCTTAGCTGTTAACCACTGACTGTTTGATATTGCTTCGTTTCTGGAGGGGCTATTTTGTTTGTTTGTTGTAGGTGCACCATGGGGCATCTTAACTCCCCAACTAGGGATCGAACCTGCGTCTCCTGCATTGCAAGGCAGATTCCAAACCACCGGACCACCAGGGAAGTCCCTGATATTGATTTTCCTCCCTTACTTTCACAACTGGATCTTCGGGCTCTATCTTTTATTTGTACCAGACAACTTCCACCCCTTTCAGTGTTTGCCTGTGCTGCATTTAGCAGGTCTCACGAACCTTTCTTGATTGATCACATTTACCATGATTAGCGTCCTTTTGATCACAGGGGGAAAAATGTTATTGACATGATTTTTTTTAATTTAATTAGATTTACTTATTTATTTTCTTAAGTATTTTCTCCTTCAGATTTCAACTCTTTAGTAACCACAGCTAAGTATCAAATATCCTGTGTATCAAAGCTATGTTCATCAGCACACGCTGTCTAAAGGCATCCTTCTTCCCTTCAAATAATGACAGAGGCAGCATCTGCCCTTTTCCAAATCTCAAGCATTCCTGTGATACGCCAGAAAGTACTGAAAACAATAATTAAAATAGCCATGGCAGCCACAGAAGAGGGGCATTCCTCTCGACGCTGACTGGAATCATGTCCGTCATTTTTAAGCAAGAAGAAATTGCCCTACTTCTCTTTTCACTTTGAGTTCGCACTTGAATGGTGGCAGGTCTATAAATCCTGCGGCCATACTAACAGTTTTAGCGGCTTGGTGGCAGATGGGAAATGATAGAAGAAACAGATTACCAAGTGTTTAAATTTTTGCTATTGTGAAAGAATCCTATGAATGCAGACCTCAAATTCACATGCTCTAGACACTTCAGATCTTCCTCCAGAAAACGAGTTTTGCCAGGGAGGGTCAGTTACCCACCTTGAAGTTCTCCGCTCCGACTGTACAGCTCCCTTCTCTGTTCTCGCAAGTAGGCACTCATGCTGATGGCATGGGAGGAGGATTCGAACCTGCAATGAAATGCAACAAAAAACACAGTGAGGGAGTAACCAAATAGGTTGTGTCCAGCATCCCCAAAGTATCCTACTCCATCCGTGGGATGCTCCCTAGTGTTTCACAACCAAGACGTCCTGATCCAGGGCAGGCTGCTATGGATCAAGATTTGTGAATGGTATTCCTGGTGAAATGCTCCTCTGTGACAGTATTTGGATCTTCTGCTCATTCTTGATTTCAACTGATACAACTTGATCTCTTGCAACTTTCTTTCGTCTTCAGATCCCTCGCCAGGATCCCTATATACAATCCACAAGAGCATCTCATAAAGTCATTCTGACTTTCCTCCTATGCCACCCAAAAGCTTTCAGTGGCTGCCAGCTGCCACCACAGAAATACTGTCTCCTCGGAGCCAAACTCTTGCCTTTCCAACTAGTGAGAGGATGAGCACAGTGGGCTGTTTGAAATGATGTTAAATAGCTACACCAGAGAAACAAGACATCTGTGGTCTCTCCATAACAGCCCTCAAAAACCATATACTTTCTAAACAGCTGTCAGGATTCTTACCTGACACCTGTCACATAAAATACTTTTAAAAATACCAAGCTACACAATGCCTGTTCACATCTCCCCAGGAAAGGTTTCAGAGGCTAGAAACATGGTGGATGGGTTCGTGATGTAGAACCTGTCTTAAAAAGCTAAAAAGACAACAAAGTGAATAAAAACAGAAACAAATCATAGTCTTGAAAGTAACTTGCAGAGGGACTTCCCTGGTGGTCCAGTGGCTAAGACTCTGGGCTCCCAACGTAGGAGGTCAGACTCAATCCCTGGTCAGGGAACTAAGATCCCGAATGCCACAGGGCACAGACAACAATAAATAAATAAAAAGGCACCAATTTCTTTAATTAGAAAGAAAAGGTAAAGGCATTGTCCATTCACTCACTCATTCTTTAAAAAATAAAAAAGAGTAACTTGCAGAAAGGAACAACAACAAGCAGGAAAAATTATGATTATATCAAACAGTAAATCCTTCAATGTGCTAAGAAATCCCATTTCAAACCTGAGGCTTTCAAAGCCAGGATAACAGGCTGACAGGAGAAATCCTTCTAAGAATTATAGCCACTCAGGGGTAAACACAATGAATGAGCATCAGTGATAATGGGACAGGTTTGTGGTCACAACAAAGGAGCCCCAATATTTTCTTAATTATGCCTTCTTTATCCATTCTTTGACAAGGAAGATGAATACCAAGATGAATGTCAGTGTGAGGGAAACACTTGAGTTACTTGATCCTTCTCTGCACCCTGCCAAGAACTGAGGGCACGAGTAGCCAGAAGGAAGGCAAAGTGCGCAGTACTTCAAAAGTGCCACCTGCCAGCCAAGAGCTGACAAGAAACCACTGACCTCCAGAGAACACACTGATAGCTACTGATCAGAAACGGCAAGGAGAGAAAAAAAAACTCGAGCAAAGACTAGAAAGGCACACGGAATATCATAAGAGAAGACTTAAATACACCCAATTAACCTTGGCTAGGGGCAATTAAAGAGAGCAATAAAGTTCTTCATGGATGTGATAAGAACAGAGGACTTGCCAGAATCTGAATCCTTTATGACCTGGTGCATTTTTACTACTTGGGAATCCTTTATGTGTTTGCAACAAGCCACAGATTGATACAATTTTACAGTAAAAAGAGACAAGAAGGATTAGCCAGTCTCACCTCATTTTACAGCCAAAGGCATTAAAGGCCACTCAGACAGGAGAACAGCCCTGACTCACATGACTCATTAATGGTGGAACCAAGACAAGAAGCAGGCAGATCTGTAAGAATGGCCTAATTCTGTGTGAGTGATGAGCTTTATTACTATGCAATAATAATAAAGGTGTAATGATTTCTTAAGTTCACTTACTTACTTTCAATAACTTACGTTTTCCAAAACCACAATTTCAAGATTGGTTAGGTGTCTAAAAATGCTTATATGGTCTGATGTTCAAAGTCAGGGGTGAGGGGTGACAGCATGAAATCTAAACACCCTGAAACTTGCTTTTGGCAACATGCATAGACTGAAAATGGTCAGCTGGGCTTGAGGAGGGAAGAGGAGGATGAGGAGGGGTGGAGGAAGGAAGGCAGGGGAGAGAGGAAAGAAAAGGCCTAACAGTAGGCCTTAGGCAGCACTTGAGGCAGTCATAGCTGCCTCCATCAATCACCTTTCTCCCACTGTATCTTGCTTGCTGGCACAGCCTCAGTTCTATCTGGGCATCTGTGTCCTCCCTCCCTCTTCACTCAGCAGGAAGATCAGGGGAAGGGGCCCCCTCTCCAGGTGGAGACCTATTACCAAAGATGCACTCTCACTGGTTTAAAGACAATCACCATGGTTTCCTTCCCCTTGCCAGTGACTGGTTCAGGAATGGACCTCAGACCTAGTTTTCTTGAGGAAAACTTGCAGAGGGGCTTTGCCACTGGCAGAAAAGATTAACAAATGGATAACTAACCACTACTCATGAATTAAAAAGGATTTGAAATGGTAAAGCCATTTTCGAAGACAGTTCCATGGTATCTTACCAAGTTAAAACAGTCCTACCATGTGATCCAGCAATCACGCTCCTGGGCATTTACCCAAATGAGTCAAATACTGACACTGACCCTAAAACCTGCAAATGAATGTTTATCACCACTGTATCCATAACTGCCAGAAGCTAGAAGCAACCAAGATGTCTCTCAGTAACTGAAAGGGAAAACTGTGGTACAGTCACAAAACTAGTATTATTTAGCAACACAAAAGATGCCACAAAAAGACATGAATGAACGTTAAATGCGTATTACTAACTGAAAGAGGTCAGTCTGAAAAGACTGGGTATCGTATGATTCTAACTTTAAGACATTCTAGAAAGAGCAAACTACAGAGATAGTTTAAAAAGAAAAAAAGATCAGTCATTTCTACGGGTTTGGGAATAAGGAAAAGGAGGAGGAATTAGTAAGTGAAAAACAGGATATTTAGGGCAGTGAAATTACTCTCTTAGATACTATAATGGTAGATACATGACATCATGTATTTCTCCAAACCAGTGGAACTATATACAACACAAAGAGGGAACGCTAATATAAACAAAGGACTTTAATAATGATGTATTGACGTTGGTTCCTCAAGTGTAACTAATGTGCCACGCCTAAGCAAGATGTTAATCAGAGGAGAAACTGTGGAGCAGAGGAACATAAGGGAAATCTCTGTACATAAGGGAAATCAATTTTTCTGCAAATCTAAAATGGCTATAAAAAATTAAGCCTATTAATTAAAAAAAAAAAGATTTGTGGGGTGAATCACACACTTTCCTTAACACCACCATTTTTACTGGAGTGGGACTGAATGCGAAGAGAAAAGGAAAGGACGGAGTCCTTGATGATACTGTATTGGTGAATTGAGGAATCCTCTGTAGTCACTCCTATGTGTGAGGTAATAACCTTCTTACAAGTTAACCTATTCACTTGGGGTCCTATGTTACGTGCAGACTAAAGCATTTTAACTCATACTGCAAACAACCTGTGAATAAAACTGTGTTGTTTTATTTTTTGTTTGTTTTGTTGTTTTGCTTTTTTTAAATAACAAATTCAATAAACAGAATGGATTTTACTATAGTGTGGGCACAGAAAATCTCCTCTCCTCAAAACTACAAGATAAATGAACTGCTGAAACCTTCCTTAATGATTAAGAACTCTCCTGATAGAAAACAAATCTCAAAAGTGAATCAATAGAAGATACTGGACTTCCAAATATTCAGAAAGAAGGAACTGACAACACTGGGATGTATTTCTGTACTCACTTTGCATGCTTAGATTTACAGATATGATTTTTAAATATTTATTAATCCTCACAAGAACATAGGTTAACCAAGATTTAAATCCTGTTTCTCCCACTTGCTAGTTATGTAAACTTATGTAAGTTCCTTAACCTCTTGTGTGTCAAGTTTTAAATTTTTTTTAAAAAACAAACTGAATTTTGGAATCAAGTTTATGGAAAAGATATAAAACAGTACAAAGAGTTTCTGTATACCTTTCACCCCAAACCCTCCCAAATGTTAATATCTTACATAATTGCAATACATTTTGTTGCATCTAATAAATTAACATGGGTATGATACTGAACTACAGACTTCATTTGAATCTCACAAAAGTGTTCCACTAATAATCTTTTCCTGTTCCAGGATACCACACCGCATTTAGATCATGTGTAATTTTGATAAACAGACTTCAGCTTCCAATGAGCTTTTTCTTTACCGTGTATGTTGTCCAATAATCCCCTCTGACTAGTGCTGAGCAGAGGAAGTCACTGGCCATGAGAATGAACAATACCAGTAGCTCCTGGCAGCCTTTGTTTCCCAAAGCAGTGCTAACTCAGGGGAAGGGCTGGCTTTGCTCCCGGTTTAGCAGTCTCCTGAGAAGCTTAAGAGCTGCTTTTGATTGGGAGTCCCCTCATGGCCTCCACCAATACCATGCACTCATGGTACCATCACAAGTATCTACTTGTCTGTCTTCTTTACTAAATTGTATGTGTCTAAGGGGTCAGTGCCTCAATTTTTTTTCATATGTAAAAGAGGATGAAAAATGGTACCCACACCCATAAGATTTTTATAATGAATGAGTAAATGAGATAATCCATGAAAATGGCTTTATGTCTTGGCTAACACTTAGTAAGGACTCAGAAGTGTTAACTACTACTCCTGCTGCCCAAATTTGATATAATCTGAATTAAATTATGATTAATTTGAGACTCTCTTGAAAAATCCATTTACCACAGTGCCTGGTACATAGTAAGCACTCGAGCAATGGTAGCTGTTACTGCTCTTACTATTAATGTTAATAATCGTATTAACTGTTAGCTGTTGCCAACCGACTTATGACTTATACTAACTTATGACCAGCTGAGGAGGGCAGTTGGTCATAATGAGGAAAAAAGAATGTCCATGCTATTCTTTTATTATTTCAAGTAAAACCCAACACTACTTAGCTGGCTTTATAATTTTACTAACAAAGGTTGTTTCTTGGCACTTGAGGCCTTTGCAAAGGCTAAAATACTTCATTTCCTTTCATTCCATATAAAATTCCCCAGAAACAAGAAGGGAATTTCTCTTCATTTTATATAGGAATACCCAGAAATGAATTCCAGAATTTTTTTTTGAAAGTTTTAGATAGTCCAGCAACCATAGTTCAAAATAGCCACTTCTCTTACAGAAGACGAAAATACACAAAATTGAATATATATATTCAGTATATGAGAGGAATATATATTGCTATCATAATTCTTTCAAATCAACTTTAACTGGGTGAAATAATGACTGTTAATAAAGTAGAGAACCATTCAGCTTGGATCTAACACATCTGAACATCTATCTTACCAGCAGGGAGATACTTACTTGAAAAGAGAATTTTTTGGCCTTTGAGGCTTCTTCTTGGCAAAGAAGGCTGCACAGTCGCGTCCACTGCTGGCATAACTGAGCTGAGCTGATGGTTCAGAGGCTGTACGTGTATTTTTCATATCCAAGTACTCAGTCAACAGCATCTGTACAGGCAGACAAACAGCTTAAAATTAACATGCACCTTTATGATATGCTATTAGGAAAAAGCAATTTTAAAACCATGAAGACCTAATTCTAAAATCTCCTTGACTAAGAAGGATATTAACCTAGCTATTCATTATTTCTAGTAGTAGACCTAAGGAAAGATTCCTTATGGCCAGAAAGTCATCGATTTGCTACCCATGCCTAAAACTGAGAACAGGGTATAGTGGGCATTTGCACATGGGGGTAAATGGGAAGTTTTTATTGAGGGTCTACTATGTGTCAGGCATGAAGTTGGGTGAGTCAAGCAATATACTTCTGCAGTCATAGTTTAATCCTCATTATTCCAAATTATAGCAGCATCAGCAATAATGCCGTAATGTTTACTGAGGGCTTACTATTTTGCAGGCAAGGGGCCAATCCATTTACATGTGTTACTTCATTTAAAGAAGAAAATCTTATCAAGGAGGTCAGTTCTCAGAACACAGACAAGGAAATGAACCAGCAATCTAAAACACCTGCCAACCAGGCCAGCAGAGGCCACAGTGGACAAGTGGTCTTGACCTGCAAATAATTTTGAGGGCCACTATTCATCTGCAGAGCTTCAAAGCAACAAAAGCAACAGGTTTTTTTTTTTTGTTATTGTTGTTTTAATCACTACTGCCAGCAGATCCTGCTTATAAAAATCAATCCACTTCAGAGCCTCAAGGGTTCGGGGGCCTGGGCTAGAATCAGTTGTACTATCTCTAGGACAAGTGTAGTAAAAAGTCCCCACTGTTTGGAAAGAAAACAACAGATCTGGAACAGAAATCACCACAGTTCCTAAGAATATCTAACCTGGGACTAAAGTCTATCAACTCACTTCTATAATCATTTGCCACATTTATAATTTCACAATAACCAAGTGGTATACAGTACATGTAGGCAAACAATTCTATCCATGAGGGAAGTGAAAGCTTTTCAGACTCAGGGTTCCATAATCACTAGTATCCTTGCATAGAGGGGTGTGTGTATGTGTGCGTGTGTGTAATCATTCATTCAAAGTGTGAGAACGATATTAAGCATTATCATCAAAAAACATTTATGAAGCACCTGTGAATATACTGCTCCAAGTAAGTTTTAAAGCCGATTATGTCTCTATCATGATCACATACATGTTACTGAGTACTTACCACATATTAGGCATTTTGAAAACATGATCTTACTCAATCCTCAAATCTATGAATTGTTACTAGTTGTAATTTAGAGATGAGAAAAGTGAGAATTAGTGGTGTTAAAAAAACAAGCCCATGTGGGTGCGGGGAGCAGGAGTTAACAGGAAATTTCTCTACCCTCTAGCTTCCCTGATAGCTCAGTTGATAAAGAATCCGCCTGTAATGCAAGAGACCCTGGTTCGATTCCTGGGTTGGGAAGATCCCCTGAAGAAGGGATAGGCTACCCACTCCAGTATTCTTGGGCTTCCCTTGGGGCTCAGCTGGTAAAGAGTCTGCCTGCAATGCAGGAAACCTGGGTTTGATCCCTGAGTTGGGAAGATCCCCTGCAGAAGGGAAAGCCCATGGGGTTGCAAAGAATCGGACACGACTGAGTGACTTTCACTTTCACTTTCTGTATGCTCCCCATCAATTTACTATGAGCTTTAAAATGCTATTTAAAAAACTCAAAAGAAAAAGAGGGGGAAGGAAGGAGGGAAGAAGAAACTAGCCTAAGGTCTTATATTTACAGTGTAACAGGTCAGGATTTCAACTGAGGTTTAGTTCACACCAGTCTGTTTTCTTGCCCACGGCAGTCCACTCTCACTGACTGCATAAAAACTATCAGTGAGACTGATTACAGGTGTCAGTGAAAGGACTTTTGTTGTTGCTGTTTAGTCACTAAGTTGTGTCTGACATTTTTGAGACCCCATGGTCTGTAGCCCACCAGGCTCATGGGATTTCCCAGCAAGAATACTGGAGTGTGTTGCCATTTCCTTCTCCAGGGGATCTTCCCGACCCAGGGATCAAACCTGCATCTCCTGCGATGGCAGGCAGATTCTTCACCATTGTAGCCATCAGAGAAGCCCCTATGGGCTTCTTTTATTTCATCCTCTGCACAATAAATGTACTTTATTTTATTTTCTGTACAATAAAGAGTTCACTGGGAAAGAATAAAACATGTTAAGGGATTGGTCAAAGTTTTATTTTTTTTTCTTTTTGAGGTCCCTGGAGTATTACTCAGTATGCTGATGAAGTAATATAATGACAAGTTATATATCTCTGTTAATATATATAATATATATCTCTGTTAATATATCACCCAAATTGCACAAGAGTCAGAGAGACAATTGAACTGGGTCTCTAGTAACAATTCCAGTGAGGAACTCAATTATTTTGCAGATTTAGCACTGATGTTAATAAAGTTTGCAGAAATCTGTGATCAAAACAAAGTGAGTAAATCAGAAAAGAATTTCAACTTGTTGACATCTTTCAAATTTCAACATAGAATGATGTCTACAAATACCCTGGTTTCACTTAAACGCTGTTTATTACACCAACGTGACAGAATTATGTTTCCACCAAAGCCACACTACACCAAAGTAATTCTTCTGAAGTAATTATTGTCCTAGAAATCAATGACTGTCCTTTTATAACAAAATATTGACTGACCAGGACATAAGTAAGCAGCATCCTTAAAATCCAGGTATTTTATGATCATTGTTCTTTTTCTCCACATCCCCTCAATTATTAGAGCTCAGGATTCTTAGTCTTTTTATTCACCAGCTTCTCCCATTCTATCTATACAAATGTACTATTTCTAATACATTTTTTTGTCGACAAATATCTTGCTTTGGTTCTCACAATCTTTTTTTCCTTTCTGTCTTTTGGTTCTAAACTTCAAAAAGCAGTCTCCACACATATTATGTTCCCTACCATAATATGGTCTTTATCCCTCTTTTCTCTCCCAAGCTTCAATCCTACATCTGTGACTTCATGCCTGACCTATTCACTTATTTCACATAAAATCAATCCCAAATTCTGAAACCTAAATCTTCCTTCCATAAAAATTAGTAATTCCCTCTTTCAACTTTCTGTTTACTATTTTCTTACTGTCACTGATCTCCAGGTTTAAAACTTCAGAACAATCTTTAATACATTCCCTTATCCTTTGTATTCACAAAGGAGTTAGTGTCCAAATTCATTAATCTCTCTTTCTCAACTCTGTAAATTTGCCCCTTCTGGTCCACTCTGACAGCCACCACGTTAGTTCATCTCATGCAGTTTCCCTCACTGAGTTTTCTGTCTCCCATCTCTTATTCTTCCAATCCTCTTACACCTTCAATAGAGTGGTCTTCCTTAAAAAAAAAATGTTGCTCCAAAAAAGTGTAAAAGTGACTTTATCTACAAAACAGAAATAGGGTTACAGACATAGAAAACAAATGTGCACAGTTGCAAGGGGGCAAAGGGGCAATTAGGACTGACATATACACACTGAAAAAAAGAGAAAAGTGAAAGTGTGAGTCGCTCAGTTGTGTCTGACTCTGTGCGACCCCTGGACTGCACCCCATCAGGCTCCTTAGTCCATGGGGTTCACCAGGCAAGAATACTGGAGCAGATTGCCATTCTTTTTTCCGGGGGATGGTCCTGACCCAGGGATCAAACCTGGGTCTCCTGCATTGCAGGCAGATTCTTTTACCATCTGAGATACCAGAGAAGCCCACATAAAATAGGTAACTAAGAAGAACCTACTCTATAGCACAGGAACTCTGCTCAGTACTCTGAAACGGCCCGCCTGGGGAAAGAATCTAGAAGAGTGGATGGATTTATGTATAGCTGATTCACGCTGCTGCATACCTGAAACTTACACAGTATTAACTCAACTCCAACAAAAATCATAAAGAAAAAAAATAAAAAACAAACACAGTTGCTGCTACCGTCACAAGGCTCCTCATCTCATCATTTACAACAATCTGACCTCAATATTCCAATCATCTCATTCTCCTTAAGATGAAGCCAGCACTCCAATCAAGATCACAGACTTAACTTTCCCCTGTATATGGCTGGGCCCTCTCATTTCTGGAATGTCTATCCTAGATTACCCTCTCCCCTAACAGACCCTTCCAAAAAACAGTTCCAATATTTTCTCTTCAACAACTCCTTTCCCAGGCCACTGGAGATTAGCTGTCTCCTTTTCTGAGCTTCTCAAGTACCCACTTTACATATCAGTAGATAAGTATTCATCCAAAACTGCCCGATACTGTTAGCTGTTATAATGAAAAGATGCCTCACCATTAATAAATAGGAGGAACTTTATGTTCCTTAAAGCATTATATTTCTTTACTTCCACCACAGCTATGCAACATACCAGTGAACCAAAAAATATAGGGAACCACTGAATTTTTTATAAAGCAAGTGATGAGAAGCCTTGATGTATATATGTTGTTAGATGCAAATTAGCGATAGTCTCCAAAGCAGGAAGAGCCCTATAAATGAGTCCAGAGTACAAAAACCTACACTGCGAAGAAAGAAAGAAAGGGGGAGGTGCAGTTTTAACCACAGGCTGTGTGATGTCTGCTTCCTTCGCTGTGTTTCCCTCTCTTTCCTAATAACGTTCACCACCAGCTGAAAAATACTGCTTTAAAACAGGTAAAGTCTTATGTTGACACTCAAATTGGCAAAGGTGTAATTTTTTTTTTAATATCTCAAAGAACAAATACCCCCTATTCTACGATGCCTGAAATGTATCTGAATTAGGTTAAATCTTCTACTACAGAGTCTTGACACAAACACTAGATGCTTGGTATTAAAATATAACCATATCATTTCTCGGTGATTCTACATCATTGTGGATAACATACTGCATCTTCGAAATTGTACATAAATTTCCTAAGTGCTCACAGATGAGTTCAAATTTCCATTTTTATGAAAAGAAATAAGCTTTACAGCTTGTCTTTTGCCTGGGGAAAATCACCCAAGATTGGAATTCTGGGGTCAGAGGGCATTCATATAGTATCAAATATATTCTGCCCACAGAAAATCTGCAGAAGATAATTCTTGGCTTTATATTCCTTCTAATCTCAGACATGCATCCTTTTTCTCTTTGTAAGTACCAGGAAGTACTATTTCTTGTTGATCAGGAGTTCAAAAAATTAAAAGGCACAGTTAACATCTGTGCTTTAAGTTTAACTTAAAAGGTGTTCATTTGTACTGGGTTGGCCAAAATGTTTGTTCAGGGTTTTTCTATATGGTATTATGGGAAAATCCCACCTTTCTGTTCAACAATAAAACTGAAGACAAGAAATATGAAAATATAGTTGAAAAGTACCTGAAAAATCTATATATACCAGTGATATCGAGATTCAAATGTATTTACTGAGTATCTGGTATGTTAGATGGTTCTGTGGTAGAAGCAAAGAAATATAATGCTTTAGCAGAGCATACAAACTGGGATGGTCAGGCATCTCTTCTGCTAGAATACTCATTAGCAGTTGCTAAGATGTTAGTCAGAAATTCCATGATATATAAAGCAGGGCCAATATGTTGAGATTTTATAACATGCTCTAACACTGATAACATCATTCTAAATGAATCCCTCATTTACTATATAGTCCTCTTTATTCAACATATTAACTATGGCTGCTTGTGGTTATACATGAAGAGTTTTGTTTTAAAATAAATGCAAGATTTACAGACTTAGAATTAACACATCTCCTATTATCAGCTTCTCCATTTATCCAACTAGCTACTTTCTGAAACATCAAGATCCTGCTAGATACTTAATATGGTAGATCCTTTTTAGTGTCTTCCAGCTTACAAAATCCTCACCTCACATAAGGACTGTTTCCCAGCCATTAATGGACATGGGAGGCGCCAGGCCTGTACCCTGGGATCTCTCTGGGTCAGAATCTACCTTGCCAGGGAAACAGCCAACCCTCAATCAGCCAGTCAGGTTTCTCTCTCCCAGGAATGTGTTAGTGGGATACAGCCTGTGCTGGTGAATCTAAGTGAGGAGATGGAAATACTCTGGGGCAACCATCTTTTACCATGTGGATGAACAATCACAGAAAGCCAATCTGCACAGAGAGAATAAAGAATGAACCAGAGGACCAGAGAGAAACAGAAGACTCACAGGAGAAAGATTCACAGTTTGCAAACTAAGTTTTCCACGGTGTAAAGGTCTCAAACTTATCTGATAAGGTCTTAGACTTTCTACCTTTGGGTCCCGCAATACATCCTTGCAGTCTTCAGTATGTTTTCCTTATTTTTTCCTTATAATAATCTGAATGAGTCTTTGTTTCTTCACTAAGCTATCTCTGGATAAATAAGTATATACTAATATGCATCTATGTACATATTCTATGTATACAGAATATATTCTATGTATATATTCTATGTATAAATGAATATATACTAATAATATACAAATATGCATCTAGTGACATTTATATCACAAATACTCTTTTTGTAAAACACTGTATCTTATGAAAACAGGAGTAGTAGTTTGTGCAGATTTCAACCCCTGCAACTAGGAGAGCGATTCTCCAGACTACAACCTTCAGATGTTCAATGATTTATATCAAAGCCATACTATATGTGTGTCCCCCTACCAACCCCCTCCCCACCATGAATCTGAGAATTAGATTACTATATGATGGTAGCGGTACTAAGGTGGAAAAAAAAAATCACCTTGAGCTCCCACTATGAACTAAGGCTCAACTTCCTTATGTGGTACCTTGTATATGCCTATAATAAATACTTCAATTTTTAATAATTTGCTCTTTTAAAATACAGATGCCCAGGAGTTTCTGTTCTAGGAACAGCAAAGTGGCTTCCAATGGATTAACCCTCATACTGATAATAATTATAAAACTTGGAAAAAAAAATAGAAAAAAAACAAAAAACAAAACAGAAGTTGAAGACGCTGGAGAGGAACCAAATTAGGCAGTAACCTGGAAGAAAGGAAGCACCCTTGGTGAGCTCCCTTGGCTTATCCCCCAGAGAACCCCTTCCAGTGACCACGGAGTCAGAGTAAAAACCAAGCAGAAACTCCAGTCTCTCTGGATGGTGGACACAAGGCCCAGGTAAAGCAGACCAGGAGGTCCAGAATTTGAGAACAGAAATCCGGAGGAAGAGGAGGAGCAAAATCAGAGTAGTACACCCCTCAGACTATCACCTTGATTCCAGACACATTAAACAGTGCAACAATGTAATGTTATTTTAAAAACTGAGGACCACTATTTACAATTACTACAAACTATCAGATTGCCCCCATAAGGTTGCTAATGAGTGAAATATTAGTAACAAACAGAAACAGAAAAAGTTATCTTTTGAAAATAGCAGTTTTGTTCCACTAAAGACTAAAATATTCTGCCATGAGAGAAACAGTCATTCTGCAAATAAAAGGCTTAACTATATTCATCATTAGTGGCAATTGTATCATTAAGACTACTATGTATATTGTCTTGTGAATAGTTTCTTAGTGTTCAAAGAAAAAGAAACCAAAAAATTCCAAGAGTTACACATGTATTTTTCTGGTCCTCTGTCAAATTCCTGATAAGAAAAGTTTCAAAGAGACATTTAGCTTCCCTCAGTCCCCTCAAAAGAAGAGTTTTTAACAAAGAAATCCCAATTTTAGACAGCTTTCAAAAGAAAGTTTTCATTCACTTTAAACATATTTACTTAATATGTAAAATATGCAAAGTACTGTCCTGGGTATGGAAACAAGACTAAAAAAAACCCCTAATATCAAAACAAGTGAATTTTACTACATATAAATTAAAATTTTGAAGGAATTAAAAGTCAAATCAAGCCAAATCGATCAATCCTTCCCTCAATTTGCTTATCTGTTCATACAGACAAAAGGATGACTACAACACAGGAGAGAAAGTAGAAAACATTGGGTCAAAGAAATTGCTGTGAGCATTTACAGAAGGATAAGATTGCTCCCACCCAGGTGGTTCAGTGGGTAAAGAATCCGCCTGCAATGCAAGAGACACAGGAGACACGGGTTTGATTTCTGGGTCGGGAGGATTCCCAGGAGTAGGGCAAGGCAACCCACTCCAGTATTTGCCTGGAAGAATCCCATGGACAAGCGGAGCCTGGTGGGCTACAGCCCATAGGGTCGCAAAGAGTTGGACACAACTGAAGAGATTAAGCATGCAGAGGACAACAAAGAGTTTCAAGATCACAGCACTATAGGACAAAAATACAATCTTATAATATGTAAAAAGCAAAAAAAAAAAAAGGCAGAAAAAACAGAAAAAATTAAGAAACGGTGTTGGGGAAATTTCAGGTATCTTCCATTAAAATGAAGCCTGAGAGAGAAGCCTGGAAAGGTGGGAAATCCACAAACTTCTCAGGGTCTGTAACCCCAGTATTGAAGTCAAGTACAGAATGAGGAGGCAGGAAAAAGCTTTAAATAGGTAAATAAAATGTTGATGGATATAATCTAAGTAAATTAACCTGCTAGAATATACAATAATAGATTAGAAGGCAGTGGGATTTGTGGGGGAAAAATGAATGATTAAAGAAATAAGATAAAGGGAGGGGACAAGAAAAAAAAACCTACCAAGATTAATTTTAAAAAATAAAAAGGATTTTAAGCTAAAGTACTGGTAATGAGTCTTTACAATTAGGCATACATTTCTGAGTTGTTGTCTAGAAAAAATATGAAAAAATTTAACCAGCTACTCCAGAAGGAAAGAAGACAAGTTTTAAAATGGCAAAAAAGATTGCACATTCAAGGGACTAAAAAAATATGGTTCCATGAACAACGATCAGGAATGCAGGAAAAATGAGTTTGATAGGAACAATAAATTTAGTTTGGAATATAATCCCTTGTGAAGCATATGAATATTCATGTGCACCCTCAAATACGTAATTGTGAAAGGGGAAATAATGCTGATGAGATTTCCTTGATTTATACACTAATTAACTTCCATTAGGACTGCTAAGTGTTTGTCTAGGAGATCTCTGAAGGATACTGTGAAGGACATTATTTTTGAATATTTGTAATCTGATTTTATCCTGTATTTTTAGAACAGCATTGTTGGGGTACAATTTACATACCATAATTGTCAAGTTTTTAAGTTTTTAAATAAATGTATAGGTTGTGCAACCAGCACCAGAATCATTTTAAAATACTTCTAACATTTCAAAAATTTCCCTTATTATGTTACAGATTTTTTACAGGGCCTTTTATTAGATTGAGAAAGTTCCTTTCCAGTACTATTTTGCTAAAAGGTTTTCTTTTTGCTTTTTTAGTCATCAGTGGGTATCAAGTGCTTTCCAGTAGCTACTGAGATAATTATGTGGGTTTTCCCATTATTCTATGAATTTGGCATATTACATTCATTGATTTTTGTGTGTGTGATAAATCCCAGTTAACTGTCGTACATAACACAGTTTATATGTTAAAGGACTCAATTTGTTAGTACTTCATTTGAGGTTGTTACATCTATGTTCACAAACAACACTGATCTATAGTCTCCTCTGCTATCTCAAATTTTTATCAAGGTAATAGTGGACTCACAGCATATGCTGAAAAATGTTTCCTCATCTCTGTTTTCCGAAACAGAAATTGGTATTATTTCTTCTTCAAATGCTTGATAAAATACTTGTATAATTATGTATGTGAAAGAAATTTTTTTAATTATTTAATTTATAGGTATAACTTGAAGATACTGTGGGTTCAGTTTCAGACCATTCCAATAAAGTGAATATAGCAATAAAGCAAGTCACAAGATTTTGTTTCAAAGAGCATATAAAATGTATGTTTACACTGCTGCTGCTGCTGCTAAATCGCTTCAGTCGTGTCCAACTCTGTGCGACCCCATGGACGGCAACCCACCAGGCTCCCCCGTCCCTGGGGTTCTCCAGGCAAGAACACTGGAGTGGGTTGCCATTTCCTTCTCCAATGCATGAAAGTCAAAAGTGAAAGTGAAGTCGCTCAGTCGTGTCCAGCTCTTTGCAACCCCATGGACTGCAGCCTACCAGGCTCCTCCATCCATGGGATTTTCCAGGCAAGAGGACTGGACTGGGGTGCCATTGCCTTCTCCATGTTTACACTATACATGTACAATAGCATTAAGTCTGAAAAAATGTACATACTGTGATTTTAAAATAAAGCTATTGAACATAGAGCACCAAAAGACTTCCTCAACATAGGATTGCCACAAACCTCCAATTTTTAAAAAAAAAATGCAATGTCTGCAAAGCTCAATTAAGCAAACTGCTATAAAGTGAGAAATGCCTGTATTTACTATAGGACAATTTAGATTTTCTATTTCTTCCTGAACTAGTTTCAGTATTTTGTTTCTTTCTAGGAATTTGTCCACCTCGTCCAAGTTGTCTAAATGGGGCTATTCATCACAATTTTTTTAACTTCTACATGGTCTACAGTGATGCCTTCTCTTTCACTCCTAATTTTGTCATTTTTCGAGAGTTCTCCCCTTTTTAATTTATCAGTCTAGCTAAAGATTTATTAGTTTTTTATCTTCTCAAAGAACCAATTTTAACATCATTACTTTTTTAAAATTTTCTGCTGATTTTTATTTGATTTTTCACTCTAATCTTTATCATTTTTGTCCTGCTTGCTTTGGGTTTCATTTTTCCCCTTTCTTTTTTAAGATCTTAGCGTACAAACTTTGATTCTTGATCTTAGGTCTTTCTTCTTACACCCATGGTGTATTCAGAACTTTGTTGTTTTACTTAAAAATATTTTGAGACATGCCAAAATTTCTTCCTGTTGTCTATTTAATTCTGTTATGGATGGTGAACATACTTTTTGTGATTTCAATCCTTTTAAATGTATTGAGACTTGAACTTCGTAGTCTATGATCTACCATGATAGTCAATGTACATAAAAGAATCTGTATTCTGATGGTGGTAGTCATGTTAAGTCATGGTGCTTGATTGTACAGTTCAAGTTCTATAGGTTTTCTGTCCAGTTGTTCCACTAATTATTTTAAAAGAGTATTGAAATCTTCAACTTTACAATTGTTGAATTTTTCACTGATTTCAATTCTGTCAGTTTTTCCTCTATGCATTTTAGATCCCATAGCATTTTCCTGATTTTTTTATTTATTGTTCACCCATAAAAAAAATAGAAGGCAATGAGGCTATGAAGGGGAAAACACAGATGTGGTCTCAGTGCCCAAAGGCCTACTGCTAACTACAGCTTCATAATATTCTCTGCGCATTTCACTAAAACATATTTTAAGGGTCATTATGTATATTTGTATCACTTTCTCCCCTTTTCTCATCAAAGCTGACACAAGCTCCATGATTTTCTTACACCATTACAAAATGTTAGCTACTGATGACACAGTCTTACTCTGCACTAACACTTAACATGTTTCATCATGATATATTAATGACTCCTTTTACCATTACACGGTCTTTCTCAGTCTCCTTAATTTCAATGACCTCTATGTATTGCTCTTTGACATTCTTTCTTCTTTGGAAATACTCCACCTCCAGCATCTCCAATTCTGAATTCTCAACTCTGACCACAATCTTTTACTTCCTCCCCCAAAATACATACTCCTCTTCCTTCTCAGTTTAAGCTAAAATTCTATTAAGAGGAAAAACTGATCTATACATAGGAATCATTTGAAGAACTATTTTAAAGATTCATGTGCCCCACCTTAGAACTATAAATTGAGAGGGCAATTTAGAAATACAAAAAGTGTGTGCTTAAAACCAAATCCACCACTTAACCAGCTATGTGACCCTGTTAAGTTACTTAACCTTGCTAAACTGTATTTCACTCAACTGTGAAATAAGTATAACAATACAATCTGCTTCACAGAATTAAAATAAACACACATAAAATGCTTGGCATACTCCTTTGCCAATTTGGAACCAGTCTGCTGTTCAATGTCCAGTTTAACTGTTGCTTCTTGACCTGCACGCATATTTCTCAGGAAGCAGGTAAGGTGGTCTCGTACTCCCATCTCTTTAAGAATTTTCCACAGTTTCTTGTGAGTTCCACATTGGGAAAGGAGTATGTCAAGGCTGTATACTGTCACTCTGCTTATTTAACTTACATGCAGAATACATCATGAGAAATGCCGGGTTAGATGAAGCACAGGCTAGAATCAAGATTGCTGGGAGAAATATTAAAAACCTCAGACATGCAGATGACACCACTCTTATGGCAGAAAGTGAAAGAGGAATGTGAAAGGAGAGTGAAAAGGTTGGTTTAAAACTCAACATCCAGAAAACTAAGATCTTGGTATCCGGTCCCATCACTTCATGGCAAATAGATGGGGAAACAATGGAAACAGTGACAGACTTTATTTTCTTAGGTTCCAAAATCACTGCAGATGGTGACTACAGTCATGAAATTAAAAGATACTTGCCCCTTGGAAGAAAAGCTATGACCAACCTAGACAGCGTATTAAAAAGCAAAGACATCACTTTGCTGACAAACGTCCATCTAGTCAAAGCTTTTGTTTTTCTAGTAGTCATGTATGGATGTGAGAGTTGGACTATAAAGAAAGCTGAACGCTGAAGAATTGATGCTTCTGAACTGTGGTGTTGGAGAAGACTCTTCAGAGTCCCTTGGACTGCAAGGAGTTCAACCAGTCCATCCTAAAGGAAATCAGTCCTGAATATTCATTGGAAGGACTGATGGTGAAGCTGAAACTCCAATACTTTGGCCACCTGATCTGAAGAGTTGATTCATTAGCAAAGACCCTATTGTTGGGAAAGATTGAAGGCGGGAGGAGAAGGAGATGGCAAAGGATGAGATAGTTGGATGGCATCACCGACTCAATGGATATGAGTTTGAGCAAACTCCGGGAGTTGGTGATGGACAGAGAAGCCTGGCGTGCCGCAGTCCATGGAGTCAGAAAGAATCAGACATGACTGAGCCACTTAACTGAACCGAAAATGCTTGGCTCAGGATATACAATGGAAAAAAGACAACCTCTTTAACAAGTGGTGCTGGGAAAACTGGTCAGCCACTTGTAAAAAATGAAACTAGAACACTTTCTAACACCATACACAAAAATAAACTCAAAATGGATTAAAGATCTAAATGTAAGACCAGAAACTATAAAACTCCTAGAGGAGAACATAGGCAAAACACTCTCCGACATGAATCACAGCAAGATCCTCTATGACCCATCTCCCAGAATATTGGAAATAAAAGCAAAAATAAACAAATGGGACCTAATGAAACTTAAAAGCTTTTGCACAACAAAGGAAACTATAAGCAAGGTGAAAAGACAGCCCTCAGATTGGGAGAAAATAATAGCAAATGAAGCAACAGACAAATGGTTAATCTCAAAAATATACAAGCAACTCCTGAAGCTCAATTCCAGAAAAATAAATGACCCAATCAAAAAATGGGCCAAAGAACTAAACAGACATTTCTCCAAAGAAGACATACAGATGGCTAACAAACACATGAAAAGATGCTCAACATCACTCATCATCAGAGAAATGCAAATCAAAACTGCACGAGGTACCATTACACGCCAGTCAGGATGGCTGCTATCCAAAAGTCTACAAGCAATAAATGCTGGAGAGGGTGTGGAGAAAAGAGAACCATCTTACACTGTTGGTGGGAATGCAAACTAGTACAGCCGCTATGGAGAACAGTGTGGCGATTTCTTAAAAAACTGGAAATAGAACTGCCATATGACCCACCAATACCACTCCTGGGCATACACACCGAGGAATCCAGATCTGAAAGAGACATGTGCACCCCAATGTTCATCGCAGCACTGTTTATAATAGCCAGGACATGGAAACAACCTAGATGCCCATCAGCAGACGAATGGATAAGGAAGCTCTGGGATATACGCACCATGGAATATTACTCAGCCATTAAAAAGAATTCATTTGAATCAGTTCTAATGAGATGGATGAAACTGGAGCCCATTATACAGAGTGAAGTAAGCCAGAAAGATAAAGACCAATACAGTATACTAACACATATATATGGAATTTAGAAAGATGGTAACGACAACCCTATATGCAAAACAGAAGAAGAGACACAGATGTACAGAACAGACTTTTGGACTCTGTGGGAGAAGGCGAGGGTGGGATGTTTCGAGAGAACAGCATCAAAACATGTATATTATCTAGGGTGAAACAGATCACCAGCCCAGGTGGGATGCATGAGACAAGTGCTCGGGCCTGGTGCACTGGGAAGACCCAGAGGAATCGGGTGGAGAGGGAGGTGGGAGGGGGGATCGGGATGGGGAATACGTGTAAATCCATGGCTGATTCATGTCAATGTATGACAAAAACCACTACAATATTGTAAAGTAATTAGCCTCCAACTAATAAAAATAAATGGATAAAAAAATAAAAAATAAAAAAATAAAATGCTTGGCTCACAAATGCTACTACTTCTGAGGAGAAGACTCGGAAATTTGTTATTTTTTCTTAAATGAATCCCAAGAACCAGGTAACTAAGATATTACCCCTCCGAATCCAAGAACCTTGGTTCCCCATCTTTATTTTTTTGCCATATAAATTATATTTATTATATAAAGAGATCCTGTAACTTGATATGAAAAAGAAAGCAACTCCAATAGGTATCACAAGAGCAAAGGACATTAGTATTTGATTAAAGGGGAACACAGCTACTCAAAAAACACAAATATTTAACCTCATTAATAATTAAGGAAGAAATTCGCTGGTGGTCCAGTGGCTGAGTCTGCACGCCAATTCAGGGGACACTGGTTTGGTCCCTGGCCCAGAAAGATCCCACATGCTGGACAGCAACTAAGCCCCTGCACCCCGACTATTAAGCCTGCCCTCTAGGGCCCAGGAGCTGCAGCTACTGAGCCTGTGAACCTCACTATGGCAGTCCACGCACCACAGACCTCAACAAGAGAAGCCACCACAATGAGAAGCCGGTGTTCTCAATCACAATCTAAGTTTCTGCTAATATTTATCACTGAACTTTTGGAATGTTTTCACTTCAGTGAATTTGACTACACCATCTGTCTTCTTAAGTATCTGAATGTCCAGTAGCCTTACTCTTACTATTGCTCTCTTCCATTTTAGTTATACCTACATTTCAGATGACTCTTAAATCTTTGTCTGCCATCACACTGCACTTTTTTCCAAGCTCCAGAGATGCACTGCCATTGCCTGCAAGAGGGTCTTGTCCCAGTAAGGAAGAGAGAACAGCACAGCAGACATTACGAGAGTACTGGGGCATGAGCTCAACAAACGCCTGACCAAGCACACTCTTTATCACCTCCCTTCAAAAGGTGAGAAAGGGGGAAAGAAGGGAGAAAGAAAGGTCCCTTTAGTTTCCCTCTTTATTAGCACTACTGTTATTTCTCTGACCTCCCAGGACCATAACCTGTAATCAGCTCTCACTCTTCTCCGTCTTACTCTCCGAATCGACTGCCAAGTCCTATATTACACTACACATCTCATGTGCTTTTCCTCTTTTAAGTATTTTCATTCCGACCCTCATGCCTTTAAATCTGATCATCATTATCCTTCACAGAGCTTAGTCCAACAATCTCCCATCCTCCTTACATCTCTTATGACCATCTATCCCTCACCCCACTATGCTCATAACAGAGCTTAGTGCCATCATTCTGCTCAAACCCTTCAATGGCGTCCTCCTTGCCAGTAAATAACCTATATCTCCTCTCTGTCATTCAGCACCTTCCACAACCCTAACTGACTTCTACAACCATATTTCCTATTCGCTGTATTTACATAATCACCGTTTGGTTAATCTAGACAGTTTCATATTCCACAAGTCAGTGGGTTTTCATCATGTCTAAGTTTATCCTTTTCTCCCCCTGCTTGTAACTACCACTACCATTAATCAAGCATGGGAGAATGAGATCAATAAAGTGAATTTAAGTATTAACTTGACTGATTTTTAACATAGTACACACGTGCACCATCCAGATGCTACTGACCACAGCCCACGTGCCCAAAGGAGATACCAACCCCATGCATGCAGAAGCAGAGGTTGGTCTTACATCTTGGAAGTTTTAGCTTCCAATGGAGGTGTTGTCTCTACTTTCTTTTTTCCCCCGTGATCTGTCACTTACCCTTAGTCTTACAATAGCTGCCTCTACCTTCACAGCAAATATAAATGTATAACATGTGCTGGTGAGTAGAAGAGACTCTTTGTATCCTTTTTACTACCTGAAGGTCAATATCCCATCAGTAGGCTGACAGACAAATTTAGACAATTAGACAATCAGTGAGCATATCTCCAAAGGATGCTATCTTATTTTTCTGGTTTTCACATCCTTACCACTTTCATTTTAGATCAACACCAGACGTTAATAATTCATATCTCACATGGGGGAGAAAAGCACATATGTGTAAACTGTTGTTTAAAAAAAAAAGCTTCAGCTTGATCTAACTTATATTTTACCATTATATGTGTGTATCTATATATCTCTAACTGTTCCTTGAC
Organism: Muntiacus reevesi; assembly: GCF_963930625.1. Taxonomy (NCBI): domain Eukaryota; kingdom Metazoa; phylum Chordata; class Mammalia; order Artiodactyla; family Cervidae; genus Muntiacus; species Muntiacus reevesi. The sequence continues at coordinate 92,164,480 of NC_089254.1, read as the reverse complement.
GTCTCAAACTCCCAACTGAGAAAATAAACATGAATGAGAACACTGGGTGAAGAAGCCAAGGTCCCTACCTTCTGGGAGGTTACTATCTATCCTAACAGTTAACTATGGTATCTTGCTCTCATTAAAATCCACACTGCAGTCTGCAGCTCTCAAGGATTTTATCTTGTGGTTATTTGCCTTCTCTCCTGCCTCTTAGTTCAAGCCATGTCTTTTCTTTGTGTCTCGGTTAACATCTAGCACAGTGCCTTGAACAAAGTAGATGCTCCCTAGTAGGTTACCTAAATTGAAAGTAAGATGCTTGAAAGGGCAGCTACTTATTGATGTTTTACATTCACAGGCGAGCTCCTTGGAGTAGAACTATAATACCCATGGTGAAACCAGGCTTTTTGAGGTACATTAATTTACTCACATCACAGGAATACCATTTATTAAATTTCTGCTCCAATGAGATAAGTGCTACCCTAATGACCTGAAAGAGTTAATGCATCTTGGAAAAGAACCAAATTGCTCTCTGGAGACAGTTTATTCAATTAAGTGGCTATGACCCAGAATTTTCAATTAGCAGTTCAGTTACTAAAGCCTCCTTTGTATTGGTTATCTGTAATCTGTGAACACTGACACACCTACCAAAAAAAAAAAAAGAAAAAGAAAAACAATGTTTGCTTATAGTTCATTCAAAATGGATTATTTAGGACTAACAAGTACAGGTTCAGACTTCATTAACATTTTATTTTGTACCTACTGAGTGCCAGGAACTGTGTTAAGTACATTTCCATTAGGGCTTGAGGGAAATACTGTTAAGACTGGAAGATAACAAGATTTGGAGGCACTGAGAAGTAAAAAGCACAAGGAAAAAGCAGCTCCTTTCATTAAGGAGTCCACAAAGATTTCAACTGAATTCCTCTAAGGCTCTTCAATCTCTCTGATCACATCTTACACCACTCTGTACAAACTGTGCATATGGCAAATTCAGTGAATACCTACCGTTGGCATACATGTAACATCATATCTACCTAGAAGGATCTTTCCACTCCCCTAAAGCTTAGCCTTCCTTAAAGGGCCAGCTCCTACCAAATACACAAAACCTTCTCTAACCAATCTATCTTAAGTAATCTCTTTAAACTCCTATAGGACCCAGAGTTGATTACCTAGATTTGGCAATTAATCATACACTGCTGGATATTTAACTTTACCTCTACCTAGTGACTCAGATGGTAAAGCATCTGTCTGCAATGCAGGAGACCCGGGTTCAATCCCTGGGTTGGGAAGATCCTCTGGAGAAGGAAATGGCAACCCATTCCAGTATTCTTGCCTGGAAAATCCCATGGATTGCGGAGCCTGGTAGGCTATCGTCCATGGGGTCGCAAAGAGTCAGACACGACTGAGCAACCTCACTTCACTTCTACTTAGCTCTTAAATGCCCAACATGACTTGATGAGAAGGCACTCTAATACATCCCTGTATTTCCAAAGATTCATGCCAACTGGAATACCTTAACTGAAATCCTTTAAAACTGAAGGGGCAAAAAATAAATAAATAAATAAAACTGAAGGGGCAACTTAATATCACTCATTTCTATACTCACATATATAAGAAAGATTTTGTCTATTAAAAAACAAAACTCTTCTATCTGAAAGTGATGAAATTATATACATGTATATATGTGCATATATATTTCTCTTAAGATATTAAACTGATTAAAAAAAAAACAACTGTTGACAGCTTGGTTGTAGTAATCCTGTTTTATCAGTTTTGTGGCCAGAAAATAATTTTCCAAATCTGTAAGAGGCCCACAATTGCTAAATGGTATTTCTACTGAAATCTTTCATGTTATTCAAAACATGTGACTAAACTATCCTCATTTATTTGCTACATTTCAGGCTAGCCTACAATTTATAAGATTAACCAGCTAACTGTACTGCTGGTTTAAGTTCACAATAAACACAGAAACTCTAGGGTCCAAAAATGGAGAACTGCTTCATTGATATTTCTGGCATAGAATTTAATTATTTCAGATCAGTTTTTCTATTTAAATTTATTTCCCCCCCGACATTTCTCTATTTTGATCTTTTATTTAAAAGCAATATATGCTCATAAAAAATTCAGCTGGTATGGAAACATGTAAACATTCAAGTATTCTTTCATAACATTGTTATATACAATGTATTTTAATGATTTGCCTTTGTTGATATTTCCATTATTTTCACCTATCATTCCTCTAAATGCTAATAAGTAGTGCTCTGCACAAAGTACCTAAGAAATGCATTGTGCATCTATCAGAGTCCAATTCTATTGGCAACGAAAAAAACCTGCCAGATTGGCAGTATAGGCCCAATAGGATCCTTCTCGCTTTTAACTATTTACTTCCCATTCTCCATACATCATAGCACATTCCAGAGTGTTTAACTATGCTATACGGACCTGTTCTAACACATTTACGTCTTCTCTTCTGTCTCCACAATCCAAGGAAAATGTCTCAGTAGCTGAAATGCCTAGAAGTTTAGAAAAAGATGCACGCCTGAATCATTTCTCTCTCCAAAATGTACGTTTTTCATTTTAACTCTCAAAAAGACTACCGCACCCTCTAGAAGAATGCAGTTTTAAAAATGCATACACAGTGTTTTCACTTATATGTGGAATCTAAAAAATAAACCAAATGAATAAATAGAACAAAGCAGAAGCAGATACAGAGAACAGACTGGTGGTTGCCAGGAGGAGGGATGAGAGGAAGGAGCAAAATGGGTAATTGGGACTACAGTGTACAAACTACTAGGTATAATAAAATAGGTAAGGTTACAAGGAGGTAATGTACAGTACAAGGTATAATAGTCAATATTTTATAACTTTATATGGAGTCTATTCTCCAAAAATATTGAATCACCACGCTGTACACCAGAAACTAATATAATACTTTAAGTCAACTATACTTCAAAACAAGTGTAGGGACTTCCCTTGAGGTCCAGTGGTTAGGATCCCATGCTTCTGCTGCAGGGGCCATGGGTTTGATCCCCGGTCAGGGAACTAAGATCCTGCATGCCATGTGATACAGCCCCCCCAAAAATAAATATGCAATAGAGTAGGATGATTAACCTGACTCCTTACAACCTGAAAATGAATGTTTGTAAACATGACTTCAGCATATCAGAGAGAAGGAGGAGCCTCAATCTCCTAATTATGCAAATTGCTATAACTCCACCTCATTTATCCTTGGCCCTATTCTACCACGCAGTAACAAGCTCATGCCATATAGCAAGTCAGAGGAAAGAAAAAGACTGCATGCTATTTAAATATCAACCATGTTAACTTAGAAGCAATACAGTACAATTCATGTACCTCATGTTCTCTGCTAATTGCCTAAGACAGCCTGCGATGGAGAAGACAGCAACACTAGCCAGGTCCTAGTCTTCTGTAAATGCCAGCTCTTAATAACAAACTCCAAAAAGGTCTTAATTGCATTTACCAGGAGCTCATGAACTTTAAAAGTTGTTAATCAGATTTCCATGTAAATGGAATGACGATTAAAGGTTAAGTACAGGTTTCTGAAATTTCAGAAGTTGAGAATATATTGCCCTTCACAGGGGGAAAAAACAAAAAACTATCAGTCTTGACAGGAACTAAGTATCTTAATTAAACATGCAGAAGTACCATGCTTATTTCTACGTGAAGTTCTATTTTCAAATGTCAAAGTTAATCACGCACTTGACGAAAATGTGCAATATTCACTCTGCCAGAGAAGAACCGCCTTAGTATTCTTTCCTGAGACAACATCTGCAGATCTCCAAAAATTTCTCTGGTGTCCCCCTCAGACCTGATCCCTGCCAGTGCTGTGTGAAAACCTGAGAATGGCAGTGAAATGCCTTCTACGGAGAGATCTTAATTGCTCTCCATCTGAGGAGTAATCGAAAGCCACACGTTTCCAATCAAGACGGCTTCATATTTATGTGGCTCAGGAGAAACACGAGGTGCGTCCTCCATAAATTTGCTGCACCTGTGTCCCCGGAGTGACATGTTGACAAATGAACATGACATCCCCTCAAACTCCAATAAGAATTTATGATTCTTAGAAAGAATATATTTGATCAATTATACTGCCATCACAGTTGGAAGCAAAACCACACCTTTGGAGTGCACTCCACCAAAAGTGCGGGTGCTTCAGCGCTGCCACAGGATAAACGGCAGATCCCAAACCCCAGATCAGGTCTCCACTCCAGCTTTAAAACTCAATCTCAGATTCTGGAGCTTAAGAGGAGCTGGGGTACGATCATGGCTAAGAACAACATTGACTAAGATAAACAGCTGTGTAGTGCTCTAGACAGAATATCTGCAGAGCTCAAAATTGTAAATTATTTGTAGTGTACTATCTAGCCAGTACAAATGATTCTTTAATCTACGTACACAGTTAGGGAAATAAACGATCCCGTTTGCAATCCTACATTTTCTGCTTTTGTCTCTGATTATACTTCTAATTCTTCCTTCTTTTATTCCTTCTAAACGTCTGAAAAACAGTGTGGTGTGTGCTCAACACAAAGCACCTACAACATACTTGAAAGGAAAAGCATGGGTTCTTCGTGTGACTACCAGAGCTACATCTACCAGCGCTGTCAGAAGTAATTCTAATAATTGTAGTTATTAGGATTACATTTCTCGGAAGAACAAACCAAAGCTCATGAGTTTAAAACAAAAAAAAATCCGTAAGTGAAAATGTAATACAATATACTAGTTAGCCAATTTAAGATGAAAAAGGAAGAAGCAGAGAAGAATTTTTTTAATGGCTATTTTGGAAAGTGCTTCTGTTAAATTATGTGGTCCTTTTAGCAGCATCTGTGGGTGCCTCTCAAAAGCTTGCACAATGGGATACAATGACTTTAAACCACAGGGGGTTCCCTCCTCCTGAGGATAGTTTCAGACCTGTACATTTGCTTCAATCCACCAAGTATCAGTAAGATATATACATAGAGAGAGAGAGACATATGCTTAAATATATATAAAATTTTGTTTGTTTCTTGCTGTGCTGGGTCTTCATTGCTGCACGGGCTTTCCCGGTTCTGGCGAGCAGGGGCCGCTCTGGTTGCAGGCACTGGCTTCCCTCTGCAGGGCTTCTCCTGTGGAGCACGTGCTCCAGGGCGCCTGGGCTTCAGCAGTTACGACTCCCGGGCTGTGGAGTACAGTCTCAGCAGTTGTGGTGCATGGGCTTCATTGCTCGGCAGCTTTGGGATCCTCCCAGATCAGCGATCGAACCCACGTCTCCTGCATCGGCAGGAGGATTCTTCACCACTGAGCCATCAGGGAAGCCCAGAAAGACTTTTAATAAGCAACCTGACTGAAGAAATGACCCTACTCAAATCTGGGGAGCGCTCAGCTGCAGGATGGTGGTGTGCTGAGTTATCAGACTTGCTTCTGCTAGTGCCACCAACAGCATACAGGAAGGCGCTTGGTTGGAAGTTCTGACATTAGTCTATGACAACTTCAGTAGAAGTATGTCTTTTCCCCTAAAGAAGTCTTACCCTGAGTCTTACTCTGTGTATCTGTGCAATGAATACCAACTGAATGAATAGTTTTTTTGAAGATGAAAACCATAAGCCTGCCCTCACTAACAACCTCTTCTCCTAAAGTAGTTTTACCCGACAAGATAATCAAGAAAGAGCATCAACAAAGACAGAACACAAAATTCTGAGGAACCGGTCGTTAAAACAACCCCATACAACCATTACCACCACAATATCCTCCACAGGCCTCTAATCAGACTGACTTCTCCAGGGTCTTGCAAAATCAGTTAAGCTCACTCCAACATCTGTGCCTTTATTCAGTGTTCTAATTTACAAACCCGTCTCATTTCCCTCTGCTACATCAAATTCAACCACCTCTCAAGGCCCAGCACAAACATCAAAGTTTCACTGACATTTCTATTCGTTCAACCAACACTTCTGACTGCAAGGCACTCTACATACGCTCACTCGTAAGACAGTCTATGCCCTGAAAGAGCTTGCAGCAGAGTGCAAGGGTCTTCCATTCCTTTGAACTATAGCAGTTTCTCTTTCAACTTACACAAATAATTCTGCAAATAAAATTAACCTTTAAAATATTACAAATGCGACACCAAAGTATATATACAAAAAAGTACCACTAAGTCAGAAGAGACTCCAGTCACTGACTTGACTCTTATCATTGTCCCCCATATTTTCTGGCTTGTCATTGTACTTTCTTTTATTATGTAATATTTATGAGTGTCTTCTATGTGTTGGGGGCTATGTGTTTGGGGCTTCCCCTGGTAGCTCAGTCAGTAAAGAAACTGCCTGCAGTGCAGGAGACCTGGGTTCGATCCCTGGGTCGGGAAGCTTCCCTGGAATAGGAAATGACAACCCACTCCAGTATCCTTGCCTGGGAGATCCCACAGACAGAGGAACCTGGCAGGCTGCAGTTCACGGGGTCGCAAAGAGTTGGGCATGACTAAGCGACTTTCACTTTCTATGTGTAAAGCACTAATGTAAGTACCTTCATTTGTCACCTCACTGACTACATGGAGTGACCATTTCCTCACATCACCCATCATGTCCTTCAACCACAGGCTCTGATAACTTATTCTATCTGGGTAGCAGCCGCAACCCAATAGTAAGCTCTGAGACCTGAAGACACATCAAACCTTCAAGACAAGATGATTACCCACACCATCCAGAGCAACTCGTAGAGCTCAATTCATGGCATCATCTAAGTTTTCTCTTACAGGAGACACTGATTAGACAGAACAGAATCTAGTTTGCTATTATGACCCAATTTACCAGAGTAGCTCCACTGGAAGTTCCTCCCCCTTCCTGAAGGGGTTCAGGTACATGACCACATGAATGTAAATGATGCTGCCGTGCTCCATAAAGGCAACAAAACTTCTCATTCCCGAGAGTGCTGTACTTCCACGTGGGGGAGATGTAATGATTAATGCCTCAAAATAGGCTTTGGTACAGCTATTCTTTCTTCTGGACCCATGAAGCCATTATCTAAACATTTTCTAGTCACTTCGGAATATGGTGACCCATATGAAAATGGTGATTGTAGGATTCAGTTACAGTAACTCATTAATGACCGTGTACAGGCTGAAATACAGTTGCTTTCATTTCCTTTGCATTTACTTTCAACTGAAAAAGACCTATTTCCCATTAAATAACAGCTTCCATGAATATAGGCAGAATACACTTAAAATGAGTACAGAATATGGCATAGCAACCAAAGACATTCTAGTTCAGCCCAACATGGAAGGAAACAGACTGTTCATATAATTAACTTCTTAGAATTTATATTCTCAGAGCATTTTTTAAAAATAATCAGTAATTCTCAGATTAATAAATAATATAGGTTATGATTTGGGACATGATAAATAGGGCAAGAGCTGCACTGCCTATGTTTATGGAATTGTGTTACTTTTGCTGCTTAAAATGTCACTTGGATCATTTTTAAGTCAAAATAGCAGTAAGTTAAAACTCATAAATCTATAGTGTCAATTAGGCATATTATACATACAGTTTCAAAGCTGCAGTCAGCATTTTCCTATGCAGGCAATCACCAGCTCAACCTTATCTATTGACATTGGTTCAGACATATATCTACCACTTGAATTTTCAGATTCATCAACTCTTGAGTTTTCAAAGAAATCTAAAACTCTCCATTAAAAAAAGGTTCTACAGGTAACCACTTTAGGAAATAAAAAATATTATTTTTCTTCATGTGTCAACCACAATCAGTTCAACTTAGTCACTCAGTTGTGTCCAACTCTTTGAGACCCCATGGACTGCATGCACACCAGGCTTCCCAGTCCATCACCAACTCCCAGAGCTTGCTCAAACACATGTCCATTGAGTCAGTGATGCATCCAACCATCTCATCCTATATACGTCATATTGATATAATCTCAATTTATAGCTCATATCATGAAAGTGAAAGTTGCTCAGTCGTGTCCAATTCTTTGCAGCCCCATTGACTATACAGTCCATGGAATTCTCCAGGCCAGAATACTGGAGTGGGTAGCCTTTCCCTTCTCCAGGGGATCTTCCCAACCCAGGGATCAGATGCAGGTCTCCCCCACTAAAGTTGGATTATTTACCAGCTGAGCCATAAGGGATGCCTGTCAACCACAATATGTGAACTAAAAATAAATGATATGAATCTAGATGGTGATATGCCTGAGCTTTGTCACAGATGAGCTGCAAGTTGGCAAGATGAAAATTCTATTAAATAATAATCACAGGAGTTCCCATAACTCAGTGGGAAAGAATTCATCTGCTGCCAATGCAGGAGACACTGTTTCGATCACTGATCTGGGAAGATCCCACATGCCACAGGGAAACTAAGCCCATGCGTCAAAACTATTAAGTCTGTGCTCCAGAGCCCAGAAGTCACAACCACTGAGCCCACAGGCCACAACTACTGAAGTCCATGTGCCTAGAACCTGTGGTCTACAACAAGAGAACCCATTGCAATGAGAAGTCCATGCAACTACAGAGTAGCCCCCACTCACCACGAGAGAAAAGCCCGCGTGCAGCAACAAAGACCCAGCACAGCCAAAAATAAAGCAAACATTTTAAAACAACAATAATCACAGACTGCCGAACAACTGATGCTTTCAAACAACTGATGGTTTTGAAGACTCTTGAGAGTCCCTTCTACAGCAAGGAGATCAAACCAGTCAATCCTATAGTAAATCAATTCTGAATGTTCCTTGGAAGGACTTATGCTGAAGCTCCAATACTCTGGCCATCTGATGCGAAAAAATGACTCACTGGAAAAGACCCTGATGCTGGGAAAGATTGAAGGCCAGAGAGGGGGTGACAGAGGATGAGACGGTGAGACAGCATCACTGACTCAATGGACATGAGATTGAGCAAACTCTGGGAGACAGTCAGGACAGGGAAGGCTGGGGTGCTACAGTCCAGAGGGATGCAGAGGCAGACAGGACTTAGCGACTAAACAACAGTAACAACAAATCGCCACGTTAGAGATATGCTCTGTTCTCAGAAGGGAAGGAGTTTGGTGTTTCTCGACCTTCAGCCTAACAACAAACCAAAGCAAATCCTCTTAAGGAATAAAGGTAGTGTTGGAGAGCTTAAAACATAATACAAAGTATAAAAACAAGGGGTTGTTTTAATACAAAAGAAATTTCCTTTTAGAAATGAATTAAGGAGAACATCTCCTAATCTATTGGAAGCTGAATACTTAGAATGCAAGTCCAGTTATGTGTGAATAAGGGTAAAAAAGTAATAGTAGCCTGTCTCTAGTTTCCTTTAACATTGACATTTAAAAGCAGCCTGAACCACACAATTTAGAACTTAATCATATATTGTCTTGAAATGTCAGTGCCGTTAAAAATAATATTAGTTTGATCTCAACTAGGAAGCAATCGAAGAACAAGCACTGTCTTATACTTTTTTCTTTATCTCCTACATTATCTATAGAGGTTGCTCAATTCCAGTGACACAAAGAAAGCACTTTTAACATAGAAATGGAACCATTGTTTTCAAAATAAAGTTGTACACTTAACATATAACTCTTACCTGTGTAAGAGCTACATATTTTAAAGAAAACTTCTTAAAGCAAAATATACCCTGTCTGCTAAAACAGCTAATTAACCAAGAAATGATATCTTTAATATATAGAGAATTCTCTTTAAAACATGTTTTAAAATTTATTTATATATTTATGATTAATTTTCCTTAGAAAAGTTAGTTAAGATAGGAAAAAAATTAAGGAGGTTCTCTGGATGCTTCATAGATAAGTAACCCAAAAGATAATCACTAATTTCAGATAAGTAACTTTAAATAAAACAGAGTATAAGATGTTTCAATAGTGATTTTTAAAAGACTGAGAATCTACATTTTATTTTCTAAGAATAGATGTAAAGAAAAAGGAGAAAGATTTCTTTTGACAATACTTTGATAATAACATCAAGCAAACGCAATTCCAATAGCATAAGTAGCATCAGAGTTTCATGTTCAATTATAACCCAGAATTTTTCCTATGGAACTTTCTATTATATTCCACATTGAATATGGTCAACCAATGTTATTAAAATCACTGAGAGCTATTGTAGGAAGAAATATATATCCACTTTCATATAAAATGATTTCTATAACCCTGCTGTCTTATTTATAATTCACGGTGATTTTTATAGTCTCACAGCCTACTACAGATTTTTCACAGTGATTTATGTTAGGTTCTTCTAAAGCCTCGTTCATATTTATGGTTTATTCTCCTTCCAGGAAAGGTAATAATCCATTCCATGTATATATGTCATGATAAACTTACAGACCGACAGAGGGTGGACACACAAGGAGTTTACATAATGGAAAGGAAATTGACGAACAATTGGTGATGCCATTATAAGGCACTTTTCACAGGAAAAATAAAGCAGAAAATGGACTATAGAATTGAACTAAGCTCACGTGACAGAATTTTAAACAGGCATATTTCAAAGCATCTATGTATTGCTCATTTGCTCAGAGCAAACACAAAGGTTAGTAGCTCACATATGTAACATTCTGTTGGCTATTCAGTCATTATCACTAAGAACATGTTTCCACCGTATCCATTTGTTAGACTGTCAGCTGCTGTCAACAGCCCACAGTGGTGGAGAATCAGAGAAATCTATCTTAAAATAAATTTTACAGGGGGAGAAAAAAAAAACCCTATTATCTAGAATCGATGAGCATTAGCTGTTCTGGACCTCTGAGATGGGCAGAGAGCTGGAGGCTGCGGGGAGTATGAAGAAGGCAGTGGCTGTGGGGTTGGCAGGATGGCCCTTGGTCCTTCTCCACGTCCATGCTCTGACACCACTCTGCCTCTTCGGTCACTAGCTTTCTCCTCAGACACAACATTCACTGCTTCTTATCACCGTACCTAACACTTCCCTGTATTTCTTGGATTGTGTGATGCAGATTTTCTCACAGTGTAACATATCTAAAATAATTATATATTTATAAATGATTATCAACAGTTGGTTTTGGTTTTTTGTTTGTTTGTTTGTTTGTTTTGCAGGGGGTGGGGGGGAGTGCTTCCCTGCTGACTCAGACAGTAAAGAATCTGCCTGCAATGAAGGAGACCCAGGTTCGATCCCTGGGTCAGGAATATCCGCTGGAGAAGGGAATGACTACCCACTTCAGCATTCTTCCTTGGAAAATTCCATGAACAAAGGAGTCTTGTGGGCTACAGTCCATGGGGTTGCAATTATATCTTTTATAAATAATTATCGACAGTTTTTTTTTTAACAATAGATGTACACATTTAAGATAACTTTTCTTTTTTCCCTAATCTTATACTTAGATTGAGAAAATGAAATATTCATTAATACTGCTGCTATAGGGACTATTTCTAATCTAGGCTTTATCCTTCTTCCCTGCTTTTCTTATTTTACATTTTATTTTGTCTTCAGGTGCTTCTTATATACTTCTTTCATGAGAAAAGCTGGGTTGTTCAACAAATTACAGTGTGTCGGACAAAATATTAGAGCTTTGTCCCTTCCCAGTAGTATAACAAAAAAAGTTTAAATGCAACACAACAACGTGAATATACTTAACATCACTGAATTCCCCTATGGCTCAGCAGTAAAGAATCAGCCCGCAGGGCAGAAGACATGGCTTCAACCCCTGGACTGGGAATATCCCCTGGAAGAGGAAATGGCAACTCACTCCAGTATTCCTGCCTGGAGAATCCTATGGACAGAGGAGCCTAGCAGGCTACATACAGTCCATGGAATCACACAGAGTAGGACATGAGTGAAGCAACCTAGCATGCACACGTGCATTAATAAATAAACAATAAACAATCCATACATAAACCCCTTTAACTCTTTCTCTGACTCAAGCTTTTTAAAATAATATATGCTTGGAGATAAAGAAAAACAAAATACACAAATAGGGGGGAAAGTGAATATTTTTAAATACTATCCATCTACCAAGTGAATCAAAGAAAAATTCATTTGGTCAAGAACACAAGAAAAAAAATGCTGCCATATATTAAGAAATATTGGTAAATTACTTGGGTGTTTACATTTATCTGCATTAAAAATATACATTTAAAGTCCCATTCAAAGCTGAAGATAAGATTAAAAGATGATCTTGCCCTAAGTCATAAATCAACAGGAAATCTATCAGTAGGAAATAACAAATCAACATCAGACTTTCAAGTTAAAATGTAAAAATGGTGTTTGGCTAGCAACACCCCCACACAACTTCTCCCACATACTTATTAAAATATCTGTGAGTGTAAAAGAAGAAGAAAACCATTAATAATGCCAAAACTCTGGACCCACGCATAGCTACCACCAGAATCTTTAAAGAATTTCCACAAAAATACAAGGTTGATGGAATATGGATTAAAACCTACACCTTTTTGGCTTCAATTTAATGGTAGTTGTTGCACCAGTGGAAATGAAATTGAGTCTGCTTGCTCAGAAATAGGAACACAAAGCCTTTCCCAGTGTCCCAACGGTCTGCACTCTCAAAACCAAACCAAACTGTTCAACCATTCACAATTACATAGATACTGGCTTCAGAGGCAGCTAGCCTTTCCGCTTACTACCTGACATTAACACTTCCTATCCAATATCCGTTGGAAATAGCACTTCTAATTCAACAATATGCTCCTCAGACAGTAAAGAAATCTGTCCACAATGCAGGAGACCTGGGTTCAATCCCTGGGCTGGAAAAACCTCCTGAAGAAGGGAATGGCTACCCACCCCAGTATTCTTGACTGGAGAATCCCATGGACAGAGGAGCTTGGCAGGCTACAATCCAAAGGGTCACAAAGAGTAAGAACAACTGAGCGACCAATGCTTTCACACTCACAAAGCAGAATAAGGCTAGCAATGGGGATCTTACAAATAGAATCGTCTTATGTAAAAAAACAATCATGGAAGGTATGTTTATGCTTGTTTTAATATGCCATCTATTTTCTGTGTACCAGAGAATCAGGTAGTAATGTACTATAAAGAGTCCATCTCAAGGAAACAGATTTGCATTATATGAAAACTAGGAACCTAGCCAGCAAAGACATGAAATTGACTTCTAGCAGTAAAACTAAGAAAATTATTTCATTAGTACCTAAATGCTTAAGTAATGGGTTAACAAGCAGTCTTCCTATCGGAAAAGTTTCTCTCATTTGAGAATGAGTATACAGGAAAATGGAAAAAGTGAGGAAGAGATAGAATTCAATAAACTAGGAACAAGAAAGCTTAGATAAATTCTCACATCTTCAAGTAGCAATAAAACCACATGACCTCCTGCAATAGTAGAAAAAAATCTTTAAAAGGATGAAAGGCTGAAAAGAAAAGAGACCTGGATAAGATAAAACACACAAAGGAAAAATGAGAAAAATTACAAAGAAAATAAAAGGAAATGTCATAACCAAAGAGAGCTATATAATAAAAGCACAAAGTTAATCATCAATATTCCATCAAGCACAAATCAGAGGTATAAAAAACAAACTTGAGAAGTAGCTCCAAATTCAGATGGGAAAAACAACAACAAAGGTTGAAAAGGTTGAGAACAAATGAAGATTTGAGAACAAGGATTTAATCCAAGAAAATGGATTTAATTAAAAATTCTTATTTTTTTACAAAAGATGTGTACACACACGCACACACACACTTACACACACAACCTGAAGTATATTTTCTTGCTTTGGGAGAGAAAAGACCATGACTAAAACAAGAGTTTACCATATTTGGGGGCAAGGGGCAGTGGGTAATGATGAACTTTTTCTAGATAGATGAAATCTGCGAGGCAAATGGGGAAAAGGGGGGGCACAACCAAGAACTTACAAAAAGAACAAAAATCAGAATAGCTTTATCCTTTCTGCAATACTACATGACAGAGCAGACCATGGAACAATGTCTACAGATTTTTACGGAAAACGTGCATGCCAAAAATAAATGATTCTCACATTTAAGAAAGTTCGGAATATATATTTGAGAGCTCAGAAAATAAGGAACCAATGTTTTCAGGACTGTACTAGTTTCTTAGGGCCGCAGTAACAAATGACCCAAACAGGGTGGCTTAAAGCAACAGTGATGACTCTCTCAATATCAAGGTGTTGGGAGGTCATGCTGCTTCTGGAAGTTCTAGGGGAGGATCCTTCTTTGCCTCTCCCCAGTTTCTGATGGTTGCTCATAGATAGATCGCCTCCATCATCACATGGCATTCTCCTGCATGTCTTTTCCCCTTCTTATAAGAAAAGTAATCTTCAGTCTTTAGGTTAGTCTGGGCCCACACTGATACAGTTTGACCTCATCTATGGCAACCCACTCCAGCATTCTTGCCTGGAAGATCCCATGGTCAGAGAAGCCTGGCAGGCTATAGTCCACGTGGTCGAAAAAAGTCAGACATGACTGAGCACTGCATGCACGCATGCACGCCTCTTGACCTGATTACATCTGCAGAAATTCTATTTCGAAATAAGGTTACATTTACCAGTACTGGAGGTTAGGATTTGAACACAAGTTTGGGGGAGGGTGCACAATTCTATCCATTATACTGGGACAGTTAAGATATACTTAAGGCCATCAGGGATAAGTAGGAATTAGGACTGAAAGCATAAGGAAGTCATGATACAAAATGATTGGTGGATTTTCCCAACCCCAATGTCAACGACCCAACCGGACTGCATGCACCGGGGCGCTCATGCCATGCAGCTCACGGGCCAGGTACAGCCAGAGCACTCATCCAAGCTTCCCAGACTGCGCCCTTCCTCTCCTGCCCTTCACTGTGAACCCCTTCTCTGACCCACACACAGAATCTCTTAGTTAGGTACACGACAGGAACTGGGGAAGGAAATGGCAGCCCACTCCAGTACTCCTGCCTGGAGAATCCCACGGACAGAGGAGCCTGGCGGGCTACCGTCCATGGGGTTGCAGAGTCAGACACGACTGAACACATACACACAAGTCAGGAACAGTGTAATTTTTTTCTACAACTAATGGTAGCGCAACTATTTTAGACACATTTAGGACAACATTCCCGGGAAAACTACCTAAATGAAAATTATATTTTCTCAATATATTTCTCAATATATTACATAGGGTAATATATTAGCCTTTTTTGGTGGTTTCTTTTTTTTTTTACTAAGAAGCATGAGAAATAATTATTCACAACTTTGAAACTCACACTGAATAACCTAAAGCATTAGTTTTTTTTTTTTTCATTAACTCTTCGTTGCTTTACATCTTGTGGCTAGGCTTATACCAGGTATGCTTAAAAATAATTAGGATAGCAGACACTCCCCGGTGATCCAGTGGTTAGGATTCGCTGCTTTCGTTGTGACCTGGGTTCAGTCCCTGATCAGGGAACTAAGATCTTGCTAGTCATGCAAAATGGCCAAAAATAATAATGATGATGATAACAATAGTAATAATTAGGATATGAACTCAACTATGCCTTTAAAAAATCAAAAGTAAATAAATATATGTGAAAGTTAAAATTCATCCCTGAACAGTAGGATTCTGGATGATTTTTTAATTTTCTACTTTATACTTTCTCTATTTTCTAAGCATATCTATAATGCATATGCTTTATAAACTGAATAAAATGGCTTATATAAACAAGTGCTGCACACTTTACAACACAATATTATAAAGCAATTATCCTCCAATTAAAAAAAAAAAAGGCTTTGTAAAGCCCTTCAGGGAGTTGGGGGTTTTTGGACGATGAGCCAACCCCCACACCCTGCCGCTCCTATTCTCCTTGCTCAGACCTGCAATAAACCTCTTTCTGCTAAAAGAAAAAAAAAAAAAAAAAAAGCACAGATTTCTGCATTTCCAGTACAATGACAATTTTGTTTTTGTTTTTTTTAATGAAGCAAAAATGACAATTTTTTTTTGTTTTTTTTAATGAAGCAAAAATGTGGAGAAGAAAGATCCCCTAAAATGTAACAACAGTTATTTCTAGGTGCCATTAACGTGGAAAAGTTAACTTTCCTTCTATTTTTCTGAATTTCCCAAATTTTCTGTAATGGCCATGTCTTATTCTTACAGTAGGAAATAATAACATAAGAGACAAGGGGAGAGTCCTGGTGGACTCTGCAGAAATTACAGAGAGTGAACCAATCTTTCTTTTTCATCTGTAAAATCTAGACATCCCAATAGGGAAAAAAGCAAGTGGAAGTCCCTGTTTGCCTTAAACAATGTGTGGAAGAAAGGATCAACACTGTTTTCATACCTCAGTATGCTTTAGAAAATGATATAAGTCTTTTAGAACGTAACAGTGCTGAGCCAAAATACATCTGAAAATAAAAAATGATAAAATGCTTAATAGACTTAGCCAGACTCACTTGAAAATGGAAACATAAACTGAAAAAAGCAAACTAAAAATGATTCTTCCCCTTCAGTTCTTGACCCATGGTTAAAAATCCAACATTAAACCTACCAGAATGTCCCTGTGTCTTCGATGGGATAAACAAACATATGGAAATAGAACTGCAGCCTAAAGAAACCAGGTGGCAAATAAACAGTCAGATATAGGTTTAGAAATTTATCTTGTAAATTGAGGCTGAGTTGTAGGCTGATTGCCATTGCCAAAACCTGAAGTTTACCACTAAGTTTGTCACTCAACAGCCTCAAAAATAGTCCCAAATCAAACATATCACCATTCTTCTGCAAAAAGAGAGGTGGTCCTTAGTCCTCCCAGTTCCTGCTGGGTTCAGAGATATAGTCCATGGCTTCTGAAAGCATCTGTGAAGAGGGGTCAGTTTTGATATTTTCTCAAAACACAGAAAGAGTACCATTTTAGAAAGACACACATGAGCAAAACCTAAGCTCCAACTCTATTTTGATTATTCAACTCAACAGACATAAATTACTTTGTCCAATCACTAAGAGTTTCTAAGTGTTTAATCTCAATCTCCAGACATGACAGTGAGGATAGGTCCCAGGGAGCATACTGGCTGGTGTGGCTGGGTTAGTAGCACTCATCTGGTCAAGCAAGAAGCTGGCATGTAGTCACCAGTTAATAGTGAGCAAATGAGAGAAGCAGCCATCTTCATTTCACAGACAAACCTGCTTTCAAAGCTAGGAGTACACAGCATTGTACTCAAAACACAAAGAAATCACCAGAGAGAACATTACAGCATGAAAAATGGAGCAAAAACTACAAAAACCTATCTCTCAGTCCTAAAATGTGGACAAAGTCCCCTTTTAAGTGAGAAGACAGCTTTACTGACAGTCTTGTGCGGTAATGATATTGAGCTGAGAGAAGAAAAGTTGGTCCAGCTTCACTGGTCTCAAGGACCCACAGAGATAATAAGGGTGGCCCAAGAAATAGAGTGATGATTCAAACTCACAGAGACTGAAAACGGTCCCAATAAGAGTCAGGACTCTGTGTGAACTTTACTGGAAAGAAAAGAGAGGCCTTCCTTACCAATGTCATTACAAAGAGTCCCGGCTGACTCAGTAAACTCTTGGAGTAAAAGAGACAAAACATCTGGTGTCAGCACAGCTCCTAGGAAGGCAGTTGGTCCAGGCCAGCGGCTCACAACTCCAGCTGCAACAGGAGAATGCCCGGGGGACTGTAATACAGAACTGAGAGTCCAGGCCTCCAGTGCAGAGCGCGGGCATAACTCTTTTAAGATGATTCTAATGTATAGGCAAGGCTGAGAACCTCCAAGGTAGTAGAAAGAGCCTCAGCACAAACCTTAAAGTCGTGGGTTCTACGGCTGGCCTTAAAAATGTTCAGTTGTTTCCCTGTCAAGTCACTTCCCATTCCAAAGCCTTGTTCTCCACAACTGTAAAGGCGTTTCGGAACGTCAGATGTGTGTTAACTGGAAAGCGCTTTCCATAGGCTTCAGCAATCCTTTTCAAATACAAAATGTACTAAGAGAGAGATTTCTGGGGCTCTTTATAAATCTGAAGATCAGAAACCTATGACTACATATGCACACTTGAGTAAATTCTATAATGAGTTTAGAAAAATTTCAATTTTTCAGGACAGAAGTTGAAAACTTTGAGAAATGCTGGCTCTTAGAATCAAGTACATGGTAGGGGAAACCTAGCAATCACTATATACATGATTCAGAAATATGAGGGGAAATATGCATACAAAATTGTATTTATGCTCCCAAATTTCTGCCTAATCTTTTTAATGTCCTATTTAAAGTAAAAATTTTATATGTACTTAATCTAGGCAAACAGACAATTACAAGACCCACAAAAGCATAAATCGATCTCACCCAGTCCTATGACCTTAAAATACAACCCCACAGTCCAGGTTTCTCCCTTGAGCACCCAGAAGCATATGACCACCTGCTAGCTCTGTATCTCACGTCTCACAGACACTACAAACAACATGGCCAAAGAAAGTCACTCTTTCCACTCTACATGTGGCTGACTGTTTCTCACCATTAAGGACATCAGATGTCAGCCCTTCAAAGAGAGACCATCCTAGCTTGAAGAAGACACCTCCAGAGCAAATCACACCCTACAGCGCTGGGCCCCTTCATTTTTCTTTTTCATAAGAACTCATCAGGAAGGAACTTACTGTTCATAGGTATATATGCATGTATGGGCCTACTGTCTCCATCTCCCCATCAGGATGTAAGCTTCATGGAGGAAGGCATTCTTCTCTGTCCCCACAACTAGTGTTCATTGCTGTGGTCTCAACACTAAGACATTACCTGATACAAAGTCAGTCCTCAATAAATATTACTCTACAACTAACTGTGTGTGTATCTAAACAGAGGCAAATAGTAGGAGAAAGATTCAAGCAGATTAATAGAAAAGGAATAAACTACTCATAAATGGTCAAACTCTCTTTAAAGAACTCCTTTTTTCACACCTGAGACTCCATGTACCCCTATATAAAGGTTCTCTCTCTGGTGCAAAACACTTATCAGACTAGTTGCTACTCTGCTCTGATTCTTCCTTTTCTGGTCTCTGGTCTGTTACGGTGGCTCTCATCCAGAATCATCTTTACCCCTTCAGAGTAAACCCCTGTTGTCAACCAGCTGGACTGTAATTTGGCTCCTCCCAAAGGCAATGCTCAGACTGAAACCTTGGCCAACCATAGTCAGTGAGTGAACTGCAGCCTACTCTGATGCAGACCTGGTTCTCAGCATGCGTTTTTGGCCAAGACAGCAGTACACCCAAGTCTGCTGGGAACAAGAGAACAGACAGTGATCACAATTCCCTGAACCACATGGCTCCTGGGGTCTGCCATTTGTCCCCAGTTCTGGCACAAAGGCCAACATTAGGACAACACCCCACCAACCCCCACCATCTCCTGCTTTTGTTGTCTGGGCACGAACCTTGTTGCAGGGGTTTCTTGTTGGCTTTCTGTGCACAGAAAGCAACAACTCACTTAACCACATTCTACCCTGAGGGAGCCTTTTCCAGCTGACCTTCCTGGGAATACAACTCTGAGACAGAGGTGCAGCCTCAGGGCCCTTAGGTCCTACGCTAGATTCTATGCCCTCAACACAGTCAAGAAGACAGGGAAACTTTTCCTAAAGGCCACTCTTACCACCCATGGACACCCCCCGAATGAGGGCAAGCCCCTAGGCAGATAGCTGAATCTGTAGAGCAGTAGAAAGAAGCCCTCATCCAGGTCACCTGAACTCTGTGCCCTGGTGACTGACCATAGGAAGGGACTTAGAGAAGCTTTCAGTACTCGAATTTCCATCACCGGAATGAAGTAACAACAGACTCTGGGGGCAACTGTGCACTTTACAGACCAAGTTCTTACCTGCAGGCCTGATTTCTGACTCCATCCAAGACTACCCAGCTGCTCTCTGGTGAAGAAACCAGCAATGAGTCCACACTGTACACTGCACAGGGCAGAGCTTGCCAAGAAGTTGGTGTGTCTACTGCCTATCTTTCCCCTTGCCTCTGCCGCTAGGACTTCCTGCAAAGTCATCCTTCTGCTTTTAGCAGTACTTCCATTTCCCACACCAGGTCTAGCCTCCACAGTCATTCCATACCTGGGGTCCTGGACAAATGTGTCACCTCTGGAAGAGTATCTTAAGACCCAGAAGCTATGGTGCCACCCCAAAAGGGAAACACTTTATGAGATAACTCATTCCATGCCTCCTTTCATAGCAACTACCCCTCTTACAAGCTCCCCCATCCCTGCAGACACACACTCAATATAATAGATGACATCATCATTATGTACCTTCTCTTTGATAAGGAGCTCAACCTTATCTTTCACTGGTCAACCTTATCAAGCTTCACTACAAGCTTCCTATTGGACTGTCAGCATCTCAAACTCAAATGGGCTTAGAACAAATCCATCTTCTCTTTATTACAAACAGTACCACTATCCTTTTAGTTACACAAAACTGATTACTCAGTCAGTTGTGATTTATTCCTTTCCTCCATATCCGGCCAATCTTCAAGTCCCCCAAAATGCCTTCTCCTTGAAGCCAAAATCAATTTATCCCCCACCTTCTCCGTATTTTCATCTAATTTTCTTTTCTCTCTCTTTGAACATAAACCAACCCCTCCTTCTCTACTAGGTTCTCTCCTTTAGCTTATAAATAAGCTCAAATACCACCTCTCTCAAGCTCCCCGTGAGACCCTTCCCTCCCCCACTAGGCTGAGGAATGCCCCGCTTCTGTTTCCATAGCACTGCAGTGCTGTTCCATCATTGAGTCCATCATGTGTCTGCCTGCCTGCTAGTGAGGGCTCTTTGAAGCAGTGACTCCAGGTTTTTCAACTTTAAATCTCTAAAGTATAATAAATTTCAATGAATGTTTACTAAGTGAATAAATTCTTCCTATGTTCCTTTCTTTCTAACTATCCTTATTCTGTCCCTCCTCATCTCACACTACACTTTCAAAAGCGTCCTTTTAATTGGCCTTGAGTTATTCCCTCCAACTCATCAGAAAACTACATCCAGTACACATCCTTTCTAAAACAGCCATTTCATATCAATTCCAATGTTTAAAACATAAACACAAGACAACCAAAAATCCTCCAATGCTTCCCATTGCTTATGGCAGGTAGATTATTAGAAATTAAGAGATCTGAAAACCCGAGAGGTCAGGATTTCATTTCACAGCTTTCCAGGATTATTTACAAGAGGAGAACTCAGCCAGCAGTGCCATCCTCTCCGTCACTCCTTTCAGGGCCTCTCATCTCAAGAATATCTACTGGATGTATACTGTACTTGTGCACAAACCTATACAGACACATATACAGAATACACAAAGGCTTAGTGATTTTAGTCAGAGTTAGCCCCACTGTGTGATTCACAAGCCCTAACCCTTAAAGAATGATTGGAGCCTTACAGGGAGTGATAAATATCCTATTAAGATGTTAAAAAAATTCATGCTCCATAAAAAATAAAATGGACTATCCTTCACTGGGATTTCTAGACCCTCCATGACTCAGTCCAATCCTACCTGTACAGAATTTTCTCCCATGCATGTCATGGGTACAGCCTCTGTGCTAGTCCATTTAGTGCAGTCCTATCCCCCACCCTCACACACACTCCCTGCACTTTCTGCCTTTACCTTTTTCTAGTATTGCTTCCCAGACTTTATTTGCTTACTCATCCATAACACCACTTCTATCTTAAAACATTTTCCAATAACCAAGTGGACTCTCCTTCCCTTTAACTACCTACTACCTGGTGGCCACATCATTTATTTGGCATTTACCACAAGCTGTTAAAGTTACAACTTCTGAAATGGAAGATTTCAACCAGAATCTCCCAGTAGTATTAAAATAACTCCACAGTCAAATGATGAACACTGATGACCAAATGGAGCATGAGGAGCTAATTCTAAGGCTAAAAGTGCTTGAAAGGAAGAGGGAATTGAGAGGGCAGCCAGGGTAAAGATGAGAAGCAGAGGGAGAACTCTCACAAAAGCACAGCGTTGATTCTAGCACTTTCCCCCGTATGCATTAATATGCCATTCAGCAACAGCAAGACTCAGTGAAAACATGAAGAGAAGTAAAATGGCCCTTGTGGTCTTCCAGCAACTACGATAACTTACTGAAAATTACTTAAAAATGTGGTTGATGTAATAATCCATGTAAGACCCTAGCCTGGAAATACTGGGTTGGCCAAAAAGTTCATTTGGTTTTTCCTGTAACATCTTATGGAAAAATCTGGATGAAATTTTTGACCAACCCTGGTGGTTCTGCAGTAAAGAATCCATCTGCCAATGCAGGAGTTTGATCCCTGGGTCAGGAAGAACACCTGGAAAACAAATGGCAACCCACTGCATTACTCTTTCCTGGAAAATTCCATGGACAGAGGAGCCTGGTGGGCTATAGTCCATAGTGTAGCAAAAGAGTTGCTCACGACTTAGGCACTAAAACACAAAAACATAGTTAAAAGTATGTGGAGGTGAGAGAGAGTGCCAGTAACTGATTATTCCACTGGATCACTATTTATACATTTGCTTTTAAAAAATGCTTTTAAATGAACACGCTTAATTAAAAGGAAAAAATAAAGAGGCTGTAACTTACTAGAAGCATTGTGTTACCCTGAGTTTGGTTTCTCTGAGCTGTCTGAACTGAGTGACAGATGGAAGACCTGCTCACTGAGCTATGGTCACCCTGATTACTTTGCTGTCAGAGATCTCCAAACTCTCCACAATTCAACAGTGAGGCAAATCCAAGGGGAACATAAGAGGAGTCATCAGAACTGAGGGAATGATAGATTCCCACTGCCTTTGCTTCTTTTGTGTTATAGACTTTGTGTCTTTTTAATAAATCCTGATTCTTCCATGAGTGCCAGGCCAGTGATACATTTTTAATTTTTTTTGGTGGGAGGGGGCTGTCCAGGTAATCATGTTTCAGGAGTTAAAGGTAGCTTCATGTAGTATCATCATCCTCATAAATACAAATACATGCAAACACATAGGCAGTATTTCACTAGTTGTATGATGCATACTCTTTCACATTTTAACATCGTTCAACTTGAGAGAGGTCTTTTAAATGACATAACTGATGAAATGGTACATTTCTTTTTTTTTTCCCCATTTATTTTTATTAGTTGGAGGCTAATTACTTCACAACATTGTAGTGTTTTTTGCCATACATTGACATGAATCAGCCATGGATTTACATGTATTCCCCATCCCGATCCCCTCTCCCACCTCCCTCTCCACCCGATCCCTCTGAGTCCTCCCAGTGAACCAGGCCTGAGCACTTGTTTCATGCATCCAACCTGGGCTGGTGATCTGTTTCACCCTAGATAATATACATGTTTCGATGCTGTTCTCTCGAAACATCCCACCCTCGCCTTCTCCCACAGAGTCCAAAAGTCTGTTCTGTACATCTGTGTCTCTTCTTCTGTTTTGTCTATAGGGTTGTCGTTATCATCTTTCTAAATTCCATATATATGTGTTAGTATACTGTATTGGTCTTTATCTTTCTGGCTTACTTCACTCTGTATAATGGGCTCCAGTTTCATCCATCTCATTAGAACTGATTCAAATGAATTCTTTTTAATGGCTGAGTAATATTCCACGGTGTATATGTCCCACAGCTTCCTTATCCATTCGTTTGCTGATGGGCATTTAGGTTGCTTCCATGTCCTGGCTATTATAAACAGTGCTGCAATGAGCATTGGGGTACACGTGTCTCTTTCAGATCTGGTTTCCTCAGTGTGTATGCCCAGAAACAGGGTACATTTCATCTAAACTCAATTATAAGAACTTAAAGGCAGAAAGCACCAACGGAGGTTCAAACACTGACTACAAGGAATATTAGTGACCTAAGAAAATCCATCTTCTTTTATTAACACACACACACACAGAGTCAAAGGGAAAAATAAAGTCAGTCTCCAAATCTCCTGATTCTCAACCACTGCTTTTATGTTCTAAAAGCCCAGTAACAAGAATAAGGAATATTACTGAACTAAGTCAATCCACCTTCTTTTATCAACACACACAGAGTCGGAGGGAAAAAAACCCAGCCTCCAAATTTCCTGATTCTCAATCACTGCTCTTATGTTCTAAAAGCCCACTAGCAAGAATATTGATGAACTCACTGCTACATGTAAACAACAGGAAATTAAGGAAGCTTTTGAACTGAGGAAGACATGAAGAGGATTCAATACAGTGTAAGCATTGCAAGATCACAGACAAAGTCCATTGTGCTTACTATGATATTCTGAGTGCCCAGCACAGTGCCTTGCAAAAAATAGCCATTTTGTAAATTAATTTATGGATGAATGTTGCACTTAAGGTAATTAGCAGACAGCATCTACAGTGTACAGTAGTGTGGTCAGTGGACCAACTCATCAAAAACCTCTTGCTTGCCTGTTAAAAATGAAAATATCTGGGGTCTTCATAGGCCAAATGGAATTCCTGGGTTTGGGCCCCAGGAACCTGAACTTCTAATATGCAATCCATAGTGATTCTCACGGCCATTAAAGTTTGGGAACCAGAGTGTATGTGAAAATAATGATGTGCACTGGAGGCAATGGAAAGAAATGAGAAAACATCATGGAAAATAAAAATTTATACCTAAAGAACATCAGGTTTCAGAGAAAAAAGAGACAGAACTTGGGAGATGGGGTGGGGGTGAACAAGGGGAAGTTAGTCATAAACTAATGAGAGAGTGAGTGTTAGTCGCTCTCATGTCAGGCTCCTCTGTCCATGGGATTTCCCAGGCAAGAATACTGGAAAAAGAACCATTTACATACAAATGTACAAACATTAAAGAACCAGGAACGCTGAAGAGCCCTGAGATGAAGGATTAATTCCATCGGTGTGCAAGAGGCCACGGAGTACCATATGAGACTTCATTAAGATAATTAAATAATTAACACACATAGGATTAAAATTCCTCTTGGGGAAAACGATAATGAACAAGAAACACCTAATGCAGTTTCACAAATGACTCTTCAAATATCTACAGACAAAGACAGATCTGAACTAAATACAGGGAAAAGTGAAAAGTATCTTGTTACAGTCAGTTAAAACTTCCAGAAGAGAATTGGGTGGAGCAAATTAATTCACGCTACTCAAATAAGCCAGACATGAGAAGACGAACTTTTAAAAGTATCAACGGGGCGGGGGGAGGAAGAAAAGAAAAATGCTGCTAAATATAGAGTTGGGGTATGGAATTAATGAAGACTATACTCACTCAGAAGCTGAACTGATCCTTTTTAATTTGTCTTTGACAAGAAAAATGAAGAAGACATATTTGTATAATTAGAGAGAAGGAAGACTCTGCAAAAATAGCGACTGACAAAAGCAGATGGGGAACTTGACAAACCTGAACTCATACCAATCAGTAGGCCCACATGATGGGAAGCTCAGCCTCTTAAGGGAATTCACTCACACACTTGAGGAGTCATTTCCAATCATTATGGAAACATCACAGAAAATGGGGAAACAGAAGATTTGAAGGGGAGAAAATTAGATAATGAAATATCCTATCAATCTTAAAATGGTTACAATGAGACATTATGGAAAGTGTTAGTGGTAAATGAAATGTAAAGTGTGGGGAATACAATCAGTAAGACTGTAATATCTTTGTATGGTGACATATTGTAACTAGGTTTATCGCAGTGATCATTTCGAAATGTGTAGGAATATCAAATCAGTATGTTGTGTAACAGGAACTAACATAGTGTTGGAGGTCAGTTATACTTCAAAAACAAACTCATAGAAAAAGAGATCAGCTTAGTAGTTACCAGAGGCAGGGGGATTGACAGAAGGAGAATGGCATGAAGGTTGTCAAAAGGCAAAACTCACAGTTAAAAATAACTACTAGGGATGTAATGTAATGATAAATATAATGAACACTGCTCTATGTTGTATGTGAAAGTTGTTGAGACTAATCCCTAAGAGTTATCAACACAAGGAAATTTTTTTCTACTTCTTTACTTTTGCATCTGTATGAGATGGTAGATGTTCCCTCAAGTTGCTATGATAATTTCATGATGGCCATTAAGTCAAACCATTAAGCTGAATGCCTTAAGCTGACACAGTGCTGTACGCCAATTATACTTCAATAAAACTAAAAGAAAACAAATAATAAACAAACAAACAAGAAAAGGTTAGTGGTAAAATCAGTGACTTTCTCTCCCATACAGGTCGTGAACTCCAGGAGGCCAGAGACCGTGTTTCACACCATCCAAACTTGAGCACCAAGTTTGCAGCAAACAGCTAGTGACCATCAGATAGTTGAACATGTACACATTCCAAGAGCTAGAAAGTGAATGTCACCAAACGTTTCCTTTTCTTCTGAGCAGAAAGTTAAACCACAGAGAAAGATTATAGCTCATCTTTCTCTCATGTAGGAAATAACATAATAGCAAAAGGTAAAATACTTCCACATCTGGTGGGTAATTAAATCATCAACTATAATCAGAACAAAAATCTAAAAACTCTACCAACATAAATACAGTAGATTTGGGAAATACAAAATAAAAGCCAAAAAAAAAGGACAGTGTATGCCATAAATCTGAGCAAATTTTCTCAGGACTTTCTTTAAAAAGAAATCCTCTCATGTATTTGAAAGACATGTTAAGTTTAAAGAGAAATAAAAAATAAACAGAAATCTTAAAAACTACCTTTATTGTGATCATTATACCATTTAGTGATTCACAGAAGTTCCTCACACACATATTTCTACACAACCCCCAGCCACAAACACACAAATCTATTTTTATTAATTTATCCTCAATCTATAGACAGGGCAGACAGGCAAAAATACATAGAGGAGTATTCTTTCAGGAGGCTGACACTAAGCTAATAAGAAAAGATCTCAATTATAAACATAAGGCAAAAAGACTACCTGCTGCATTTTTAACAAGCTAAATTAAAAGGGGGAGGGAGACTTCCCTTGGGGTTATCTTTGGGTGTACAGCATAGTGCATTCCACGTAGTACATGTTAATAACTACACTCTGGTTAAACCAAATGGAAAACCACTGGACTCACATGCAGGAAAGGTATATGATACCTACAAAGGCTGTTTACTTCACAGGTCAGTCTAGTCCTCTGAGCAGATTCCTAAAGCTGACCCCTATAGACAACCTTAGTAAAGAAGGGTTAGGTTAGCAGACTATTGCATAAGATCGGAATAATGTTATGACTTTTTTTTTAACTGGCCACACTGCCTTTTTTGAGGGGAAAAAAGACAAAGAAGAGAAAAGGGAAAGGGTATTGGTCCTGATTAAGGGGAAAGTGGGTTTCAATACTTCTGAGTCTCAATGCCAAATGCAGACAAAGTGGAAAGCAGACACAAAGATAATAATGTCATTTACATGAGTAACAATAGCTCTGGTTTAAAGAGGACTTGAGAGGCAAACAGGAGACCTTCCCAATCAGAAGGCCAAACTCAGAGTGGAGAGATGAGCATACTAGCTGAGACAGCACAAAGAGAACAAGGGCGGACCAGACCACCCTAGGTTTGACCAGTTCATATCCAGTTTGTCCGGATGAAAAGGAAAAAAAAAAAACAATCAAACTGATATAAGAGCACCAACCTCTTACAACAACTGTCAAGGGTAAATCCTATCTTTTTATAACAACACACGAAAAAAAAACTGCTGAAGATAATCAAAAAACTCTTATGCTATCCTTAAGAACAAGTTAAGTGTTTCCATATCCTGACTGTTGTGAATAATGCCACAACCTAAGTGGCCATCAGCAGAAACATGGATAAGAAAAATGTGCTATGTATTTGGTTGTATATGTGTGTCTATAACCTGTTTTAGGTATCACTCGATTGCCATTGTTAGCCTTGTTGATGTTCAGTAGCCAAGTTGTGTCCGACTCTGCAACCCCATGGACTGCGGCACGCCAGGCTTTCCTGTCCTTCACTC
Source organism: Muntiacus reevesi (assembly GCF_963930625.1). Lineage (NCBI taxonomy): Eukaryota > Metazoa > Chordata > Mammalia > Artiodactyla > Cervidae > Muntiacus > Muntiacus reevesi. The sequence goes on along the minus strand of NC_089254.1, from coordinate 92,136,720 downwards.
TTCTGGAGTTTGCTCAAACTCATGTCCATTGAGTTGGTGATGCCATCCAACCATCTCGTCCTCTGTTAGCCTAATAATACCTAATTTATCTGAAAATCTAGACCACTGAGAACTTAACAGTAAAGAAAAAAGGACATACCCACAGCTAAAATTTTCCTGTGCTACAAAACTCATAGCTTAGAACTCAGGCACCTGACACCAAAGGACACTTCTGTTTCCTTATTCTTCACAGAATTCTAACCCCTTTTATTGCTTCCTGTCTTTGAGCTTATACCAAAGAGTTGGGCAATTCCAAAGGCAAGAGGAGATTGTCTGAGACAGACACAATCAACAGCTAGATATGATAACCTACAACCACACAGCAAGGGGCATGAAAAGCAGACAAGGAGATAGACATGAAGTCTGGGGCTGGTTCCAAGTGAGGGCAACACTTCACCTGCCTCCATGGGCGATAATGTGACCTCTGACACCACAACACACTCAGTAAGGGGCAGGGCTGCAAAGTCCAAAGGGATCATCAGTTAACCTGGTGCAAAATTGTGCCCTTCGATCAAGGTAAATCCCAATGTGTTCAGGAGTTTGTGACAAAAGGGACTGACGGAGTTTAGAGCACGTCACCCCAAAACACGTCACTCTGGCATGTTAAGTCTTGTGCATCAAAGGCACTTGAAAAACACCAAACGTAAGAAAAACACCTGGATCTTTCTTCTGTTTCTTAAAGGCAAAAGATGGAATTCCTATGTAAAAGCTGTCTTTTCTATACCAGAAGGAAAGTAACATTCTTACCATGAAGGGTAAGAAGTTGAGACAGAAAGGATTCTATACAAATAGGCCTTCTCAGGAATTCCCTGGCAGTCCAGGGGGTGCTTTCACTGCTGGGGCCTGGGTTCAATCCCTGGTCAGGAAACTAAGATCTGCAAGCCGCATGGCACAGCACCCCCCTTCAAAAAAAAAAAAAAAAAAAAAAAAAATCTTATCTTCCTCTGGCCTCCTCACAGAGTTGAGTCATTTTTCCATGTTGGCCTCCCTTTGCTCAACCTAATATAAGAAAGCAAGTAAGATTTTTTTTTTTTTAATTTGCATTTATTTTTGGCTGCACTGCCGTGTGGACTTTCTCTGGTTGTGTCTTACTGTAGTAGCATCTCTTGTTGTGGAGCATGGACCCCGGGTGGGTGGGCTTCAGTAGTTGTCTCACATGGGCTTAGCTGCCCCACAGCAAGCGGGGTCTTCCCGGATCAGGGATCGAACAGGTATCCCTTGCGTTGCAAGGCAGGTGCTTAACCAATGGACCACCAAGGAAGCGGGCAAGTAGGTTTTACCTGGCTATGAGTCTTCATTTCCTTATGAAGGTTCCCTTATCACGTAAAACTAACATTAAACAAATTTGGCTGCTTTTCCTCTGTTAATGTCTCCCATCAGTTTAACACTCAGACGCAGTCAGGGACCCTAAAGGAAAGGAAAACCTCTCCCTCCCCTACAGACCCAATTTGAGAAAAATGTATTAATGTACTGTACAAAATTTTCCATTTAAAAGTGTTAAATTACAACCCTTGGTGCTTCAAAAGGATGAGATTTTGTTTTCTGAAAAATTAAGCTACAATGACAATCCGATTCCTAAACAGTGCTAAATAAATTGGGCATTACCAATCTTCTTTGTAAAAAAAATATTCAATAGTTAAGAGTTTACTGACAATATAATCAGCTTTCATCAGAACAAAGGTAGCCATTTAAACATAAAAAGCATAAGGATAACACTTGAATTGCAAAAACAAAGAGCCACATGGATCTATTTGTTACAACAGCACAATCCTAAGGTCTGTGAAAAGGCACCTCATCTCAGTCCTGGCACACAAGCCTTAAAAATTGGTTAAACACGCTCAAAGCATCTTTGAGGCAACATCAACGGTGCACTGGGTTTCCGACTTTTTTTTTCCTGCACTGAATTAAAAGTTAATAAATGTTCCAGGCAGTTCCTCTGCGTTTCTTAATCCACAACCCCCCAAACTCCAGGAAATAAAAGCAGCCCAAACCATCACTTACAGTCGAGAGGGTTTACAAAATGACACGGCGGGAGAGCTTTGAAGTTTGTAATAATAGAAAGAGAAATATACCATGAATGCCAGAGGGGGGAGCTCAGAGCAAAGGGAAAGACCACGTTTATAATGGGCAAGAAAGGGAAATTCTGGAAACCTTCGGCGCTTTTACACAATATCCTTTTTTCTCTTTTTTTCAGTATTCTCTTTTGAAGGATGAGTTCCAATACCCTTTGAAATAAACAATCTTTTTTCCCCTATTTTTTTCCCCCTAGGTAGAGGGAAAATAAATAAAAGCACTGCTGAGGGTAACGGGTTTAAACAATGGGCAGGTGTCTGAAACTCCACTTTAGGGGAAGTCTCGGACACAGCCTCCCCTCTCTAATCAGTTCTGTTTGCAAATAATCCTACGCAGTAGGACTGGCATCTAATGATGCCGCAGGCACAGTGAAAGAATTAGCGCAAGACAATCATTATTTTAAAGAGGTGTCTAGGCTCCTTCAGATTCCTTTATATGCTTACTTCTACAGACAAAATGGAATTTTAATAGTTTCTTTCCATAATTAAAGAGACCAGCTTTGTGTAATCACTGCCCTTTCCACCAGCCACCAGGGAAATACCAACCAGAAAGGAGCCACGGGTCATTATCTTTTCCTAGAAAACCTTCCAAGTACACACAGGTTTGCACAGATAGCCAGGGTCAACCAGTACCCTTCTTCCAGTTCTGAATTGTTCCCATTCCTTTCAACTGAGCTTGCAACCCTGAATGAACACAGAAGCGGCATTAAAATAGGTACGATCGAATAGAAAAGTTTTTTGATTCTCCGGGGAAGGTTAAGGCTCCCAAATCAGTGCCCAAAGAAAACCTTGAAAAGAAATCAGCATTCCTTTGTATCTGTTAGTCACTGCCACGACAATACTGAGTGACCACCTGAGAACTTAGTAGGCTTGCCCACACATACGCTGGTGGGTTGGGATTCACCGAAGACAGCGTCCACACGCACAAGCACTTTTCTAGCCTGTGCAAGTGGCATATCGGTACACAGCTGCACTGGCCGTGGTAAGCCACACGTCTGGACCCAGAATCAATGACTGGCTGTTGTTGAGTCAGTGAGTCGTGTCTGACTCTCATGTAACCCCACAGACAGCAGCCCAGCCCTCCAGGCTCCTCTCCCCAAGGGATTTTGCAGCCAAGAATACTGGAATGGGCTGCCATTTCCTTCTCCAGGGGATCTCCCCAACCCAGGGATCGAACCCACATCTCCTGCATTGGCAGGTGGATTCTTTATCGCTGAGCCGCCAGGGAAGCCCCAATGTCACTGGTAGCAGGAAACATTGCTTTCACAGACGCAGGGCTGGGTGGTGGTGGAGTGGGCTGGGAATGAGTAATTGCTAAGTGTAACCCAATCTACCACACCCTCAGATTCAGACTACTAGAGGTTTTTCTGTTTACCCACACCTGGTATCTTGCTGTTAATGGAATATAAAGTTCTTGTCACTTACACTACTTAGGTAAAAGAGACCAATTTCATCAGCTTAGCATTTAGAAGGTTATTAGAAAATAAGAATTAAACATGGAAAAAAACTTTAAAACTGGGGTTGTATTGTATTTCTGAGTAAAAATGGACATGAAGCTTATCACCTCAGTGATCTGTTGACTAATAAACTGTCTACCTTACATTAGCATCAACAATCTTTTATATAGTGTTAGTTTTGCATAGAAAGAGCCTACTGGACAACAAAATCACAAATCAAAGAGAAAGTAGAAAAGATTTCCAACTTGGATGATGTAAGTAGTAGTGGTGGTACCGACAGAAACTGGAAGAGAAAGGGAAGCACATGAGGGATTTACAGCCACTATGAACAAGTCCCTACAGTAAACAACACTTGAAGATCATTTTTAAAGGTTCCCATTATCCACATACATATAAGAGTTACCTTGTCAACCACTGAGCCAGCTAAATCCTACTAGAAACAAGATGTGAGGTAGAGACAGCTGGCGTAAGAGGGATGTGAGCGTGCTTGCACGTGTTGTGTGTATGTACACGTATGTATATATGTCTGTGCATGTGCAGTTGCTCAGGTATGTCTGATTCTGTGACCCCATGAACCTTAGCCTGTCAGGTTCCTCTCTCCATGGGATTCTCCAGGCAAGAATAATGGAGTGGGCTGCCATTTGCTTCTCCAGGGGATCTTCAGGACCCAGGGATTGAACCTGCCTCTCCTACACTGGCAGGCAGATTCTTCATCACTGCATCACCTGGGAAGCCCTATACATATGTATACATACAAGTAAACTCTGTATACATACAAAGTTTATTAAGGAAGTCCAAAGAACCCCAGGGTTCAGATTCCACAACTACTGAATGCCTACCACATGTCCTACAGAGTATCTCAACAAATTACAAGATCTACGTCATAAGGAATTATCATCATCCACATTTAACGAATGAGTAAAGAAAGCCTTGGTGAAGTTCTGTGATTTGAAGATTATACAACTAGTGAGTCATAGAACCAACATTTGAGCATAAATTTTCAAAATATAACCCTGTATTTTTTCTCTACCACCCCAAGCTAATCCCTTAAAAAAAAAACAAAAAAATTTTAGTTCTTACTTTAACAAAAAGGAGAATTCTTTTATATTTTCAATAGTACAGGGATGTAGTAGATTAGAAATACAATTAGGCCCCTAATGGCCTTAATGATCCTCCCTAGTATATGTCCCACAGATTTAGACAAATACCACAAAAATTCCTAATAGTCTATTAAACCTGTTACTTTAATACCAGGTATCGATTAGCTGATGAAAAGTTTCAAAAAAGGGTTAATCTCAATACCTTCAAAGAATGTCTTGATATTCTGTTTCCTGGAATGAATTGTAACTAAAGTAATGGAACCAAACTGTCCCCCATAAGGCCTCATAAAATAATGGCTTTGTCATTTACAGGTGTAATAGACACTCTTTGCATTCAAAGGCCCTAGATTTCTACCCCTAGCCTATAGGCTTTACACAGTGATTCTCGACTTCATTATGGGTCCAGTCTATAAACCTATCCTTCATGGCACACAATTCACTTAACATGCAAATGTGGCTCCAAGAACACTGCCTCTGATACAGGCTAATCTATGCTTACTTAGGCTAAGCTACTCTGGAAGAGCCCAGTTTGGAGGAAAGACTGATAAAATGGATTCTCCCATCCACAAGGGTGATTAGGAAAGAAAAGAATGCTAGTTAATAGAGACCGAGTCTGCATTAACTTTTCTCCCTTTCAGATAATTAGCTGTGAATTTTTAAGGCAAGTGATTCCCTAGGGAGGGGACAAATTTATTGTCTTCCGCAATCTAATAATCCTGGCAGCTATGAAAGTTATCTATTTATTGATGGACAACTGCAATTTATCTTCCCTAGGTAAAATGCAGTTATTTAAATGTTTCTCTCCTTTATATGAATGCTGGCTTCAGCAGTAAACATGGAAATGACTTCACAAGAACAAAAACACTCATTAAGCGTCAATAAACCCCCAGAGCCAAGCTATAGAACTGTCAGAAAACACTGTACCAGGTCAGCCAAGGACCACCAAGCTCAGTAAGAATTGTGAATTCAAGATGATGGTGATGGTAAGATCTTGGCAAGGAAATTGAGACTAATATTCCAGCCACTGCTCTGCCAGTTAAGTCTGTGGCCTTTAGGAAGTCACCTGACTTCTCTGAGCATCATTTTTCTCATTAAAACAGAGGTAATTGAAAATTCATTCATTTAGAAATATATACTGAGCACCTACAATTTTATAGCACTGATCTCAGAGGAGTAAAAGCACTGAGCACAATGCCTGAACCTCAGGGACCTTCCATTCTGGTAAGATGAATCTACTAGAATCTCTCTAGCTCTTTCTATTACCTTTCAAAATTTCAGGTAATAACTCATTCCAGTAAACATGATGTCCAAAAGGGCAGGAAACAATGGATAACTAAACTTTTTTAACAGTATGTCTCTTAAATTTCAAGTAACATATCCAACATAGTGGGAATATAAAATTGTGCAATCAATTGGAAAACAGTTTGGCAATTCCTCAAGAAGTCAAACACAGAGTTGCCATGTGACCAGAAGTTCCATTCCTAGGCATACTGAAACTGTACATATATCTTAATGTAAAATCGTGTATATAAATGTTCAGAGCAGCATTACTCATCACGGCTAAAAAGTGGAAACAACGCAGATGCCCATCAACCAATGAACAGAAAAATCAAATGACCATATGATGGGATACTACTAGGCAATCAAAACGTATGACGTGCTCATACATGATACAGCATGGATGAACCTTGGAGTCAGTCACGAAAGATCACATATTGTCCTACTCCATTATATGAAATGTCCAAAATTGATGACTCCATTGAGACAGAGAGTAGACTGGTGACTGCCAAAAAGCTGAGGAGGAGGAAGGGTGATGGACAGGGAGGCCTGGCGTGCTGCGGTTCATGGGGTTGCAGAGAGTCAGACACGACTGAGCGACTGAACTGAACTGAACTGAACATTTGTTCTGAGTGGCTTCTTCCTGATCATTCCAAGGCATGTGCTTCAGTTTGTGGCACAGGTTAAGCTGCTTGGAATAACAAGTAGCATTTGACATCAATGAAGAACAAAGTCAAAGGTCAAAGACATGTTAGTAATTCAGCTCCCAGAGGGAAGAACATCCTGAAGCTCAGTTTGGGTGGCTCTGATCAGAAACGTACCCATGGCTGACAAATCGGCATTCTACTATACAAAATATAGAAGGCATAGCTGCTCCTCAAATCAGACCAACGGAATAAAATTGGAAATTTTTAAATCAGGACATTCTCTATGCTGAGGTTTAATAATCCGTAGACATACAAATCACTGTCAGGTATGATCCAGCAATTCTGAGCGCCGCATTTTCAACTTCCATTAGGCTGGAGCACTTTCACCATGATCCTATCCGTCATAAGTTGAGAAGCTAAATACCCTATTTCTCAAACTCTGGAAAGGATCACAGACTGAAAGCAAATAATTTGCAAACACAAGGTTGTTAATGTCTCTCATCCTTTTTCTGTTAAGGGAATCGATTTTCTCCACAGAATCTAACCATAGATTTTGCCCTTTCTTTTAATCGGGATTATTAAAGGTAGTGAAAGTTCTCCACCTGGGAATCTCAATCTGAAAGGAAGAGCAGCGGTACTGTGGGAGCCCAAGCTGTGTAGATGTGTTCTGCCTTCATCCTTCACCTTCATCCTTCATCCCTCATCCTCCAGAAACACGGTCACAAAATATTTGGCCTCCAGCCTTTCAAACCCTAATCTCCACCACAGCAATCAACATAGAGGACAGGCCAAGACAGTCCGAGACAAGATCTTTTTTATTTCCTAAAAGACGTATTTTTCTTTGGCAGGAGGGGCTGTGGTGGGTCTCCGTTACTGCACGCAAGCTTTCTCGAGTTGCAGTGCGTGGGCTTCTCATTGCAGTGGTTTCTCCTGTTGCTTGGCACTGGCTCCAGGGCACTGGCTCCGTGGCTGTGGCGCATGGGATTAGTTGCTCAGCAGCCTGTGGGATCTTCCTAGACCAGGAATCGAACCAGTTTCCTCTTACATTGCAAGGCGGATTCTTACACTGGACCACCAAGGAAGCCCCCAAGGCAAGCTGTGAATGTCCAGAATCCAGTGGTTTAACCTTTCTACACCACTCCCATATTCTCCTACACCCCTACCCACATGGAACCTAACCACTAGATGGAAAAATGAGGTTGGAGAGTTGCTGACACACAGTAATTCCAGGTAGAAAATGCTGTTTTCCTTTTTTATTAGATGTTAAAAATTCCTTCTCCAGTAACAATTCAAGCAAAAGTCCATTTCTGTTTTACTCTCTGTTTTGTGAAGAGCAGATGATGAACCACACTGTTTGGCATGCTGTAAGATAATAGTTTCCAAATTCTGTCAAAAAGGCAGCGCTGTTGAGAAAACGCACAGAGGTGAACAAAATGCCTGAGACTGAGCATAGAGAACGAACAAAATAGTACCTAGCAGGGGTGAGAACCACCCTATCGAGGGAGGCAGTCCACAGATACGCCGAGCCTGGAAAGTTGGCTAGAAAAACAAGTAACTCTTCATCCCGACCAAAATGTTCCCTAGCTTATGACACATCTGATACACAATCCCAAGTTAATGACCCACGAGAACTGATTATCTCGAAAGAAGAAAAGAACTCCTCACATCACCTCTGAAGTACCTCAAGGAACACACACATAGAGGAGCATGGAGGCACACAGCGGGATGCAAGAGGTTCTTTTGAGTGTGTGGAACACCAGGCAGAGTTTAGAGCCATGTTTTCAAAATGAACCCAACCGCTCATTAGCGGAAAAGGCAGAGACCCACATCATGGAGCGCACTGTCGTAATATAAACTCCTCAGTTCCCTCTGTTGCCTTAAGAGAAGAAACGTCTGAAGTTTACCAAGAAGCTGACATCAAAAGATGTTCATGAAAACATCATCAGAAAGTCAATATGGACTGAATGACAGGCATACAATAATTCAATAATAAGAATTTTATTATTCTTATTAGAAAATAATAAAATTCTTCTTAGAAAATTCTGCTTAGAAAATACGGATTTCTATATTACGTAATGAAACTAATAATGACGTCCACTTGTTTTAGGCAGAAAAAAACCCACACGTAATCAACAGTTCCTTCCTCACCATGCATACACAAATACTGCCTTTAGAACTGCGCTTGGCAAGGCAATGATAGCAAATCAAAGTAATGGTTTCCACAATTTCTATAAAGTATTTCTGAAAGAGAGGCACAGGGAACCAAGTATTGTTCATTTTCCACAGGAAAATTAGCAGAAAATTGAGCCATGTAAATAAACTTACCATAAACATCCAAACAGATACTATTATTATCCCACACTTCATGAGCAACAGTTATTTGCATGTAATTAATTTGCTTACTTCTGGTGCCTCAGACAATGTAATATGCTTATCAGCTTGGTTTCTAAACAATAAGTGTTTAACTCTTCCTTTTATATTTATAAGAAAATATTTATCTTGCTCCTTCCCTGACAGATTCAGAGCCATCTGCAGGCAAAACGTGCAGAACTGCTTTTGTGGCGGTTAAGACGTAACTCCCAACTGGGGCACCATGTCACCAACTTTAAAGTAAATGTGGAATTAATCAAGGCTGAATTCAGTTAACACCTCTACTACCTGGGCAGGCACATTGGCCAGTGATAAATGATTGGGAACAGAAAAAACATTCAAGGGTATGGGAGGGGGGGTACAATTAACACTAAATCCAGCTAGTAAATCCCATCCTCCCGTGAAAGGGCAACTCCCTACCAGTGTCCAGTGGAGTTTTCAAGGCTGCTCAGCTCACAGCCTTCAAAGCTAGAAAGTCTCCCGAGAGACCCGTAACGAGAATCCATGGGGCACAGCCCCCTCCTGCACGGGGCACTATGATCGTGTCTGCCCATTTCTGGAGCTCTGGCCTTGAGAAAACAGCACTCCTTCCTTCACTGGAATTGCCGCCACCACTGACTTAGTTTGCAGCTCTAAGAACTCCCATTAGCCTGTGTGCATTGGCTAACCTAGTTACTAGAAGCTTCGTTTCCTAAGATTTGTAGTAGTCATTTGCTAAGTCATGGGTTCAGGATGATAAATGTCCCATCTATTGATCCCGCTCTCATTCTTCTTTCCTCTTCTTGTACTAAGGTTAGGTTCTCTCTGACAGATGAAAGAAATCAGAGTGATCACATTTTTTATGGAGAATTGACTGACTACATTTATAGTACTAAACCTTACATCAAATATACAATATTCTAAGAGCCAAAAAATGATCTTACTTATAAGTATTTCGGGCATATCTCTGTATGAGTAATACTCATACTGTGCAGAGTTATATGAATAAGTAATAAATATCCATTCATTCAATAATTACTAAGTGCCTCTATGTCCAAGGGCAGTGCTCAGTACTGGGTACATCGTGAAAATAAGGTAACCACATAGTTCCCATTTTCAATGAACTTAATCTATCAGAGAAGAAACTCACAAATGTACATAAATGTGTATACACATACACACATGCATGAGTGCATACAGGCACATGTACACATACATACACAATTACAAAATGAGCAAAATGATATAAAGGTAGGACAAAGAGTGATGTAATATTAAAAAAAAAAAACTACAAGATGCTTATCTAAAACAAGAAAAGAAGACAGGATAGAATATCTAAACCAGTATTAGTTTTACCTATAGAGGTTTAAATTCCTCTGTATTATAAAGTATCCAGAACAAATTTAGAATTAATCTCTATAATAATTCTTCCTTCAAAGAAAATTATTTAGCTCATCCTTGGGTTATTCCATTAATTCTATTATTTTCCCTAATGATATTTTCAAAATAAGACTAATTAGTTCTTTTTCTAAAAAAAAAAAACTAAGCATTTCCCACAATTTCATTAGTAAGATAAAGCTTCACATGTTTCTCCAAAATTCCTTATAAGTAGTTTTTTTCTGTTATTACAAAGAATGAGATTCCTAGTTTTTTAATTGCTCCGTAAGTCCCCAAGGGATATTCCACCAATGCCCACTTCAATCAGCTGTAAGCTGAATGTCATTCTGAACTGGGTCATTTTGAAGAGTTGCATAAGCCAATAAAACATATAACCTATATAACCTCCATGTTAAGAAAATTTGGTTCTAAAATCAGCCCTATGCAGTTTAACTATAATTTCACTGGCTTCGATCTAATTTAAACACCCATTTTATAATGTAATGAAAGCTAAAGGGAACACAGAACTCTTATATTTGTTAACCTTTTTATTATGCAATGCAAGCTACATAAGCTACATAAGCACACTTTCCTTACATATTGCTAGCTATAGGGAACAGAGTTTTGCTACTAAATACCTTTTTTAGTATATAATACAAACCATATAAGCACTCTTTTATACATAATGCAAGCTATAGGGAATACAGAACCTCTAAGATCAACCTTAAATATGGAAATACTCAAATCACCCCAGGTAAGGCTGACTTAGTTATCTTAGGAGAGCTAATGACTTCACCGAGGAAGTTTTGTTTTTATTTTTAATTTCAGATCTGAGCTTCTGTTTTTGACTTGCTTTCAGTTCTGCCTACATCATTTTAATTCCTACTACCTAGTTTAATTAGGAAATGCATACATGGCCTTACTTTCTGGCCTGCTTACGGATCTCGGAGGCACATGCAAAAACAAGTCTGGAGCATGAGTTAAGACCTTAAAATCAACCAGAGACAAAAAGGCTGGTTACTTGCAAAAAAAAAAATCACCTGGTCATTTACATGTCCACCTCCATCAGTACATTAAAAATTACCTGAAGGCAAGGATCACAGTTCTTCATCTCACATCTCTAATGTACCCTGAAAAAAAACACTCAATGACTATCCAATAAAGGAAGGACTATAATTAGCCTTTAAAAACAAACAATGGAGACATGAGAGGAGAAAAAAAGCAATGAGTAGTTAAGGGATTTTAACAAAAATGTTTACCTGACTTACTGGGCCCTCACTTCAGTTCTCTAGTTGCAAGCGAGAGAAAACAACTCAAAACAGCCTAAACAAATAAAAGCAGGCATTTACCATACAATTTTAGAGGTGTATTTCACAACTGAAAGGGCTTCCCGGGTGGCACGAGTGGTAAAGAACCTACCGGTCAATGCAGGAGACAAGGGTTCAATCCCTGGGTTGGGAAGATCCCCTGGAAGAGGAAAGGGCAATGGTTCCATTATCCTTGCAGGAAGATTCCATGGACAGAGCCGCCTGGGTGGGTTATAGTCTACGGAGTGGCAAAGAGCTGGACACAACTGAGCACATGCACACACACAACTCAAAAGCAAAAATGTAGCCAGAACCCAGTAAAGCAAGTAGGACCCCTAGAAGTGAGTCTTTTGATCCTCTATGATATTCTAACTTCCTTCTACCCTCTGTCACTCATTCCACATAGTTAAAGATAGCGACACTAAAGCCCAGTAGGTTTCTAATCTCCTTACGCTAGATCAGCAAGGCCAGACCGGTCTTCTTTTGGCCCCAAATTCAAACTTCAAGATGGAAAACTCCATATGGCCCTGTTTGGTTACACTGCTCTGATGCATGGTGGTCAGAGAGACAGACATGACCAAAGTACAATCATGGCTTTTAGGGACCTGCTTCTGTGGAAAGAGGGGAGCTCTGTGAATTGCCATTTACAACAAAAGGAGTTCACAACAACATTAAGTAGAGTTTTAAGTTCACCAAGAACTTGAGAATTCTTTAATTCATTCAATTCTATGAGGCCTTCCCAGGATAGACCCCCACCCATGTTCTCCCCCTACCTTTTGTCTGTAGAAAAACTTTAGTCAGAGAAAAAATAATCAGGGAAGTGAGAAAATGCAGAAAGAAAGGAAAATAGTCAAGCAAAACAAAATAACACTTAGCCATTAAACAAAGTCAAGGACCTTTAGTTCTTCCTCAAGGACTACAGATAATATTCTGAGCCATGTCCTTTTGAGCTGTTTTGCAGACACTGAAACTCTCACCAAGGGGAAGAAGTTAACTGTATGCTGCCCACAAGCTCGGAGACCCCAGACCACTTGGAACCAAAAGGCAGATGATGCTGACTCCCAGTTACCTCACCACTAACCAATCAGAAGAATGTCCACGAGCTGACCACACTCTGCTCCTTGAACACGACTCCACACCACTCAAATCCAGGGTGGGGCACACAGTTTTGAAGGCATTAGTCTGTGGTGGCCCCCTTTACCTGGCAAAGCAAAAAAGCTATCCTCTTCTACTTCACTCAAAACTCCGTCTCCATGTTTTTATTTGGCATCAGAGAACAGAGGCTGAGTTTCAGCAACATTCACACAATCATCATCTAAGAGACAAGTGACAGACTCACACACAAGAGAACTGAGGCCAAGGACGATCCACTGACTTTCCATAAGTTGCTCGGCTATCAGAGAAAGCTGCAGTTGCAGTTTTCAGTTGCAGAGAAAAATCTCCAACCCAGTACTACCAATCAACTCTCACGATCAAAACAGAATCAGGGAAAAGGACAACTTCTTTTCAAAAAGTCAAAGTTACGTACTCAAAGACTCTCACAGAGAGAAGCGGCCAACAATATCACAAAAGTGAAAAACACTATACTACCTAGAGGGTGGGGTGGGGTGGGGTAGTACTAAGATCTAGTAAGTTCTCTGATGTGACTAAGACTTGATAAAACAAACTATCTTGCTGGTCATAAAAGTCGACCCAGCCAAGCCATGCCCAAAGAATCTTCTCCTCCCCACTAAATCAAACTCTTTTGATACCTACCATCTAGAACTCTGCTTCTTAAAATGTAATCATTTGGGGAACACAGTTCAAATGTAGATACTGATCTGGTACATGTCAAAGATAAGACTTCAAGGTGGTCCCCACGATTCTCCCATCCTGTTGTCCACACTTTTGTATAATTCCCTCCCCTTGGGTGTAAGTGGGTCCTGTGACTTGCTTTTAGCTGAAGAATGTGATAAAGATGCCAAGATGTTAAGACTCTGTCTTCATGGGAAACTGACTCTCCACTAGTCAGTCAGTCTCCACTGTCAGCTGGCTCAGAAGAAGCAAACCGCCATGAATCCTAGAGCATCGAGGAGACTGAACTCAGCCAACAAAGGCTGGGAACGCCATCTTTCCCATGGCTCCCCCAAGGTGAACCCAGCCCTGGCCAGCCCCGTGACAGCAGCCTGGGGAGAGACTGACAGCAGAGCCAGCTGTGCTGCCAGGACCACTGACCCGCAGAAACCGGTAGATGATGTATGTGCTGCCTCACCTCTCTCAGATTGTGGCCATCTGTAAGGCAGCCACAGAAAACCAATATAGTGGGTTTGGACTGGGGCCTCAGGCCAGAGATGCCCACTCTGGATAGGAGCAGTGCTCCTCTGACACCAATCTGAGTTGTCCTCCATTTGGGTTGACCTTTCAAGTTGCTCTGGTCTCAATCAGACTACAAAATTCTTTAAACAGCAACCACATACACCAAGATTCCCAGGACATAATCAGTGAACACTTCAGAACTGGCTACATCTGATCAAGCACTATCACCTTCCTGGTGTCAGTCATTCAGACTTTAGTTTTCTTTTTAAATCTGCTTCATATCAAAACACCTTAGACAGGTGGTAAAATTCTTTGCTGTTGGTTCTTAAAACTTTATAAAAGATTAATTGGGATATAACTGATATAACTCCAAGAGATGGTGAACGACAGGGTAGCCTGGCGTGCTGCAGTCCATGGAGTTGCAGAGAGTCGGACACGACTAGTGACAAAGAGTAGGACACAACTCAGTGACTGAACAACTGATATATTATTATATAATATACATACTATATTGGTTTCAGATTTAATATAATGACTCTCCTTCCACATATATATATAAACACACACATACACACATATACATACACACACATACATGATCACCACAGTAAGTCTAGGTACTATCCACCACCATACAGTTAATTTTTGTGTCTGTGATGAGAACTTTTAAGACCTACTCTCTTAGCAACTTTAACATATACATTAGAGTATTATTAACTATATACCCCATGCTGTACATTATATCCCAAGATTTATTTATTTTATAACTGGAAGACTGTACCTATTTATAACTGGAAGATTGTAAGGTATAAAAAACTTAATTCTTTCAATGACAAATACGAACTTGAAGAACTGGAGGATTTGAAACATGAGTATCTGTAAGTAAGCCTTTAATCTGTTCTATGCCATGAACCCCCTTTTCTATTGTTTCAGCACCTTTTCCCAATCCTACAGACCATACATCAGTTCATCTGCCCCTGTGACGTTATTCCATAATCGCCAAAATTTTCACTAGATGATTCCTCTGATGTTCCTCAAATTAAAACCTCTCTGTTATTTTCTTGAAGTTACTACTCTACCTTCTTTTATTTTGCTTCAACAACCTGCTACTTTAAATAGCTTTTCAGGAGTCTCTTCTGTTGCTCAGCACTCCCTAAAATCACTCATACCAGGAAAAGCACAGTGAACCACTTTCCATATTGAATATCACTTCTAAACACAGTCAAGGATGACCTTCTCTCAACACTGAAAATAACATCCTTACAGTATTTCCCCATAAGTGTCCATTCTCGTTTCATTTTTAATTAAAATTCTAAAAGCTTATTATGTATGAGGGCTTTATCTAATCTTATATCCTACCTAAGAGTTTGCTATAAAATAGCTAGGCAATCAATTACAATGGTCTCCTAGCCCCAGAGTATATTCACCTTGTATCTAACAATAAGCATAATAATCCTAACAGCAGTTACAGATAATGAGTACATATAGTGATTCAAAGTAGGATAAAGAAAAAGTAGAATCCCAGGAGTGATGGCTACAGCAGAGGTTCAGGACATGGAATGTGCATATTTAGAAAAGTTCTAACCAAAGATTCTGTTGTGGTTCCTTGAAGATTGCAGTCCCCACCCTTACCCCAAAAGAATCAATGTAGTGACCCAGTTTTTTCACACCAGTACTTCACCAACCTCTGTATAATACATTGTAGATACTCTTCTTAGTAATTTCTAACAAAGAGTTTTTCATCAATATTCAGACTTTAAGTCAATAGTATCTTTGCAGCATGGCATGAAAGAGACAAAGTATTCAGTGTTCTCTAGAAACCAACGCACAAAGCAAGCAAGCAAAGAGAGATGACTGGCAAACCTGATACAAGCTACTTTCCCACTCCTTTTGTACTGAGATCAAGCAAGAGAAATCACAATAATCAATACTAAATTTCCAGCTATAATGTACCACATCAAAAAAAAAAAAAAATTTGTTGAGTTTGGGATCCTACAAGATCACAGCTTACAGCTTACATACACTTAACACTGACCCGAGAAAGAAACCAATCTGTGAATTACGTGTGAATCAGCTGCCCCTTGTCCTGGACTTCCCAGAGCATTTGACGTTCTCTCCCCGAGATGTATAAAACTGAGAAAACTACTAAGAGGAGATGAAATGTGGTAGTAAAGTGAGGAAATAGTTATTATTTCAGAATTCATAATAAAAATGGGAAATTTAAGTTAGTAATAGTAATTAATCTTCACTCAAAATCAAAAATTCACCTATTGACTGACACCAGTGAAAAGAAAATCAGGCAAAAACTGGAAATGTATTTAAAATATTTGGGTATCCCATGTGAAATCCAGAAACAAATTTAAAACTCCTTGGTTTATATTTCAAAGAAGTTAATTCACTCTAAAATGAAATTTTAAAGGAGAGTGAAAGCACACGGAGTCTAAATGACCTGATAAGATAGGCTGGTTGAGCAAGACTGCAAGTAATGAAGCTATAACTGATAAGACTATATTGATAATGTTAAGAGTAAGGAGGCAGAAAAAAGCTTGCAACTATAGCATGGGTGGTCCCCGGCTATGTTAGATCTTTGGCTCTTTTCAGGCTGCAACAGATGTCCAATCTACTGGGTTGGCCTCACAGTCACTAAATTTTTTCTTCTGCTCCTAACTACAAACTAGATCTTTTTACCCTACCAACCTTTTGATCACAAAACCGTTTTAACACCTTAAGTGTTAAAACGGTTTTCAGTTGACATGCCGTCAGATCTTCCATCTTCAAATCTCGCCCCCTCTCTGAATCCTTCCCCATGATGGGAAACGCCCCATCTCTCAAAGAAGAATATTCCAATATCAGATAGCTCCCATTATTGGTAAGTTTTTGCTTTTTCACTGAGCAGGAATCTTACTCCAACTCTTTAGCCTGAGTTTAGTCCTCTAACAAAATAAAATTAAAAGAATTGCTTATTGATATGGGGCCTGTTCAAATATTTAAAATGAAATGCCTGTGTCTCCACCAAATCTTCCCTTTGCAGCCCTGAGAATCCCCCTGATATTACATATTGTGTATGCTTTTCCTCAACTCCAGCTACCAAGGCATTAAAATCGCATATTCACAAAGATGTTTTCATTCAGACTATTAATATCTAAATTCAAGTGAACTCTCAATGTTACCAGACAATGTATTTAGCTATTGGCCTTTTATTTCTTCACTCACACAAAGATATTCCAAAGGCTCTTCACTCCCTTCAATACCCACATTGCTTCCTCCATCAGCGCAGGACCCGACTTCACCCCATGGAGGTCACGGACTACACAACCTGTCATCATTTCTCCTCTCCCTCCAACACTGCCTTCTGCTCCCTCCCTCCATCCCAAACTGAACCCTGCCAACCTTTCTGAGTCTTCTCAGTTGGTTTTCCTTAATTACTTCCTCTCAAATGTCCACGAGGGGAAGGCGCCATGAGGGAATACTGACATTTATGGACCACAAGATAAGTGTTTTGTTTTTCACTCTATATAATTCATCAATCGTTCCATCACTTTGATGGTTTTCCCATAAAGTGTCTCCATGTCGAAAAAGTTGTTCTTTTTAAGTTAAGGTATATTATTCATGCATCTAGCACATGCAAAATACTGTGGTTAGCAGGGGTACAAAGACGGATAACCCATCATTCCCTCACCCAAAGGATCCTGAGCTAGAAAGAGCCACATATGCAAATAACATCATGTTCTTGACGAGGGAGGAAGGACAGAAGATGTGAATAAGTAACACTCAGTACTGAGTTTCCAAATCAAAACAGCACTGCTGCTGTGGCACTTAGAAATTTCAAGCTGTTCCCACAAATGATGGTCAAGCACTGTACAAGCCTGATGCACAGGCTAAATAAAGTTCTTTGATCCATCTTTCCTTTTAAGCGCTTGTCTTACTGCACTCCTTCAGTTCACTGACAGCCTTCTTACTGTGTCTTAATCAAGTTCACATACCATATACTGTTCCCCTACTACAGTTTAAATTTGAACTTTCACTTCTAAAATTAAAAAAACTCCATCCTTGGAGAATATTAATGAACTGATTTCAAAATAAAAGGTCTTGCTGTTTTTATTTAACAAGACCACATTCTTCCCCTTTCGGCAACATGTGACATTGCTGACAACCCCTACAAGTTATCTGTACTAATATATCATTTGACAACTTAAACAGTCTTTATCTCCTGTTTCTCCTATCTCACCAAAATGCACCAAAGCATTCCTGGGATTTCCATTTTCTTATTCTTCCTCAGAAAAGTTTTCTACTCTCACATCAACTATAATTTTGCTATGGTTGCCCTTACATATAAATATACAGAGATACAGGGTTTTATATACATATACACAAAAATAAATATAAATTTACCAGACAGCTATGTATCTACAACTATGATTTAACAAATGCTAATATTTACTTACGTCAGGTCTTTCTTTCATTATTTAAGATGCAAAATGGTACAAATATAGCTACAGTTCCATTCTCCCATCTATTCCCATTTTTACACTTTGATTATACATATAAGCATTAAGAACAATACACAGTAATATTCTCTATGTTTTATAGATGTATATATAATCAATAAACACATGTAAAAAATGACCAACATCATTAGTTATCAAGAAAATACATCAAAACCACAATGAGATGCTGCTTCACTAGAATGCTTATAATAAAGACAGAGAGTAACAAGTGTCAACAAGGATAAGCAGAAAGTGCTGTCATCATAAGCTGCTGGGGAGAATGTAAAAGGATGTAGTCATTTTGGAAAACAGTTTGGAGGATCCAACAGAGTTTAGTCACCATGTAATCTGGCGATTCCACTCCTAGGTACATACCTCAAGAGAAATGAAAACATATGTCCATACAAAAATTTGTATACAATGTTAATAGCAACATTCTAAATAGTCACAGAGTGGAAATAACCCACACACCCATCAATTCATGAATGGATAAATAAAATGTGGCATATACATAGTATTTGGCAATAAAAAGAAATGAAGGACTGATAACACACTACGTCATGAATGAACCTTGAAAACATGATCTATCTGAAACAGGCAAGTCACAAAGAAACACACATCATATGAATTCATTTACATGAAATGTCCAGAATAGACAAATCTTTAAGAACAGAAAGAAGGTTATTAACAGTTGCCTAGGACTAGAGAAGATGGGAGACTTGAGGTGGGGCTGGCTGCTAAGGGTTTAGGAGTAAAGAAAATGTTTTAAAATTGACTGCGATGATAGATGCACAACTCTAATATACTAAAAGCTACTGAATATTGTACACTTAGTAGAGGTGAATCGCATGATACGTGGATTGTATCTTAACGAGGCTGGTTTATCTTTATACATATAAACATGATATATATGTATTAGGTTACAATCATATTACATACATTATATTCATTTATAAATTAATTTACACATATAATCTCTTACAGATTATTCACTTAGTACTATGTTTATTTAGAATAACTATTTACCTTAACTGTTGCAGTGCATGAGGAGATAAATTACACTACATTCATTAACTCTTCTATTTTTTTTCTATTTGAAGAAATACTACAATGAACATCGTCGTACATGTCTTCTGGTTTTATATGTGTGACAACTTTCTGAACCCTGAAAGTATTTACAATGGTTGAGTTGTGAAATTCTGCAGTAGTTTGAACATTCTTTGGCATTGCTTTTCTTTGGGAGTGGAATGAAAACTGATCTATTCCAGTCCTGAGGCCACTGCTGAGTTTTCCAAATTTGCTGGCATACTGAGTGCAGCACTTTCACAGCATCATCTTTCAGGATTTGAAATAGCTCAGCTGAAATTCCATCGCCTCTACTAGCTTTGTTCCTAATGATGCTTCCTAAGGCCCACTTGACTTTGCATTCCAGGATGTCTGGCTCTAGGTGAGTGATCACACCATCATGATTATCAGGGTTGTGAAGATATTTTTTGTACAGTTCTTAGGTGTATTCTTGCCACCTCTTCTCAATATCTTCTGCTTCTGTTAAGTCCATGCCATTTCTGTCCTTTATTGTGCCCATCTTTGCATGAAATGTTCCCTTGGTATCTCTAATTTTCTTGAAGAGATCTCTAGTCTTTCCCAGTCTATTGTTTTCCTCTATTTCTTTCCTTGATCACTGAGGAAGGCTTTCTTATCCCTCCTTCCTATTCTTGGGAACTCTGCATTCAGATGGGAATTTACTCAGTCACTCAGTCGTGTCCAACTCTTTGTGACCCCATGAGCAGGAGCCCGCCAGGCTCCTCTGTTCATGGGATTCTCCAGGCAAGAATACTGGAGTGGGTTGCCATTTCCTTCTCCAAAAATGGGGTTATCTTTCCTTTTCTCCTTTGCCTTTTGCTTCATTTCCTTTCACAGCTATGTGTAAGGCCTCCTCGGACAACCATTTTGCCTTTTTGCATTTCTTTTTCTTGGGGATGGTTTTGATCACTGCCTCCTGTACAATGTCACAAACCTCCGTTCATAGTTCTTCAGGCACTCTGTCAGATCAGTCTCTCACAATGGAAATAGTGAGAGACTTTATTTTGGGGGGCTCCAAAATCACTGCAGATGGTGACTGCAGCCATGATGTTAAAAGATGCTTGCTCAAAAAAAAGAAAGACACTTGCTCCTTGGAAAAAAAGCTATGACCAACCTAGACAGCATATTAAAAGGAAGAGACATTACTTTGCCAACAAAGGTCTGTCTAGTCAAAGCTATGGTTTTTCCAGTAGTCATGTATGTATGTGAGAGTTGGACCATAAAGAAAGCTGAGCACCAAAGAATTGATGCCTTTGAACTGTGGTGTTGGAGAAGACTCCTGAGAGTCCCTTGGACTGCAAGGAGATCCAACCAGTCCATCCTAAAGGAAATCAGTCCTGAATATTCATTGGAAGGACTGATGCTGAAGCTGAAACTCCAGTACTTTGGCCACCTGATGTGAAGAACTGACTCACTGGAAAAGACCCTGATGCTGGGAAAGATTGAAGGCAGGAGGAGAAGAGGACGACAGAGCATGAGATGGCCGGATGGTATCACCGACTCAATGGACATGAGTTTGAGTAAACTCTGGGAGTTGCTGATAGACAGGGAGGCCTGGCGTGCTGCAGTCCATGGGGTTGCAAAGTGTCGGACACAACTGAGTGACTGAACTGAACTAAGTTGTGAAATATGTACATCTTCAACTGTACCAGGTATTTTCAGATTGATCACTAAAAATAAAACAGCAATTTATTCCCATCAGTCATGTCCAAGAGCTCCTGTTTTCTTCTCATCCTTGCCAGCACTTGGTGTTAGCAAACTTATTAGGTTTTGCCAATCAATAGGTAGGTGTAAAATGGAATCTCACCAGGGTCTTACTTTTCATTTCCTGATTATTAGCAATGTTGAGCATCTTAGATAAATTGACCATTCAGCCTTCTTCCTCTATAAAGTGCTTAGTCATATCCTTTGCCCATTTTCTACTGAGTAGTTTGTCTTTTCCTTATTGATTTGAGGACTTTTAAACTGAACTCTGAATGCTTAACTGTGATCACAAAGAAGAGTTGCAAACATAATACTCCCAGTCTATCATCTGCCTTTTCATCTTGTTTTAATGCTTTTTATTAGAATGAAGATTTTTATGTTAATTTATTCCAAAACGTCAGTCTTTTCTCTTAGGGCTTGTGATTTCTATGTCTTCTTCTTCCCAATCACAATGTCATGAAAAATGCATTGTGTGTTACCCCTAACAAAGTTTTAGAGTTTGGCTTTTCACATTTAGACTCTCAACTCATTTTTCTATACAGTAAGAGGTGGACATTGAATTTTAATTTTGTCCAAATCAACAGGCAACAGCTCTAGGCTCATTTATTATCTACCAAATCCATCCTTACCTCTGTTAATCACTAACTGGTACCTTACTTTCAAATCTTTATTGTCCATTTTATAATCATCAATATAATAACTGATTCAGGCAAAAATCAAGAACAATTTGGTAATAGGCTAGTAAGAGGGTAAGCAAATAGTCTCTAAGTACCACTCTATAGATAGCTTACTAATTATGAAGGAGATGTGTCTCAAAACAGACAGTTGGAAGAAATACTTGAGATCAAACTCAGCATCACCAATAACACAATAAATATATACTTCCTGCAAAGACATGATGGCTGCTACAGTATTCTTGCCAAAATATGCCAAGCTGAATCTAATCAGGAAGAATTAATTGGACAAATCCAGATGTGGGATATTCTTACAAAACAAGTAGATTGGACTTCAAAAATATCTTGTAAAAACAAGAAAGGTGAAAAGACTATTCTAGATTAAAGGAAATTAAATAAGCAGGACAAACCAAACTTTAATACACAACCCTTGTGTGGATCCCAAATTATTCTTAAAAGCAAAAAGTAAAAAATATTGTAGGATAATTGGTGAAATTTGAATATGGACTGCATATTAAATAATATGACTGCATCAGTATTAAGTTGTATGTGAAAATGATACTAAAGCTATGTAAAAGAGTGCTCTTACTGTAAGAAGATATAGGCTAAAATATTTAGGAGTAAAGGGTCCTGATATGCGCTATGTCATGCATGTTATAAATACACAAGTATTTCCAAAGTTTTGTACAGGCATGTATATACACACAACATAATATGTATACATTCACAGAGGGACAGAAATTAAATATTGGGAAATGTTAAGAAGGGGCAAATCTAGATGAAGGATATATTAGTTTTTATTATATGACTCTTTCAGGATTTTTCAATGTTTGAAATTGCTTCTCTCCACTAATATTGCTTCTCTCCACTATGTCTTGAATTACTACTGCCTCTGGACATTTCAGGGACTTCCCTGGTGGTTTAGACAGTGAAGCGTCTGCCTACAAAGTGGGAGACCCAGGTTCAGTCCCTGGGTCAGGGAAGATCTCCTGGAGAAGGAAATGGCAACCCACTCCAATACTGTTGTCTGAACAATCCCATGGACGGAGGAGCTGGTAGGCTACAGTCCATGGGGTCGCACAGAGTTGGACACAACTTAGCGACTTCACTTTCACTTTCTGGACATTTTATCTTAGATACTGACTGTTATTTAATATTAAAATAAATATACTTATCTTAGGATAAACATATTATTCTAAGATTAAAAAAAAATATTAGCCTCTCTTTTTCACTTTCCAATTTCTTTTAGCATCTACTTTATTATTTAGACTCAAAATACTGCAGTCAACTTGCAGGATATTATTAGGTTGGTAATTAATAAATACTATAATAATGACTTATTGAAACCAATTTTATTTATTTTTTTTTTTTTTACAATTATAGCTTAAAAATTTTCTCTCCCAAACTGACCAAAAAGTAAAGAATGCAGAAGTCAGTGAGGGGCTAAGATTATAAATCTGTGAGAGAACAAGCTAAATCAAAGGAGAACTTTTCTAAAAAGCTAATCCAAAGACATTTCCTCATCAGAGAATGAATGCATACTTGTTCTAATTTCAGACCTCTCAGGACAAGAAAGTCATCAACTGACAAGACATCTTGAAGTCACAAGGTATAGCTGGTAAGGGATCAGCGCTTCTATTAGCCCAAGATTCTGAGATGCAGGTCACTGACCTGCAAAGCAGACCTGTCAACTGCCAAAGCAACAGCACACGCACCCCGGCACCGGGCAGGAACCCCAGACTCTGGGAACCTGTCAGGGCCACAGCCACACTGTCTCAACCCCATGAGAGGCTGACCGCAGCTGGCACAGCCCAGAATCTTCCATCAGCCTACTCCCGGTGAACATTTACTGAGTGCCTGTGACGTGCCACAGGAAACGGTGACCCACTCCAGTATTACCGCCTGGAAAACCCCATGGACAGAGGCGTGTGGCGGGCTACAAATGATGGGGTCACAAAGAGCAGGACACAACTGAGCAAGTGAGTGATGTGCCATAAATACCATTCGGATTGATGCGAGGTAAAACATAAGCAATACACGGGCTCTGGGTCCAGTTCAGTTCAGTCGCTGCCACGTCCGACTCTTTGCGACCCCATGGACTGCAACACGCCTCCCTGTCCATCACCAACTCCTGGAGCCTACCCAAACCCATGTCCATTGAGTCGGTGATGCCATCCAACCATCTCATGCTCTGTCATCCTTCTCCTCCCTTCAATCTTTCCCAGCAACAGGGTCTTTTCCAGTGAGTCAGTTCTTCATATCAAGTGGCCAAAGTATTGGAGTTTCAGCTTCAGCATCAGTCCTTCCAATGAATATTCAGGACTGATTTCCTTTAAGATGGACTGGTTGGATCGCCTTGCAGTCCAAAGAACTCTCTAGAATCTTCTCCAACACCACAGTTCAAAAGCATCAATTCAGCTTTCTTTACAGTCCAACTCTCACAACCACACATTACTACTGGAAAAACCACAGCTTTGACTAGATGGACCTTTGGTGGCAAAGTAATGTCTCTGCTTTTTAATATGCTATCTAGGCTGGTCATAGCTTTTCTTCCAAGGAGCAACTGTCTTTTAATTTCATGACTGTAATCACTATCTGCAGTGATTCTGGAGTCCAAGAAAATAAAGGCTGTCACTGTTTCCATTGTTTCCCCATTTATTTGCCATGAAGTGATGGGACTTGGTCCAAGAAGGTCATAATGAAGATGGTTAAGAAAACACAAAATGACCACACAGAGCACTAAGGCTAAGAAACAGAAATGTATACCGTACACAGACGAGGAAGTCGATTTTTCAAGGAGTAGGTTATCTAGGCAGAAACTCTGAAAGTTAACCAGATTTATCCTAGGATAAGTCCAGATGGACCAGAGCATCACCAGGGCACATCAGCAAAAGTAAAAAGCACGTACACAAGCAAAGAAGCATGAAGAACATAAAATGCTCTAGACTGCTGCGTGAACTGTGGGAAGATAAAGGGCAGAAGGTGAGAGGGAAGCACCACAACAGAGGAGAAGCCCTTGACTACCCCACAATTCTTTGAATTCGTGAAAGGCAAAGCTGAAAGGTTTCTAACCAAAAGACAACAAGGGGTGCGGAAGGGGTGTGTGTGTGTCTGTGTACATGACACGCAGTGATGTGGTAATTAACAAATCTATTCAAAGGAAGTACCACTTACTAAGCAGCAAAATATGGGCCTGATATAAACTCATTTAATCCTCTCAATAGCTTTATGATATCTATATTAATTCCTTCACTTTACAGAGCAGAAATCTAAGGCTTAAAGAGACTAAGCAATTTCTCAAGGCCACACAGCTGATAAGTGGCAAAACTCCATTTCTCTTCCCCTGTTTCATTACTACGTATTAACTCTTGCTTCATTCAATCTCAAAATTATTACTCCAGACTCTCCCCTGTGTGATCCATATGGAAGTCAGATCAAACATCCTCATACACTGCTTTCAGCATACTACTTTTGGGCTCAGATCATCTTGGTGACCCCTTGTAATTACAGGAAACCATCCAAATTCTGTAATTTAATCTGTATCTTCCAAACTCCCAAACTGGGACGCCCAGAAATCACAACTCTGAGACAGAGTCTGGCGTACAGAATGTTCACTAAGAGGACTCTTGAGATTAGCACCCATAGCTTCCTTTCTCAGAGAAGCAATAAAAGCCGGATGGAGCTGAGAGAGAGAGATGTTAAACCCCAATAAAGGCCAAACGATGCACCAGCTGACACTAGGTGGAGCCATGGGCTAAGATGGCCCTCCGGAGTCACCCAGAGTTTGGCTGAGACGGCCTGGCCTTTCTGCTCTCTCGCTGCTCAATGTGAGCCAGCCCTAGAAAAGGCATCTTGGGTCATGCAGCCCTTGGCAGCACTGGCAGTCTCTGCAAGGGCTCCATGGCTAGAGTCCTGGGCACCGACATACTTAGTCCACCTACAATTAAGAACAGCCCCATGCTCCACTGTCCTTCCAGCAAAGTCCAAACTCAGTAAGCATGGCCCACAAGTCCCTATGAGAAAACTGAGGTTTGCAAAAATTAATTCACTTGTACAATATCCCAGAGGCAGCCAAAGCGGCTAAACAAAGTCAGGCTTCAATGTGACACCCAAGTGTCACTTCTCAAGTATCCATGGCATCAACAATAAAATGCCAACGTGAGGGTATGGAAGGAGATTCAAGCTAGGGATGACTAAAGCAAGACTATCTACAGCAACATTTTTCTAAGGGCAGTTTTACCATCTATCTAGGTCCCAATAAAACATGACTATTAAATAGAGTAAATTAAGAATGCTCTCTGATAACTCCTTTGGATGTAAGCGCTAAGCAAAATGACAAGGAATCTGGTTTTGAAATGACCAAATCATCAGTTTCAGCATAACCTCCACCGAAGCTTGTAAATCCAAAGGAAATTCAACAAGCTGTGCAAAAAGGAAAAATCACTGAACTCAACGGAAGGAGTCGTTCTGAAATGGGCCTTCAGTAGATGGAGCTCTCCCCTCTGAATCGGTGCTGAGCCACAGAGCAGGGAAACTGAAGAGCTGGAAATACAGTCATTCAGACAAAGGTTCTGAACATTTGCACTGATTAAAATGCCAATCACCCTTCTCCTAAGAACACTGGCATTAACCCTGGTGTGCCAGCCACATTTCAACCCTGAATAATGTTATTATTAAACAGGAACTGAGCACCAACAATGCCTTCCGCATCTCTAAGAAAGAGACAGGGAACTTGCCTAGTACTTTGTCATCAAACAAGTGTTTTAAGAAAGACAACAGAATGACTATGAACTTCGGGTTCTATTTTCATGGGGAAAAAAGAAACCCTCAAAATTGATCTCTCCCCTTGAATTTTAATACAACTTGGGAGTTTATTTATGGGAAAATGTCCTTTATAATTCCTTTTTTTCTTATGGTTGCTGTTGTCATATAAATTAGGCTTATGACCAGACTCTAACTAACAGGTTATTTGATTCCACATGTTGTTTGGGATAAACATATAACTGTGAGGTTGCAGAATTGGGCTACCTTTAGATGCTAAAAAACCTTGTACCTGAATATGGAAGAAGATCTTATTTGCAAAGCAGAAATAGAGACACAGACACAGAGAACAAATATATAGATACAAAGGAGATGGAAGGGTGGGTGGAAGGAATTGGGAAATTGGGATTGACGCATAAACACTATTGATTCTGTGTATTAAAAAGATGACTAATGAGGACCTACTGCATAGCACAAGATATTCTACTTAATTCAGTGTGGTGACCTGAAGGGGAAGGGAAATATATATCTGGATGGCTGATTCATTTTGTTGTACAGTCGAAACTAACAATATTATAAAGAAAAAGAATTAGACCTATACCCAAATAAAGATGGGAGTATTAAACTATTCAAATATATTCCAACAAAAACAAGTCTAATCCTCCAAATGCCCCATGACAACATGCCACTTTTTTTTTTAATCAGCTAATGCCAGCCCACCAACTGTTGGCCCAAAAGAGCTGAAATCTCAAGTATTCAGCAAGTACGAAGTCAAAAATATAGCATAACTTAGAAGGTCCTACAAGGGTTACAGCTAAGACTGCCCACTGCAGAGCAGAACTAACTTTGGCCAGCAGCCAAGTAACAACCTCAAAAGCAACACTCCCTACAAACAAACTCAGTGAAAGGCAATTATTATCTAATGATTTACTTTAAGATTTGGGATCCTACCTCTTCCTTTCAAAGGCCATACATAGAAGAAGTAAACTGTAGTGTTAGAGGGGAACAAAAAACTTGCAACTCAAAATGAAGGGCAAAAAAGTATTATGTTATCATGATTTACTCTGACTTTCAGAGAGCTGAAGATGGACAGCAGGTGAAAACATACATTCGAGTATTTCAGTATAAACAACACAGCATGCATTCCAAATAAACTATCATGGTCCACTTGACACTGGGACACAGTTTTTCCTAAGCCAGCATGCTTTTGCGACCCTGAAGATAAGTCGCTCATAATCTGGTCATAATTTGCCCCTTCAGGTGCTTTCACAAGGATATTTGACGTTGGGATTTCTGTTCAAACAACTTTGAGAATGTCAATTCATGTTTAAATGAAATGTAAAGACCAAGAACTTGTTCTGCTTTTGCTGATGCTGAGTCCTGAAGACATTAAATCTATAGATACACATCTATGATAAGATCTACTTAAGAATTCTGCAAGCGTAAAGATGTGCTAAACATACTGGCAAGGGTCAGGACAAGCATGGGAAAGAGGGGGTATGTCTTTAAAACGCATAAATAACTAAGAAGATTTCTATTTAATGATAAGAATTCTCAAGTTTATTTCTAATGTCATAATAAACTCTTAGAGACAATGCTTTAACAGGTAAAATGAGTCAATGAGGATCTACGATCTGTAGGTGGTAGAAAGAAGCTTCAAATTCCTTGCATTTGGTTAATACTGAATCAACTATTTAAGGCTCCTTCCTCTGTATCCAAAAATGACTTTACAGATATAAGGCATGAAGTTTAACTGTTTTGTTTTTTTAATAAAAGAGGATAGGATATGATTTTACACTAATGTGCATACATTCTTTTGCCAAGTTCCTTTTAATATAAAAGATGGATATCTTAAGATGGCTGACCACGACTTATTTACATAGATATGTAATTTAAAATCAACAGCCAAAAAAAATAAAACATAGTTAAGTGACCCAGAGATAGCCAATATTTGTAACTTCAGCCTCTTAAGATCATAGCCCCTTTCAGTGTAGTACTGGTCCTAAACTTTAGTAAAATAAGATGTGAGATGTTGACCTAGCTTGATTCAAATGGTCTAGGTCTATAGATGTTAATGTCGGTTTCAAACAATAAATTTTACTACCATCTTTTAGGGACTTTTGATGTATTTATAAAAAAAAAAAATACAAAATAAGACAGTAACAGATGCCCACATATGCACAGTGTGAAACATATAGAGAGCCACATGCAAAGAAGAAATTCACACACGTACAGACATACATTCATCACTCTTAATGTGTTTCAGACAAAGCTATGTAAAACTCTAGTTTCCCTAATATGTTTTTTCTCTAATACAATGCCTTCCTTGCCTCCTCTGACACCCTGTAAGATATAAGTCCTGGTACGAAGACTTTGGGCTACCTTGAAACACAACACCAAATGCATTATGAAGATTCCAGCAGGCTAACTGTGTACTGCTCATGAACATAAATCCATTTCAAAAGCACACTCACTGCATATTGGCTCAGCAGGATGGGTTGTCTGGAGGTAAGGAAGAAATGAGAAGGTGATAAGCAGGCAGGCCCAGGTAAAATAGCATTTCATTTCTTAGCCCCAAAAAGAGACTCCCTGCAAATTCATATGCTGAGTCTCTAATGTCTGTAGTTGTAAAACACGGCAAATAATCCTGAATGTTCTCTTAAGAATATCACTCAAATAGGCTAATTAAAAATGATAAAGAACAAGAAAAATGCAAAATTCTTTTAAAATGTTAACCGACATCAGGTTTCCCAGCAAGTAAGGTCCAATAATTTTCTAGTTCTTTCCTTGAATTCCCTTCCCCAGCCCTGCAAGGCTAACTAACCCAGAGCTATGAAGAGCCAAGAATTTCCAGGACTCATCAAGCTGGCCAAAAGTAACATTCTTCAGTATACCAGATCCCTGGGGTAATTAAAACATAGAGAACAGAAAGAAGGAATTAATTGAATGACCACAACTGCCAAATGAATAAGGCTGAACAAGGCTAGTTGGTAATAGATATGTTCCACAGTAAGAGAAGTGGAACAAGGGGTCAGGATGAGGGTGGAAGGAAGTCGCACCCACCACTCTGAGCTAGTGATCTTGAAAGGTAGTAACGGCTCAGAAAAGCCAAAGCCAGTCAACTACGGCTCAGAAAAGCCAAAGCCAGTCAACTCCTCTGGCCATTTCTGGAAACATTTTGAACACAAACAAAGAAATGAAGCCTCCAGCACCTTCTGCCTCTCAGAACTGGTGACATTCCCATACAAGTGCTTCGGGGAGACGGGGTTAGCATGGCGCTGAGCACACACATGACACGCATCTTTCCCCTCCCACGTGCGGCAGGCAGGTTCTGCAACGGAAATGAATTTGGTAAAAGTAAACCAAAGACTGCTTAAATTCTGGCATTTTTAGGCCATCAAAATGGTAGCTCTGTAGCAGGAAAACCAAACATCAATAAAGTAGCAATAAGGCTTGAGCAACCCGGTTATAGTAATTTAGATAAACATTTATACATTTGCTATATATACAATCCCTGATGAGCAATGCAGAGGCACAGCCTGTGAGTAAGAAGGACGATGATTTATCTCTGTACCAACCTACTGAGAAGTTTATCTGATTTCAATTACACTTCTCTTTTCATGCAGCCACTCGAGATAGCTCCAGCCAGAGAAAACTGTCTATACAAGATGGTCCCAACACAGGCTACGTAGGGTACTTCAGAAACGGCTTTTGATCTTCTATACAAAGTACTGACTGTTAAAATATGCAAAAGTGAAACAAATCATTGATATCTGTTTGACCACCTCCTTCTCGCCCCACAGACAGAGAACCCATGGCTAGTGTCACAGTTCTGTGAAAATGTATAGAATTCACACATGGTAGAATGAAGAGAATGTGGGAAGTACATTCTGGTGGACTTTGGGGTCAGACTGATTTAGGTTCAAGCCCAATCCTTGCCACTTGGCAGCAGGCGATAAAACACAACAGAACATTATAGGTAAAATGAGATCATCACAGAGCTTAGAACAAAAGAAACCTTTAAGTGAGGAATGCCCCCACTATGCCACCACCACCTACATCATCACCACCAACACCTACCGCATCACCACCAATACCTACATTATCACTACCAGCACCTACATCATAATTGCATAATTACTGAGAAGACAAAAACACATTAAATGAAACCAAGTATACATTTAGAAATCAATTATTAACAGTGATCAAATACCCTACTAAACTCACTTAGGATTATTGCTAAAACTGGACTCAGTAAAGAGGAATACAGATGCCCAAGGTCAAGAACAGGCTTAGAGGGGCCTAACTAAAATCTGACAGTCTTTCAAATCAAGAGTAAATAATTCCAGAATGAGGGCAAGAGTAGTTGTCCTGATAAAGAACTTGTGGCTCATTGCACACTCTCTGGGACACACATACTGGTAGCAATAGACTGTTCCCTCTCACTCGCTGTCCAAGTTGAAGATGATAATACCACTTTATGTTCCTATAGCATCTGACATAAAACAAACCATGAAAGAAAGTGAAGGTGAACGTGTTAGTCGCTCAGTCATGTCCAGCTCTTTGCGACCCCATGCACCGTAGCCTGCCAGGCTCCTCTGTCCACGGAATACTCCAGGCAAGAATACTGGAGTGGGTTGTCATTCCCTTCTCCAGGGGATCTTCCCAACCCAAGGATCAAACCCAGGATTGCAAAGCACAATCTCCCACATTGCAGGCAGATTCTTTACCATCTGAACTTTAGGGCATAGATACATTCATTTCTATCAAATGACACCTTCGACTGATAAATGACCGTTGCCTAAATGAAGACTTTCTGTACAAACAGACACAAAACTAATTTAAAGTGAACTATGAAAACTATATTTAATTTATATGCTAGAATTCCAATAATACATTTCCTTCTCTAAAGTTCTTCCTAGCTGTAAGAACTTCATCCTTTGTATTTCATCAGTATAACAAAGAAATTATAGGAGGCAAAAAGAATCTAAAGAAATTTCAAAAAACACACACCCTCTTTTTACCACTAAATTAAAAATACAATCCCAGAAAACAGTAAGGATAAAACCATGTTTTTAATGTTTAAAAGAAAAAGAGATTCAATAGGTGATATAATGAACATAAATTTAGTTACGTTGGTCCACAACACTCAAATATCACTAAGCATTGTAACATGTGCCATAAATATAAAAAAAAAGAAAAGTATTTTTCAAATGATGATCTCAAAAATGTGTTAGAGTTCTCTGAGGTCCTCACACAGTACTGCCCATGGTGGCAGTACAGATCATTCATGCAAGAAATCAGCTTGGGAAACGAAATCTATCCTGGGCCCAAGTTTACCTTCTCCCCTGGGAAGGCATATGACTCTGTGTCAATTACTCTCAGCTTCCATTTCTTCATCTGTGACATAGGAATACAAGGAGATACAGCACATGAAAGAGCTTTTCAAGCAGTAAATCACTATGTAGCTATTAACTATTCTGAGAACACCAAAGCAAACTCACGTTTGAGATGTTTTTCTAATTACTGGACGTATTTTATCTTTAAGATAAGAGTTATTTTGCTTACAACTCCACCACCTAACACAGTACCTTGCCCACAGTAGGCACACTGGGGATGTGGAGGTGGATGGATAGGTGGGCAGACGGATGGATTGATGGATGGATGCGATTTCTCTTTTGCTAGCTCTAAATTACAATATTATAACCATTTTAGGGTGGTACATTTGCCCCAAAAGGCAAACAAAAACCACATCCAGTAAACGGGAGATTGTAATATGAACATTTGCTAGCAATACTTACATTATTTGACCATGATGTGAATAAAGAAACCACAAAAAGGGAAAAAAAAAATTT
The DNA here is from genome assembly GCF_963930625.1 of Muntiacus reevesi. Lineage (NCBI taxonomy): Eukaryota > Metazoa > Chordata > Mammalia > Artiodactyla > Cervidae > Muntiacus > Muntiacus reevesi. The sequence continues at coordinate 92,104,235 of NC_089254.1, read as the reverse complement.
ATTTTTTCCATTTTCCACAACCTCTCTATACCTTCTCACATATCTGTTATTAGTCTTCGGATTATTATTGCAGATCTTTTGGGTCACTGCCTATATACTAACATAAAATTATAAATTTTGTTTTCTTGACATTTATTCTACATGCATCATTAAAACTTACTACCCAATCAACGTTGTATGATGTTTACAAATAGAACATTTCCATAGACTCAAAAGCATTATAAATTCTGCCTTGGACAAAATAAAGATACAATATCTAACTTTTAACTTTTTCACTCAGTCTCATTCAATAAATATTTCTACTTGCCCGACACTAAGAATACAGCTGTAAGTCTTTTGAACAAAAAATGCTGGGAAGACTGGATATCCACAAGCAAAAGAATGAAGTTAGACCCTTGCCTAACACCATATACAAAAATTACTTTAAAAGAGACTAAAGGCCTAAATGTATAAAACCTAAAACCATAAAACACAGGGCAAAAGTTTTACAATTTTGGTTTTAAAAATTGGACATGACACCAAAAGCACAGGCAGCAGAAGAATCAAAGGGCAAACGGGACTTCATGAGAATCTGAAAAAGCATGTGTGTGAAAAGACAAAGGCACAAACAGGCAACCCAAAGAATGGGAGAAATCGTGGATCTCTATAGATGATTTGCAAATCATCTATCTGACAAGGTATTAACATCCAGGATATATAGAGAACTCCTAAAGCTCTACAACCTAATTCAAAAATGCATAAATGACTTGAATAGACATTTCTGCAAAAAAGATATACACATGGAAAGATGCCCAATGTCACTGGTCATTCAGGAAACGGAAATCAAAATTACACCGAGATACCACCTCACACTTGTTAGGATGGCTACTATGAAAACACACACAGAAAACATAATAAGTGTTGGCAAAGATGCAGAGGAATTGGAACTCTTACACACTGTTCAGGGGAATATAAAATGATACAGCCACTGTACCAAAAAATTGCAAACAGTATTACTGCATGAGCCAGCAATTCAGCTTCTGAGTATATACTCAAAAGAATTCAAAGCAGGGTCTTAAAGAGATACTTACATACTCATGTTCACAGCAGCATTACTTGCAATAGCTAAAACATGGAAGCAATCCAAGTGTCCACTGAGAGATGAATGGATAAGCAAGATGAAGCATACACAAGTAATGGAATAATACAGCATTGATGAACCTATTTGCTGATGCGAAGATGCGGACAAGGGGCTTGTGGAAACAGTGGGGGAAGGAAAGGACGGGACGAATTGAGAGAGTAGCACTGAAATATGTACAGCACCATGTATAAAATATAGAGCCAGTGGGAAGGTGCCTTATATAGCACAGGGAGTTTTCAGCCTGGTGCTCTATGACGACCTAGAGAGGTGGGGTGGGAAGGTGGCTCAAGGAGTGGATATATGTACATTTATGGCTGATTCATGTTGTATGGCAGAAACCAATGCAACACTGTAAAGAAATTATCCTCCAATTAACTTTCTTTCTAATTTTAAAAAAGGAAAGCAATTTTGATAGATGCTACAACATGGATGAACCTTGAACACATGATGCTAAGTGAAATAAACCAATCACAAGTACTGTTTGATTTCACTTAAATGAGATACTTAGAGCATTCAGCATCAGAGACAGCAGAATGGTGGTTTTCAAGAGCTGTGGGAAGGGGGGAATATGGAGTTATTGCTTAATATGTACAGAATTTCAGTTTTACAAGGGTTATCAAGATAGATGGTGGTAATGGTTTCACAACATTTTACATGTATTCAATACCACTGAATTGTACACTTAAAATGGTTAAGACATATTTTACATTATGTGCATTTACCAGAATAAAAAAAAAAGTACATCTGTGCAGAGGAAAGGACACCGAGCTTTTAGGAAGCCAACAACAGAGATACCGAATCCTTCCTTGGAAGACCCAGACATGTTGACATCAAAATGGAGAAATGAAAGATAAATCAGAGTTAGCCAGGGAAGGAAAGTTGAGGAAAAGTATCTTAGGCAGAGGGTAAATTAAGGGCAAAAGTTTGGAGGCAGGAAGAACTGGGACCCCATCAAAGAACAAAAATAAAATGAAAAAGCTGTCATGGTTGGACTCAAGGAAGGCCTGGTATGCCATGCCAAGAAGTCTGGACTTAACATTCACAGTGGAGACATTAAGAACACAATGTCAGGAGTAAATCAGGACAGGGTTAGAAGGATTAACAGAATGGTACAGTGACCTGGGGTAGTAAATGGTGGCCCAAATAAAATTGTAGTCTTGCAGTGGGAGAGAAATTAGAGGGGTTTGGAGATGTGAAGGTGTGGAGTTGTTAAACTGTAGTGATTAATGTAGGACATGTTTAAAATATGTGGAGCATCTAGAATAATAATATTCAGAAGTCACAAAGGTGGAGAACACAGCTGGCTTGGCACCCAGCAGTGAGTTAAGCAAAGATACAGGACTCAATGTTGGTATCCTCATAATGGCCAACCACTATCATAGGCCATATTCATTTCTACCAACACTGACCACCCACAGAGCAGCTCAGAATTTGAATTCTGGGTCACATGCGATACTCAGCCAGCAGTCCTTGCACAAATGTGGTAGGATCACAGAATCAGGGGAAGAGGACATTGAAGAGACAGGAGTAGTGACCACAGCTCTTTACAGACTCCAACAGCTTCCAATCTCTCAAGATGAGAAATGCTACATGAGGGCATGCGTGTGTTTCCCATGAATTCTCTCTGGTGCTTCCCTGGTAGTCAGTGGGTAAAAATCCACCTTGCAATGCAGGGGGCGCAGGTTCACTCCTTGGTCCGGGAACTAAGACCCCACAGGCCGTGGAGCAACTAAGTCCGTGCTTCACAAGTAGAGAGTCTGTGAACTGCAATGAAAGATCACACACGCCACAAACTAAGACCCAACACAGCCAAATAAGTGTATTTTTTTAAAAAAAAGATTTCTCACTCTAAGAGATACTAGTGTCTTGCTACTCAAAAACAGTGTGGTCCACACAGCACTGCCATCACTTGATAGCATGCTGGAAATACAAATTATCTAGCCCCATTCCAGAACCGGGGCTTCCCCAGTGACTCACTGGTAAAGAATCTGCCTGCAATGCAGAAGATGCAGGAGATGGGGGTTCGATCCCTGGGTCAGGAAAGTCCCCTGGAGAAGGAAAAGGCAACCCACTCCAATATTCCTGCCTGGAAAATCCCACGGATGCAAGAGCCTGGTGGGTGATGGTCCACTGGGTCACAACGAGTCGGCCACCACTGAGCACATACACACGCACCCCAGAACTCCTGCATAAAAGTCCACATTTAAAGAAGAGCAACAGGCGATTTATATGCACGATTTGAGAAGCACTGAATTAGGGAATTTGTCCATAACTCATTTCCCTAAGGCTAAAATGAACCATCAGCCTTGCCCCCTTCATACCTGAAAGAATAACTCAACAGCAGCCTTCAAATTCTGCAGCTTACAAAGAAGTTCACACTAGTCTTTAATGGCAATTAGCACAGAGTCATTGGAGAAGGAAATGGAAACCCACTCCAGTACTCTTGCCTGGAAAATCCCATGGACGGAGGAGCCTGGTAGGTTACAGTTCATGGGGCCTCGAAAAGTAGGACACGACTGAGCGACTTCACTTTCACGCACTGGAGAAGGAAATGGCAACCCACTCCAGTGTTCTTGCCTGGAGAATCCCAGGGACAGAGGAGCCTGGTGGGCTGCTGTCTATGTGGTCGCACAGGGTCAGACACGACTGAAGCGACTTAGCAACAGCAGCAGCACAGAATCAAAAAGTAACTCTAGGATCTTCTGCACTCAGTAGGCCAGGATGTGTAGGCAGAAGTAATATAATTATGATTTGTTCTTGTTTTAAATACTTTCCGGAGAAAAAATTCATTTCCACTACACATATATTTAGGAGAACAATAGATAATTTACATACTTATAACTCATCTCCAGTTTTCTAGTTTCCCAAAGGGTTTTGCAAAGTCCTTAATTATATACTAGTCTGGAACAACTATTTCATTAGCTAATTTTCTGCCCACCCCCTTTTGTCAGGTGAAAATGTGTTACCACGGTTCTTAGTGGAGGCACAGTTAATGTGTTTTGGATAGCTATTTGCCTTAAAAGGGGTAATTAACATTCCCACTCCAAAATAAACACCACATCTATTAAAAAATAATACATTCAGGAATAGATTAAAAAGTTGAAGAAGCTAAACTCACATCAAAAATTTAGACTAAAAAGTCATGCAAAAATCACTGTGTACACTATTTAATATCTAGTTATTGTTAAAAATCTTCAATGAAAAAGAATCAAACTGATGATTTACCCTCTAATTCTACCACATTTACAGGACACTTGGAAAATACAGAAGGAAGTTCCATAGAAGAACACTATATATTGTAATTATTTTTTAAGTAAATAAATTAAGATTTTTGGTTGAAGTTTCAATATCAAACTCTCAAAAATTAATTGAAAGAATATATATAAAAGTAGAAAGATACAGTGGATCTGAAAAGCACCATGAATCAATTCAACATAATTAAAATTTATATAATTGTCACACAACAGTAGGATATAAATTCTATTTTAGTTCCCATAGACTATAAACTAGGAGACCACTGCAACATATCCAGGGACATAAGATACAGTGCAAAAATTTTATGGTCTAAAGGTATTGAAATCATATAGAGTCTGTTCTCTTATCACTGTGGATTTATGTTCGAACTCAGTATCAAAAGATTTATTCTCTAGTTCTTAAAGAACACAAAGCCCTGTTCATCTATGACAGACCAAATTTTAGAACAGCTAAAATCACTGAGAGTTTCAAAAACTGACTGGATGGGCAGAAAAGAAAAGAGATACTTCTCGGTGTTTGGATCAATACTAATATAAAACCTACTAGAAAGAGTTCAATCTCTTCAGACTGCCTGATAACAAACGCCCTCGCATCAAGGAACGATACTGTATACAAACAGCAGTGATAACTAGGATTCTCAGGCACGTTTCATGGTGATATGAAGTTCAGTTCAGTTGCTCAATCGTGTCTGACTCTTTGCAGCCCAGCACGCATGGACTGCAGCACACCAGGCCTCCCTGTCCATCACCAACTCCGGGAGCTTACTCAAACTCATGTCCTTTGAGTCGGTGATGCCATCCAGCCATCTCATTCTCTGTCGTCCTCTTCTCCTACTGCCTTCAATCTTTCCCAGTATCAGGGTC